>NC_067224.1:20265000-20865000 GCF_019924925.1 Ctenopharyngodon idella | reverse complement strand
AACTAGGTGCAGGTGGCATCTACTGTCCCTCCATTCAACCAGTGCTTCGGAAGACTGAAACATCCCATTGGGCCTGGCACAGAGACTTACTTAACCTAAACTACATCTGCAAAGATAACTTTTAGTTGTGAAGCGGAAAAGGCAGAGGAGGCTGACTCAACTATTATGACTGTGTTTCCGCTGCTAAATTGAGTAATGCATTTTTTAACACCCTCTCCCATGTGTCCGCTAAGCTTACAACTGTCAAGCCCTTCTCCTTCAAGAGCCAGGGAAACTATATTATAACATCATATCTGATGTGCACCAGGCTCTCAAACCCTCTAATTGTAGTAAACATACAGTATTTCATGTGTTGTGTCATTAATGTACACTACCGTTCAAAAGTTTGGGGTTTGTAAGGGGTTTTATGTTTTTGAAAGAAGTCTCTTATGCTCACCAAGGCTGCATTTATAGATCAAAAATGCCATAAAACTAAACATAAAATTTTAAAAAGCTGTTTTCTATTATACTATATTGTAAAATATAATTTATTTCTTTGATTTGACATCATGCCTCATCATAGTCTTTTCTTGATTGCTTTACTTAGACAAACGAAACTTTATATTGTTAGACTCCTTCGTTTGAAAACCTTGTCTTTTGTGGCAAGACCCAGAAGTCTTTATTTAGCCATCATCATAAGTCTCAGCACTCAGAGTTAAAAGCAAAGCAAATAAAAAGAAAGAAAAAATTAATTATGAGGTAATTGCGATCTCCATTGCGATCTCCATCCAGAGGCTAATGCTTGAAAAGATAGAAAAGTGTATCACACAACATATGTTGTGGTGTAAGTGAAACTATGACCAATACCAATTTACTTCTAATTCTTTAATTGACAATTTAGAAAGTCTTTAAAGAAATACAATTTTCCGATTGGTTGTGTCAGTACTCATCCCGTGAATATGATCACATCGACATGACTTACAGTCAGCATGAGAATGAACACATCTCTAAAGATTGGTGCTGTATAAACTGTGGAATGACAGGATGGATGAATGTGAATGTGAGAGTTCTGAATGTGAACTGTGAGCATTTGCCATAGTGACATATCGGCAGTTTGTCACACAGCTCGTGGCCTAAAGGCTGTCGTCCCGCTGAGGTTAACAAACTGCTTCTCTCATCCGTGTAATAATCCGCCTTGATGGCAAGAGGCAATCCGTGTCTGTTACCCTTTTGACACAAAGGCCAGCGATGCCCTGCGTGTGTTAGCAGTATGTCCGTTAGGTGTGAGGCATGACTGGCACAGTGAAGAGGCATCTGTTAATGGAGTCTGTGAATGTGCCCTCTCCAGTGACAATGACGTCAAAGGAGATTAGACGTGACTTTATGTGTGATGATAGCCCTTGCTGTGAATGTCAGACAATGTTATTCATTTCCTTACCACTTCAGTTTTAGGCACAAGACCAAACTGTGTCCTGATTGTTTTTTACTAAACTCTTAATGTCAAATGACTGAGTCAGCATGCGTATTTCAGTGTGTGAGTAGTTATTAGAGCCATCTGTGTTATCACCCTCGTTGCACTTGAGTATCTTACAGTAAGGTGACCACTTGATTTGGAAAGCAAGATTTTCGTACCATCTGGATAAAAAAGAAATGGCAGTGTTTTGCATTCTATCTAATTTTTCTTCTAACTTATTCATTGTACACAAATAAAATAATGTTTTGAATGATGTTTTTCTAATTTGATTTTTTGTTCTGCACATTTGGGAAAACAAATCACATGTACAGTTCCAAAAGTCTGACCACTAGTGAAAATGCTTCTGTATTGCAATTTTATTTATTTATCCCTAAAGACAGATTGAATATTAATCAACATTAACAGCATATTCCTAGTGCTGAATTTATGGTTTCCTCAACAGCATATTGTACCCAGATGTCAGAGTAAATTAATGATCTAGAACGTCATTGGGTTGTAGTGTCTGTAGTTTGAGTCAATATTTTTCGTATTTTATACAGTTCTCTTGGATTTTTACTCCTGGAGCTAATGTACTGTATGTGTGCTAATCTTATTAGCTATGAGCTTAAATGTTATGTCATTTTTGCTGTTCTGCCAGCTCTTGTGTTAGTTTTAAGAAGTTCATGGAGTTAATGGAAAACAAATATCCTGCTCATATAGGTGCTCTATAACAGTCATTATTCTTTCTATTTATATCTGCTCGAGAGGCTGAAGTTTTGAGGAAGATCTTTCAAATTTAGATTTTGATTTAACCCCTTAGCATTCCTGTAAAATTTGCCTAAAACGTCTAAAAAGGCATACCCAATGCTGTTCTTGAAGCATTTTGTGTATATGCATGGTTTTGGTCTCTTTTGAAAGGTATGTGTACCGCGGGCGCTACAGTGGAACGCTAGCAGGTTAAATTTAGGGCCGTAGGTTAGCTATTGTCTTTTGTTCTGCACATTTGGGGGGAAAATCACATGTTCATTTGGGTCCAAAAGTCTTACTTGACTGCTTCTGTTTTGCATTCTTTGTAATTTGATACTTTTTTGAATTAGTTATATAACCATAACAATTTGAGTGAAAAGTGAGAATTTCAGTTTTTTTGTTTGTCCTTCTTTTGCTTTATGACAGCACCACTTGATCTGCATGAACTCATCAGATTTACACAAACTTGAGGATCATGTTCTCCAACATGGTTTGAGATGCTCTTGTGCTTCAGTGAAAGCAAGAACATCTGACTGTTTTCTAATTTTACCAAATCCTAAAATGGGTTGAAAAAAAAAAAGTTTTCAATGTAGGAGCAGACTTTTGGACCACACTGTACATTTTTTAGGATGTCCTGCCAGGGTTGAGTTGATTCTGCCAAACCAAATTAGTCTGTATAGTCAGGGGTTTTGTCCATCGTCCTTAAATATTGAATGCAACAACTGAGTGATCGTAGTTGACACATACTACTGTCTGGTTTTCCTATGATTACATTAATGCAACTTTAATGACTAAATGCAATATGTGGCAACTGTTATTCTATTGTTATTTAGTTTCCATAAAATTCCATTCGATTTACGACACAAACGATCATGAGATTGTAATGGTGATGACATAAGGGATGCGGATGTGTCTTGCATTTGCAGAGAAAAGGTCACTCTGCAAGCTTCTGAACCAGCTGGACAGCAGATGAAAAGTAGAGTTTACTAATTAGCTTTATATTAAAGATTCATATCTCAAATTTGATCAGTCTCTAAAATAAATATTCCATGTTGAAGTAGGCTTGGCTGTTTTATCCTATCCCCCTGCAGAATCCTACCATCAAAAGAGAATTTTTAATGAGTATTAAAAATGGCTATCTTTATAACGTAAATATGTTAAAATAACTTATAAAATAACTTACAGTGTTAACTGTTAAGAAAAGGTCTTCTGATTAGCTGGAACAAGATATCATAATAACTTGCTAAATTTTTGATAAGGCATTGAGGAGGGGGGATAGGATTTTGCATGACAGCATTCTCAAATGTGATTGGTTAAGTGTTTTTTCTCATCTCAAACACATACTCATCTGTGTTTTTTGTCTTTCCCGTGTTCCAGAGCAGAACAGAAATCTCAGTCATTTTGCACCACTCATTGATCAAGTCTCTGTTGCATGAAACATGGGCTTCTCTTGGAACTCTTTTTTTTTCTACAGCAAAAAACAAACAAACAAAAAAACAGTAAAATAACTGGCAAAATTTAGTCTGAAACACATTACTTTATAATAACGTCTTGTTAATAAGATTGTATAAAAGCAATATCTCTCTCACAGTCATGCTGCACTGATTATCAGAACTCTTGTTTGTGTGATATTGCTTACGTATGTACACCCAACATTCAAAAATTTGGGGTTGGTAAGATTTTTTTTTTTAAAGAAGTCTTCTATGCTCACCAAGGCTGCTTTTATTTGAAGAAAAATACAATAAAACAACAAATTAGTGAAATATTATTACAATTTAAAATAACCTGCCTTATATTGTAGTATATTTTTAAATGTAACTTATTCCTGTGATGGCAAAGCTGAATTTTCAGCAGTCAATATACTCTAGTCTTCAGTGTCACATGATCCTTCAGAAATCATTCTAACATGTCTAATATTTGTTGCTCATGTAACATTTCTTATTATTATCAATGTTGAAAACAGTTGTTCTGCTTATTTTCTGTGGAACCATGATGCATTCTTTCAAAATATAAAGAAATATAGAAATATATTTCTTTATATTTTTTCAAAATATAGAAATATAAAGCTTTTGTAACATTGTTTATGTCTTTACTGTCACTTTTGATCAATTTAATGCATCCTTAAATAAAAAGCTAAAAAAAAAAAAAAAAAAAAAGCTAACCAAAAAAAAAAACTTACTGACTCAAACTTTTGAACAGTAATGTAAATGGCACACATATAATGCAGGAATGAAGTGTGGATTACATTAAATAGTGCCAAAGTATTTTACTCATTTATATTTAAAGAGAAAAGAAACCTAAGACTCTGTTATGCTTGGTTGTTTGTACTGTCTGCTGCCTGTGGTTAGATAGTTTCGAGCTGAATACCGTAACCTGGATCTGAGCTGTTTAAAGGCATTTCAAGGCTCACGCATTCTGATGTGATCCAGACTGAAATGATGGACATTTAATGAGTTAAGATGAAACACTATACCATGGAGATGTGGACAGACGAGCAGCCAAGACAGACTGTTTGAACATTTCTACATCTCTCTTGGCAGGTCAAGATAAAAAGTCCTAGGAGAAGTAGATTATTTTTACTAAATTTCATTTTTAGTCTCACATACGTCTTACATAATGGTGCCCTGCAACATCATGTAGTACGTACAGCGTGTACGCCGTTATTCTGTCTGAACAAAACCAGAATATGTTTTGAATGATGTCTTGAGATGCTTCACAGAACATCAATGACTGTTGTTTTCTGAGTATGTTTTTACAGCAAATTTACATTTGACTTTCTGACAGGGCCATTGACCAATAGGTGGCAGAAGATGTCAGTATGATGATAGATGGGTATGGGACATGTGCACAGATCCAAACAGATGACCAGGCCTATTTTCAATCTTCACCCACGCAACTCCACAGAAAACTCTTCAGAATTTTCTCAAGTTGTACATATTTCCTGATCATTTTGTTTATGAAGCATTTGTCTAATTTGACCATGCTTTCACCTAGCAGTAAGTGTAGAGTACAGCTTTTTCAAACGTTTCTCCGTGTTTAAATCCATGTAGAAGAATTCAAATGCTTTGCCCCAAAATCAGCGTAGAAAATGCTATAAAAAAAGTCCTCAGATGCTGCCTGAGCCTGCAGATGACCAAGATTATATTTTAGTCAGCTTGAGTGTACTTTGTTGCTGTTATTCTGAGTGTATTATGGGAAACATTAAATGTGGTGTGTAATCTGGATGATAGAAGTCCGAAATGAGGCTCTTAGGTTCTTATGTACTTGACTTATACCATTGTTCAAGAGTTTGGGATCAGCAAGATTTTTTAGATGTTTTTGAAAGAAGTCTCTTTGCTTACATAGGCTGCATTTATTTGATCAAAAAATACAGTAAAACTGTATTGTTGTGGATTATAACTGATTTCTGTGTGAATATAAAAAAATGTTGTAAAGCTGAATTTTCAGACATTACGCCAGTCTTCAGTGTCACTTGATGCTTCAGAAATCATTTTAATGTTCTAATTTGGTGCTCAAGAAACATTTCTAATAATCAATGTTGAAAACATTTGTGCTGCTTAACATTTCTGTGGAAATTGTGATGTGATTTTCATGATTTTTTGATGAATAGAAAGCTCAAAAGGAAAGCATTTGCTTGAAATAGAAATCTTTTGTATAAATGTCTTTACTGTCCCTTTTGATCAGTTTTATGCATCCCTGCTGAATAAAATTAATTTCTTTCTGCCCTCAAACCTTTGAGGTTTGTTAGTGTAAATGAAGACGAGAGACTAGTGGATGATTCACCTTTTGAGCATGTAGGGCTCATTCACAGATAACTTACACCTAAGGCGTCACCTACAGTAAGAGGGGTCATTATCGCACAATAAGCCCTGATAAGGTTTTGCAAAAACGAATGTCTGTCTCTACATTATCCCACTTTTTACATGGCTGTTTGCCAAATAAATGAATGGACATTTGAGTTGAAATAATTTTTTAATGTGAAAAAAAATGAGGCAGTGGAGTGCTGCACTGCACAGCTATGGAAATCGGTTGTCCGGCAACGATCAAATATACAGTTTAGCAGTCATTATACATAAACATTTAAACGCAGAATGTCAGAATCAGAATCAATTGTTCCAGAGAGCCGTGTAATAAAAACAACTACTGTGGCATATAGTGATGATATGTAATTTATAGCACTAAAAAAGAACCATATGTGGACTCTAAACCAGCAAAACATTTGCTAAAGATTTGAGCTGGCAACAAAGAGACTTGGAGGAAATCCAAATACATTGTATAGTTCCTAAACCATTTTTTCCTATGGAGAAACATTTAGGAGAAACTCGCTGCTCAACCTTGTCAGTTTATTTCTAACTTCATTCAGTCTCTTCAAAATAGATGTAGTTAAATTAAGCAGACATTTCTGTGATAATACAAACAGGTTTGTACATGTTTGTCGTACTTGTGATGACACCGATTTGTCTTGATAATTAATCATATGTAATCATTAAATGCCTCATTATATAATGGAAAAACATTTTTTCTCATTTCACTACATCTCTACTGTATTCATTTGCACTTATTTTAATTCACTTACTGAATTACTAGAACCTCTTTGCACAGACGCGTGAGATGACAGAACTAAATCATTGAGATATTTGAACTGAACTGGCATCTCCGAACAGGCTGTGTTAGAAAACACTGAGCAAATGACCATACTGTCGTTTCACATCTCCCCAGGAGACTTGTGTGCTGTTATTTTACACAGTTTTAGCCTGGCAAGTCAAACAAAATGCCTCTTTTCTGGTGAGTGTGATTTATTTCTTGCAGTTTCCGCTAAACGATTTTGTTTTGAGACTTCAAGACCACTTTTTTTTTACAAACTTGCGTCATCGAGATCTCACCGGATTTATCAACAGTTACATGTCTTGACTTGTGGTCTGATGGTTATTGTGACAGAATAATGCTTAATGATTTATTTATTTTTTTTATTTTGGATGACTCCAATCAGACCAAGTTTAATAAGCATAAAGGATACTTTTTGAAAGATTTTAAAACTTTCAAAAACAAGAGGAGCACTGTAACAGCATATTGATTTACATCACAGACTGTTGCTATAAGGAAAGAGGATGAGGAATATTTTATTACATGATCTGTTCAGTGAGACCTCCATGGAAATCCCCATGAATATTTCAGATTTGTGCAAGAACGAATCTATGAATGTGAACCTAAGCATCAGAAATGAAAGATTTGTAATGGCTTTAAAATAGGGTTGTGTGCCATTCAGAATGCCTTTTTAAATTCCAATTCAATTCCTCAGTTTGAATTGAATTAGAATTCATGTAGCAATCAGGATACAGAATTGCAATTTGAATGTAAGGAAGTAAAATGAAAATGAATAACTAGAAAATCAGTTTCTCAAGACAAACTATTCCCATGTTTGACTATTAACTATTAATTAACATTTGAAAATTATGAAAAAAGGGCTAAAAACCTTGATGGATGGATGGATGGATGCCACCAATAAAAATTTGTATTAATTTCATACATTTCATTATATTTAATAAGTTTACTTTTGTGGACCACAGTGGAAAAACATTTTTTTACAGAATGCATTACCTGTGTCTATTTTCTTTTGATTTACAATTCTGTAAATTCTTCCTGTCATTTTGAATTCAAATTTCAGTTAATCTTCTTGTGGGGTGTAGCTAATTCAATTCAAAATCACACTCATAAATAGAAAGAGAGCCAATATTTCACTTCTGATTCTGATTTTTGCCTACTTATCATTGTATATGAACAGAAGGTCACATGGTACATCATTACTATTTTCCACTTTGTAGGAGCTGAGACCATCAAGAAATACTGGAGCCGATATTATCAAGGTTCCCAGGGTGTAGTGTTTGTCCTCAACAGTGCTGCATCAGATGAAGAGATGGAGGCTTCCCGGTCTGAGCTCCACTTGGCCCTGCAGCATCCTCAGTTGTGCACCCTTCCTTTCCTCATTCTCGCCAACCACCAGGATTCACCAGCTGCCCGCTCTGTGTCGGAGGTATGGTAACTTTCCACACCAAATATAGCTCTATGTTAAGTGCCGACCATCTTCTCTGTGATCCACCGCTGTTGAGGGTTGCTGGCCTCTGTTTGTACACACTCTCTGAAGTGTTTGACTGAGCGATGGTAAGCGTGGTTTTTGGAGAGCGTCCTGTTGCCATGCAATAAGAGCTGTTGTTTATGGTCAGTTTTGGAAGATGACTGACCGGGGCTGGGATAGGATGTTGTGGGGAGTTCCCCCTCCCTACTGCATCACAGAACCAGAGCTGACGGTGTAAACATGCTGTGACGTGGGCTGGCTGACTAATAGTCTTTTTCCACACGCTAAGAAGATCCGGTAGAGTTTGTTCTCTTCAGGAGGAAGAAGTGATATTAGTAGTTAATCACTGATAAATTATTAATATAGTGAATAAATAAAATGAAAATAAATAAGTTTGTGAATGCAAAGTTTTAAATCTGAAAGTGCTCCATATATAAAGTTATTGTCTCTCAAAAGTAAGAGTCGACTCAGAGTCAATTAAACGAGTCATTTGTAAAACGAATCCCAAGCCGTTTCGTTGTGACGTCACAATTTTTCAACAATACCACAGCAGTACAATCTTTTGTTGTGTTCCCGTCATTTTACTGACGACTGCTTCTCAAACCTCTGGGAGTTTAACGCAGGATTCACAAAACTCTTGGTCTTAAAATATGGATCAATGCTCAGTTTTTTTTTGGCCAGCTTGCTCCTCTGAATCTCAACCTGTAAGTATGATTAATAATTGATGTTTATATTTTCTAGTGATCGTTCAAAATTCATAGTTTTGTATGTTATGTTGTGTAACATACTCCCTAATCTGTATGTCTCCTGCTAACCGGCTAACTCACGTTTCTGTTGTTCTGCTATTCAGATGTGGGTCCAATATTGTCTAAAAATGCGTCGATGCTTGTCAGCTTGTCAGTCTTATTACTTGGAGTAATGATCAAGGATGGAGCATGACTTTTTTTTTACAAAGTGTAATGCATTATCAGCTATTCACGTTTGTGCTCGGCTAACGTGGGAGTTTACAACATACAAAACAAACTTTTTTTTCCTCTGCGTTTTTATTATTACAGTAGTATGGAGCTCTATCTGTATTGTAATAGGATGTTAAGATGCTAGTCCGCGCTAACTAGTTGAAGTATTCTCTCTGTAAACAGTAAACACCCCTTGTAATATCAAACAATGATATAGCCATTTTTCTTTGTTAATAATTATGACGAAAAAGTCTGCGTACACATCTGGCCTAAATGTTTATCTTATGTTAGAGGTTTTCAGCTTTGCTTGGCATTCTGATACAGTTCCTACAGGTGCACCTATATAAAGTATAACAGTGACGCTGCTATCACGTCTTATAAATAACTAAGGTGACGCTTACCATGTAGAAATCAGTTTCTGGTTGATCGACTACTTCAGACGTTTCATTGTCGGACTCGGGCTCAAATTGATACGGTAAAATCGATGCTATCTTTTCTGTCCATACATTGTATACAAAATGTCTTGCGAATTGCTAGCTGTCATTCAGTTACAGCAATGGGTGAGCGGTGCGCGCAGTAGACCAATCACAAAGGATTGGGCCATCTGACCAATCAGAGCAGTGTAGGCTCACGGAAAGGAGGGGTTTAGAGAGACTGATTCTCTGAACTGTATTAAACGAGTCGTTTACCAAAGATTGAAATCTCAGGTGAAATTAAATGTATGTTATGAGAAAACGAAAGTGTTTTTTGACCTTGCATGCATTTAAACCTGTTGTAGGAGACTCCCAAAACAATATTAGGAACCTTAAAAAAGACACTTTAGGGGCACTTTAATCTTGCATTTGGTACTATTTGGCTGGCACAGGAGCTGTTGTATGTGATGCAAACCAATAAAACCAAACAAATGTCTGCTGCTAAATTCACTAAATTTGGAATGCTTAGCATGAGGCCGGGACTCAAACTCAGGTCGTCCGAAGCGCAACCACGCTATATGTCAGAGCACTGCCCAGGAGGCCATCGGCTCTGACATAGAGCGTGGTTGCACTTCCTGTCGAGTCTATACTGTCCTATCACAATAAAGAAATTACAAAATAAAAAAATTACAAAATAAAAAATCTTAACGTTTATAAAACTTCACCAAATTTGACATTATTACAGTTTCATTCAACTTTCTAAAGACAGGACAGAAATCATGAAATTAATCAAAATTATTTTATTACATTGACAGCCATAGAATTACGTTTCTTTTCAGGTTTATACATCTACCTAACAGCTCCCTTAATGGTGGGTAGAATTAAAAAGGTAATGTTTTCCAGATAACACCTATTTATAATATTTTTTATTTTTCACACTATAAAAGGGTGTTTGTTTATGGAAAATAAAACATAGACACTGTAGACCTATTTATCACCACAATATTTTGCAATATAGGTTGCAATAGGAATCTCCTAATCTGTTGATTGAAAAAAAGGCATTCATGTCAGGCTTGATAGAAGTTCCACATGTAGATACAGATACAATCAGCACTGACTACAGTTTATAGCTACTTTGGGGTTTGGGTGCAGATTCATGTATAGTAGTCCCCATTTTATCATATATGCCCTTTGTAAATGAAAGTACTAATTGTAGTAACCCGGACATAATTTTTTATAGCAATGCAGCTCTATCGACAATTTGTCAAATGTCACATTACAGCTTCGCTTAGAGTACACGCTGCTTATGCATGCACTGTAAAACTGATCCAAGTAAAAGGAAGAGCATTTACTCATTGTGGTTGCATGTGAAAGTGACACCTGCCCTCTTCCAGTGCGGTTGTGTTCGGTGTGGGATGTTTTGGCTAGCCACCTCCACTTTCTACTTGTGTTTCACTGCTAGACTCTCTCAACTGAAGAGGCATGCATTGTGGTCGTAGTGAGAACTCAATTGGCGATGAGAGAAGGAGCCTGCAAAGTATTTCAGACAAGCCTGTTGCCAACTCTTGACATGAGGAAATATGCTGGAGAGGTTTTTGAAAGCTTAGGCCCTGATGATGGAAATGAGTATCACACTATACTCGAGTATGCATTGTTGTGCAACAGGCATAAAGTAATTACAAGCATTGTCTGCTGGAATGCTTAGCATGTCAGAGAGGATTTTACAGACAACTATTAATGAAAAATAACGACGACTTAGATGCTGGTCCACTTTCCCCATTGATTTGTATAGTCTATAAGCCTATAGGGTTGTGTGCCACCCGGTCAACAGATATACTGATATTGACTAACAGCACGTGTGACATGTACTGTGTGACTGCAGGCTGAGGAAACTCTTGTATTTGGTGTTGACTTCACTCAGTTGGTGGTCAGCTGAGAGAGACCACACAGACCCCTCTTTTGTTTAAGCTCATAAATGTGGTCAGTTGCATCTGATCAGCACAAACCACATTACTGGGGAGTTTGCCATGTGTTGGTCTATTTTTAGAAGTTCGTTTGACCTCTTTTAGCTGTTTGCAAACACTTCCAGAGCCACGTGAGTTTGGCTTAGAGTGGCAATGAGCTCTGACCTAGGCCTTTTATTTGATTGCGGTGTCATCTCTATTCCTGTTGTAGGCATACCATGTGTCCTATCACAGTGAAGTCCCACAGGTCGATCCTCACTTATCTCTGACATACTTGGCAATCGCATCGAATGGGATATGGCCTGACTTAGTTTTTATCTGTGTGGAGGAGAATGTCCTTTAACTGTCCCAGGTATCTGAGGAAGGTGCAGTGTTTGAATTGTCAGCTCTTTTTTTTTGTTTTTGTGATTTATTTTGGTTTTGGTTTTTGTCTTTGATTTAGTTTTATTTAATTTTTAAAGTGAAGCAAAACAAAAGTTTGAAAAAACAACAATAAAATAAATATATGCTAGGGATGTTACAGTCCTCATGTTTCTGTTTTCCCCTGTGACCTAGTTTTCCCTAGTCTGTTTGGTTAGTTCATTTGATTCACCTGTGTCTAGTTAATCACCTCGTTAAGTTCCCTTTGTTTGCCTTATGTATATATACCTTGTGTTCTCCTTCAGTCTCTGTCTGTCCTTGTTTGATGTATGCCGTGTGTATGCTGATATTCTGAGTTTAGTTATTAATTCATGATGTTTTATACCACATGCTAATGTAACAGAAGAACGGACCAAACAGTGATTTTTTTTTTTTTTTTTTGGCGTTTTTCTTCAGTTTTTTTGTTTGTTTTTTCCCTCATGAGTCTACCCGCTGTCCAGCTTCTCTGCCTGGAGCAGGGAGACTGCTCGCTGGAACAGCACACTAGTGACTTTCTCCAGCTTGCGTGCCAGACTAACTTCCCGGACTACTCGCTCTGTATTTTATCACACCGGCCTGAGCGAGCGGTCCAAGGCACGCATTCCAGTGGGCGGTCCAACAGAGGACTTCGCTGCATTCGTGGAGTGGGTGCTGGTGAACAATAACTCCCCGTTCACCATTGGCCCTGCTGAGGATGACACCAGCCCCACTCCACATCCAGAGACCAGCCACCGACTACGTGCACGATGGAGAGATGAAAGCCCACCGCAGACCGTGGACTTCAACCTGCCATGAAGGACGAGACCGAACCTGAAGAGAGGACGGAAGGAGTCGTCGCCCCGGGATGTGAACCACAAGGTGTGTCTGACCAGGTGCGTGAGCCCGTTACATCGTGTGCTGCTGAGGGAGTGTTAGTGGAGTTTGAGGGCTAGGAGGAAAGCTCTGCCCACAACCTCACCGCGGTGGATGGGATCGCTATGGCCACTGGAACTCTTTTTGGATTATTGGATGTTTGAGGTTAATTCCCTGTGTCTCCTTTCCCTGCTGGTTCCGTCCAGCCCTGAACTGTCCATCTCCCCGCTGGTTCCGTCCAGCCCTGTGTCTCCTGTGTTCCCTCCCAGCCTCCCTCTCCTGCCTCCTCTGACTGCCGTCTCATCATTCCGGCCTCCACTGGTACCCTTCAGCCCCTCTTCAGCTCCATCACCCAAGTGTGTGGACCTTCTTCGAAGCTTCAGGCCACCAGCTCCACCTAGACCAGAGGATCCCCTGGCTCTGCCTCCAGCCTCCGAACCCAACACTCCACCGCAGCCTGTCGACACATCGCCTCCGCCGTGGCTCCTCCCTCCCTTGGCTCCACCGGAAACGTTCAGCCTCACGACTCCACCGGGCTCCCTCGTCCCACAGGCTCCGACTTGGCCTCATCATGGTTGGTTTCTGGACCAACATCTGGCTCCTCCTGCTCCAGGATTCCCCTTGGCTCCTCCCACCCTCCACTCCCCCATGGACTGTTCTGTTTCTGTTTGCCTGTTTTTGTCCCTCTCCTCTTCCTCGTCCTCCAGAGCCCCTGCCCTCCCTCCTCTGTTGGACCTTGTATGGCGCGAGGACGGGCCTTGCCACAGGGGGGTGAACTGTTACAGTCTTCATGTTTCTGTTTTCCCCTGTGACCTAGTTTTCCCCATTCTGTTTGATTAGTTCATTTGATTCACCTGTCTAGTTAATCACCTTGTTAAGTTCCCTTTGTTTGCCTCATGTGTGTGTATATATACCTTGTGTTCTCCTTTAGTCTCTGGATGTCGTGTGTATGCTGATATTCTGATTTTAGTTATTAAATCCTGCCTTTATTGTTCCCCTTTGTCTGCCTGATGTGTTATACCACACGCTAACGTAACAAGGGATGCACCGATATGAAAACTTTGGCCGATACTGATAATTTATATTTGAAAGCCGATAACCGATTATATTGGCAGAAAATTCTAAATCCAAGTTTTTATATAATTTGAGTGTGTGTATATATATATATATATATATATATATATATATATATATATATATATATATATATATATATATATATATATATATATATATATATATATATTTAAAAAAAAATAGAATATCTCTAATATATGTATTATATAAGTCATCATACAAAGTCATACGAAGATGAAAAGCACTAATTTCAACTTTCATGCTGTCTGTGCAAGTGCACTGCATGTTTGTGAGAGACGAGAGCGTGTGGTTGTGGTTGACCCATCAAAGCAGAGAGGCGGAATAGCAGAGCAGGATATCCGAAACAGGTTTGATCCCTGAGAGGGGAACTGGCATTTGTAGTTGTATTTCTCACTTCCTCCTTCCTCACCTCTTTTTGCCCCACACACTCCTTTCATTTAGAAGATTGCACATTTAAATGTTTACATGTTTTATTTTGCATCTTGTTCCACATCTTTTTGAGGCAGAAGCATTTCACATTCTCTTGGTGGTTTTAAAATGCTTGCACCTAAACATTTCAAGATTCACCATAATAAAAAGCTTTAGATAGTTGAATCTTAGTTCAAACAAACCTTTCAAGCATTATGTGCCATCATAAATAATCCAGATGTCTTGAGGTGCTTTCATGCAGAACTTGCATGCTTAATATTAAATGAAAGAATCTAAATGTCTCTCAGTTCATGTACAAACAAATTGTTTGCTTAACTCTTTTTTTTTTTTTTTTTTTTTTATGTGAGAAACGGGTTAGATAAAGATGGACAAGCCAAGAATATTCCTCTTTGTAGATTGATTAAACTTTATTAATTGTTGTGAATGTGTATCATGCTGTCTGATTTCATTTTAAAAATCAAGTTGTTCTCTCAGACATATTTGGGGTTGGAAGATGTCCTCTGTGTATCAGGCGTTGTTGTAAAATTGTGGTTAAAAGAACAAACTCATGAGGTTTACCGCAAAGGCTCAGTCACCTGCCCAAAGAGCTGCAGAGACTAAACACCCTTCAAACTCTGAGTCATGATGTATAATCAGCAGGTCATCACTGCCCACTGAGCAGCTACACAACTGACTCTGATTCTTCTCTCAGAAGTGCCACTGCCATCTGTCATAACTGACCGGATTTGAGCTTTCATCACAAAGACTAAAGCTAAAATTACATTTGAACGTCGCTAACTGTGACGTTAGCATCTTACGCCGTTGAGAAACTTTTCTGGACTATGGTGAGTTGATTCACATCACACTAAATGCTGTTTACAGACAGACTGATCCTGTTTTTTGGAGCAACAGTTTTGATGTTTTGTACATTGAAATATTTTTTTATGCCAATATGTAACATATTATTTGTTTCTGATAAATAGTTTTAAAGACAAGTTTTCCCAAGCAGAGCAGCAGCCAGTGTGTACACTCTGCATTCTGTGTTGTTGCAAGCTAGTTATTAGCAGTGCCCGGTATCGTTTTATGGCATAATGTTGGCGACTTCTCGTTTTTACATTGCCGCAGTGAAGTTTAAAAGACTCGTTGGACCTGTAAAGTCCTCACTAGGGCCCTCTGTGTGACTTTTTTCAGAAGGGAAATATTCATGGGACGGAATTCCTTGTTGACACCAACCTCCTGCTGTTGGGGCCCAAGGAGGAAGTGAGCAGAGAGAGGGGCGTCATATGTTGATACAACACCTCAACAAAGCAGGCTGTGTGGATGTTTTGCCCCGATGCACGGTTTCTTGTTTTGTGAAGGTTCCCTGCATGAATGCTCAAATGTTGGACTGAAGAACTGATCTTAGGATAGAGAAGATATCATATTATTACCAGCTGTGAGGAAATCAACCATATTCTACACAGAATCTGTGCTGATGTTCTAGAGGTGCATCACCAGTCTGATAACATCATCCTGTAAGTCCCCAGATCAATTTCGGATGATCTGATCTAGTGGTCAGCTGATATCAGATGATATTTGGCATTTTTTTAATCATCTTTATCGCCGATAAGTGACGGAAGTGGAGCTTTTATATTGACAGCGTTGAGAAAAGCAGTGCTTGAGCGCAGACTCACAGGAGCACCCGTTATCTGTTTACTGTCTGTTAATAGTTTTGTCTAATGAATTAGTAACAAAGAAAAGGTCTGTTAAAAGGGTTAGTTCACCCAAAAATGAAAATTCTGTAATTTATTACTCACCCTCGTGTCGTTCCACACCTGTAAGATCTTCATTCATCTTCGGAGCACAAATTAAGATATTTTTGATGACATCCAATCCCCCATAGAAAGCAACGTAATTACCGTCATTCAGGGTCCAAAAAGGTACTAAAGACATTGTTAACATAGTCCACGTGACTGCAGTGGTTCAACCTTAATTTTATGAAGCGACAATAATACTTTTTGTGCGCAAAAACAAAACAAAAATAACGACTTTATTCAACAATATCTTCTCTTCTGTGTCATTCTCCTACGTTGTTTACGTTCAGCGCTTCCAGGTTCGTCAGAACGGCGACTCATTATTGGCCAACACTGTTCACGACGCATGCGTTCTGATGTAGAACTAGAAGCGCTGAACGTAAACAGCGTAGGAGAATAATTTACAGTCTTAATTTGTATTCCGAAGATGAACGAAGGTCTTACGGGTTTGGAACGACATGAGGGTGAGTAATTAATAACAGAATTTTCAGATCTGTGTGAACTAAGCCTTTAAAATGTTATAGTGTTTGCTTTTCTATTATTAATAACAGAAAGGGCAAATGCTGTCAAATTTTTGTCGGCATTCAGCATATCTGCATTTATATCAAGTCTTTAAATATGAAATATTTGAAAAATATAAATATATTAAATTTAATTGCATCAGCCACACTACTCTCTAGGATATTGGCATCGGCTATCAAAATTCCATAACTGTCCATCGCTAGTATTCAAGTGAGATAGATTGTCGTGTACACCTAGTGAAAGCATGCTTGATCAGATTATAAGGGTCTCTGGTTTTGTAAAAATGACTTTTCATACATTTTTTCAAATGTTCAATCAGTTTATTTTCTTTTAAAGCAGCATGTAACCGCAAAAGTTTCAAACTTTCCCTACGTGCTATATCTACACTTTCCTACTATATAGTATGCAAAAAGCGGCACATCACATGATTAGTATGCCTGAATATTCAGTGTACATGAAATTCAAAAAAGGCTACAAGAAAGTTGTTCCTCATAGTCAGGAAATTATTTTCTTGATTGGTCTGGGAATGAGTCAAAAGACAATGTAGTATGTAGTAGTCTGTGTATGTTAGGTTGGATTAGCATTTACACTACAAATGTCATATGATCTCTTGCGTTTTCATCTGTCTGTGAATGTGGTTCGAGTAATCAGATCACTAAGCATTTCGGACCCTGTATTGGATCACCCAAGATGAATATTAATACCAAGTGTAAACACAGTCCAGATGACTGTACAAAATGCTCTGTGAGGAGTGAATTAGTTCACATCTGGTTTCAGTGTACCAAATTTATAACTCATGTTGCTTACCAACTGAATTTGTGACAAAGCAATACTACACAAGCAACTGTGCCGTCAAGCTGCATTCAAGCTCTACCTTTTGGGACTTTTTTGTGCTCTAACTTTCAGCCAAAATATGTGTTTGTTTACAGTATGTGTTGTCTACTTTTCATACTAGCAAAAACCTCACGACACAACTATTCAACAGTTCAGTTTACAGGCCCCGATTCTCTCCCACCTCGTGCACCCACAGCCTCAAACACATAATTAATCATAAAGATCTGCTGTGTTTGACATTCATGTTCCCTGAGGAACCAATGCTAGTCTGTGCCATTTGTTTCCAAAAGAGTTGTGTGGATGTGGAAATAGCATGAATTCAACTCTTTCCTTGTGTGTTAGCTTTCTATTCTGCAAACTTCAGGTCAGAAATGTCTTTGTTTCTCTCCGCATCTTGACTGGTGTGGACAGGATTTCATTCCAAGAATGAAACATCCCTTTATTTTTCAATCAGATGTGGATAGTGTGATTCCATTGGCACATGCAGAAGAATATTTCCTGTCCTATCAGGTCTTCAAGGCAGATGTTCAGTACAGTCCTGGGTGGTAGTGTTGAAGTGAAGCCATGTTTTACTCACACGCTACGGTACAACCCTTTTTAGAAAGTCGATATTCATTGTTTATCTTTTATTTGTGTATTTATATCTGTACATGTTTATTATGTGCGTGTGTGTGTATACTAGGAGGTAACAGTTTAAATTTCCCACGTTTCAGTTTGTATGTTAGTTCTGTGCTTTGAGCTTAGTTCAGTAAATACCTGGTGCATCATTTTTAGTGAAAGTTTGTTCTGAAAATATTTCTGCAAATTTATGCAGACTTGGCAATAACCATGGCAGACTCTTATTAGTCAACCAGTGGGTTCAATTTAGTATTATTCTTGATTCTTTTCTTTTTTAAATTAAAAATATTTAAAGAATTATTCTCTATTATTTACATATAAAAATAAAAAATAATTATAAAATACTTTTTTGTCACCTTATAAATTAAAACTTAAAAACAGCCTGCGGTTTCTTTAACAAATGGTGTGTCATTATCTATGACTAAGTTCCACCAGTGCACTACATTGTATGCTCTAGAAATGTTTGCAGGGGAAAAAAACATTGTCAGAGATTTGTTGCCATTATCTGCTTCTTTTTGATGGTCCACCAATTCCACATGTAGAGCAGATTCGAATCATTCTGACATTGTGGAAGTCAATAATGATTTTAGTCAAAAACATTTCATTCTATGGTCCTCAGAAGAAGCGATGATTGAATACCACTTTTTTTTTTCTTTTTATTTGTGCATATATTGTTGGGTCCTGTTAAATCAATGGATTGATATCTTCTTTAACAAGGGGTCTTTCTCCTCTTTTGATCATTGATCTTCTTGACCCTGTCCGTAGAGTAGGATTCTTTTTTGTTTTAATCTCTCAGTTGACCTGAACTGATTTGGCAGTGGGATACACCAGACGGAACTGTCTGGTTTTCCACTTGAATGAAGAAAGGGTTAGAAGCTTTAATGGTGGTCTGGTTGACTACATACTGGCTAGTTGACCCATCTAATGAGGTAGTCTAGACAAGAGCAACATTCCCCTGATATGGTAGTTTAGACAAATTTAAGTAATTAGAAGTAATTAGATAAATACAAAACTGTAGTAAACATTTTAGGTCATTTAATCTCTGTTATGACTGACTTGGAGATGGTGTACATTGAATTCATTTATTTGTAGAGATTAATTATTCTCATGGTATTACAAACTGACTCACTATGTGATGATGAAGTGAGGGTCAATCCATCTCAAGTAAAATAGAAGTTAAAAAAAGTTTTGCAAAACCAATACATAGAGCAAAAACAAACAAACAAACAAAAGAAAAATTAAAATGGTCGCTCAAACTTCATTGGATCACTTGAGATGGATTAACCTGTGAGTCTCTGAGTAATGCTTTACTGTCAGGTTCATATTTTTACCTTTCAGTGTAGCAAGCAACTCGAGATGATGAAATCCAGGATTCTTACATTTAGCCACAAACAGCAAAGGCTCTGGAATATGATCTCTGGTTATGATCATATGACAGTCAGCTGTTATATGGAATTAATAAGATGGTCTTACATAATAATGCATACAAGCAATTTGAATTTTATATGGCTCAAGTCCTTTCCCTTATCTAAGGGCTTTTACAATAATTTAACAATAATTTCACACATAAAATCAAAATGTGTTCCCAGCAATATGTAAACCAACCGTGTTAATAATAATAATAATAATAATAATAATATAACAATGATCAATTATTAAATTGTTATAATTTCCATATTTTTAACTGGGTGGTCTTAGTTAACTATTTTGGATCCCTGCTCATTATCATCCTCCCACAGGTCTTGTTTCTTAAATTCAACAGATGTTAAAGGACAGTTTGGTTTCATTGAGATATTTTGTCAATGAGATCTGCAGAGGTTTTCAAAAAAAAAAGCAGGGAAGAAGGACATCGATTCACGTGTGGGGAAATTAAGTCACAGGTCAAACCTTCATCTCTGTAACAGTAAGAGGATAAGACACTTCTTATGGAGATCTAAGAACCTGTTAACACCTATTCACACTGATCCATCCCAAATTCTAACCTTCTGACGTGAGCATAAATCCTTAGCTGTGTATACAATATATGCAGCTGTGCCTTTTGCTTGTTGATACTTTATTTTTTTTAAAGGATTACATCAGATCAGTGGTGGCTGGTGGGCTCTAATAGTCATCATGTCAAGCATGAATAATAACAAAATAAATCAGTAAATTGCATCACATTTTCTAGGGTTTTTTAGTATGTATGTTGTAACATACAGTAAGAACCTTCAAAAATGATCAAAATCTATTTTCTTCAAAATTTGAAAGGTCATGATGACAAGAAATAGGTAGTCGGCTACAAAAATCCTGATCAGAGCATGAAAGTGAAAGTGACATGACATGTAGCCAAGTATGGTGTCCCACACTCAGAATTTGTGCTCTGCATTTTCCACACAGCAGTGAGCAAACGCAAACACACTCCTGGAGCAGTGGGCAGCCAATATTTGCTACAGCGCCCAGGGAGCAGTTGGGGGTTCGGTGCCTTGCGCAAGGGTCTCACCTCAGTTGTGGTATTGAGGGTGGAAGATAGTGCTGTACATTCACTCCCCACACCGACAATTCCTGCCGGTACTGAGACTCAAACCCGCAACCTTTGGGTTACAAGTCCGACTCTCTAACATATACAGCTTATCACTTGAAGCAAAAATCCATCCTTCTGTCCTTTTAAATGTCTGTGTTAAAAGAGCACGTTAGGCCGTTTAGTGAAGCTCCGACTTAGGCATTTGGTCTTCCTTCATTTTTAATTTGTAGCTGCTGTTCAAGTGGTAGCTTGGTAAATTTGTTAGCAATCAAATATTCAATATTCAATACTCTCTATAATTAATGTAGTTGGTACATTATCAACAGTAGTAGTTCAAACTAATATCATGTAATTTGCGTCTGCTGGATCTATTTGCAAACACTTTTCAGGTAATCAGGGAACAAAAACTGATCTGACTTCAGTAATATTTTATGGTGTTACAGTGGTGAAATTACAAACAAGAAAGAAACACACATTCTGAGTCATGAAACTGGGAATTTTATTAACATCAAATCGATCTTCTCCCATTTTGGGTATTCTTGTAATTTTGGGTAGACTGTGCCTCCCTGATGAGCCGCCACTGCATCAGATTATTGGAAACTTTTGCTTAAGTCAATATATATTTACATTAAATTATTATATTTAGTAATATTATGTAGTAACGTTTGTACATGATCAGTGCTTTTTAACATGATCAGTGCTTTTAGTATGGAAACTTGTTTCCACTATGGAATAAAAAAAAAAAAAGTTTATATCTCGCAATTCTGACTTTTTTCTTGCAATTACGAGCTATGGCTTCCATATTTTAGTCCTTTAAATTACTTTGTGTGCATGTATTTGTCATCCATCTCATTGGATCATGCAGTGTTTTGGCCTTTATGTGCTTTTTCTCCAACTCCATTCAAACAAATGCCACAGCTTTGCTAGCTATCTTGAGAAAAGTGCTGATACTGTGCATGGGCCAGTTATGTATTTTGGAATTTAGTCTGATTTGGTGGCACTGATTGAGCCAGCAGTGATCCAAAGTATCATCAGGTGTGGTCCTCAGAGAAGTGGTCATTTGTGATGATTTATACACAATAATTTTTTATGCTTCATTCTTCATTCGTTTGATGCCAATGAAAGGTGCTTACAATGGTTTGTTCCCCATTTAGAACCTCGACAATACCACAAATCAGTCCCCATTACTTGATGAAAAGTAAAAAGCTAAATTATGTATATTGCTGGAAATTGTTGTTCAAGTGATTGTTTTTTTCTTTCTGTGGTGATAAATAATTCAAGAGCTGTTATTGTGATTATCTAGGAAGTTTTGTTTGATTAGATTGATTATTGTTGGATTTAGTTTTACATGACTTCATCAGGGGACTGAGTGGTTTCTAACTCTGGAACAGTGCGTCAGTGGTTTTAAGTGTACCACAATTTTTTGCAGCAGTGTTCAGGCGCTTAGGAATAATACGTCAGTGGTTGTGAGTTTGCTGCAAAAGTTTGATTCATGCTTTGGTCAAGTTCCAGACTGCTCAATGAGAAGTTGTCATATAAAATGATTGCTTTACAAGACTTAAAAGTTGTGTGAATATATTTCAATTGCAGTTTGATCTGGTGGTTCAGATATTATTGCAAAAAGACAGACAAAAATAAATGAGAAAATTAGGGCTGAAAATTGAAATTATGTAACACCAGCATCAGTAAATGCACTGACATTTTTTTTAGTTTATTTGGTTTAAGATGAAACAAATGTGGTTTATATTTAATTGATGTTTAGATATGATTCCTGCATAAAATTGTAATGCAGAATTGAGTAAATGACTCTTCCTCATAATGGATTTTGAATATCTCAACCTCACTGCAATGTAGATCAAATCCACAATATTTGTTTTGATGCTTTCCTGTAGTAATTAACAAAGTGTTGATGGGATGCATCATCTGGATCACTTATTTTTATTCTTTCATGTTCAGGATGCGGCATCTCCCTTAACCACCCATATACTGCTACTATCACAGAAACAGGAAAGATTAGAGCTCTTCCTTAAAGTGCTTTCTCATTTGGCATTCATAATTACATTCTCGGCTTGTCTCCACTTTCTACAAGTCATTCAGATGCAAAAGGTTTATCGGATGAGGTGTGCCGCCAGAACATGCCTGGCCTGCGACCGCTGCGTCTAGACTGTGCGCATCAACAAAACTGGGTTTTTCTTTTCTAAACACTGGAGGATGCAGCACGTAGTGAGAATGTTGAATCCCATATTCTGTAGTTCACATAAAAAAAAGTGAAAAAAGTGATGTTAATAGGAAAATTACAGGTTACAAGTGGTGCTTTTTTTTAGGCATGTTTAATTTGATTATTGATGAAGCTTGTAAGGGTCAGCTTATTGGAGATGCTTTTTTATATATGTGTTCACATATTGTATCAAATATCATTAATGTAAAACCATCAATGATGTAATATAAAACGTAAACCAAGCTACTTTTCCGACCTAACTTCCATCATGCCACAACCATATTTGGCTTTCTGTACATGTTGTATTCTTCATGACAAGGACACAAAGAACACCACATGCTTAGTTGAGGTCCAGCTTGATCAAAAAGGGAGACCAACCTAATCCAGATAAACCATCTTCTTCAAGTGTGTGTGTTTTTTTTGTTGTTTTTTTTAAGGACCCCCATGGACCCCCAAATGACCACCATCATCTATCTATCTATCTATCTATCTATCTATCTATCTATCTATCTATCTATCTATCTGTCTGTCTATCTATTAACAGTTTTCCACCAGACTTTTCCACGGTCCCCCTGTCACTCCCTTGCAGCCCCCTGGGGGTCCCCAGACCCCAGTTTGAAAATTCCAGATCTGAATAAATCATGACTCAAATTCTTAAGATCTTAACATATTAATATTATTGCATAAAATTTCCAATGTATGTGTTGAGAAAAGGAGGAGAACTTAAAGGATTAGTTCACTTCTGAATGAAAATTTCCTGATAATTTACTCACCCCCATATCATCCAAGATGTTCATGTCTTTCTTTCTTCAGTCGAAAAGAAATTAAGGTTTTTGAGGAAAACATTCCAGGATTTTTCTACATATAGTGGACTTCAGTGGGGTACACCAGGTGGAAGGTCCAAATTACAGTTTCTCTGCAGCTTCAAAGGGCTCTACACGATCCCAGACGAGGAATAAGTGTCTTATCTAGTGAAACGATCTGTCATTCTAAAAAAAAAAAAAAAAACTTTATTAACCAGAAATGCTTGTCTTGCACTGCTCTGCGATCCGCCACGCATGATGTAATCACGTTACAAAGGTCCCGTGTGACGTAGGTGAAAGTACAGATTTAGTGTCTACAAAGCGATAGTGCAAAGATTAAGCCAAACAATATCAGACAATTTTGAAGTTGGAGGAGAAAATGAGAAGTTTTTCGCCCTACCGCTGCACTTCTGCCTACGTCACGCATGACCTTTCTGGCGGATCACAGAGCAGTGCAAGACGATCATTTGTGGTTAAAAAGTATATACATTTTTATTTTTTTTTAGAAAATGATAGATCGTTTCGCTAGATAAATTGTCTTGGATCATGTAGAGCCCTTTGAAGCTGCACTGAAACTGCAATTTGGACCTTCCACCTGGTGTACCCCACTGAAGTCCACTATATGGAGAAAAATCCTGGAATGTTTTCCTCAAAAACCTTAATTTTTTTTTTCGACTGAAGAAAGAAAGACATGAACATCTTGGATGACATGGGGGTGAGTAAATTATCAGGAAATTTTACTTCTGAAGTGAACAAATCCTTTAAGAATATTGTATCCTCGTTCGCGCTTTCAATGTGTTTATATAATTGCATACATTTTTTAAAGGTTTGACTGTAAAGACCAGATTGAATTGCATTTATAGGATCATATTTCATTTTGTAAGTTTGTAAGAATTATTGAAACAAGTAGGTTATGTTGCTTTGCAGTAGATTGCAGTAGATTGTCCTAAAATACACTTGTTTACATGCTCATACAGTACTACTTTACTACTTTACTTCTCTAGAATGCTTCCTTTGCACATTTTCCAGTGACAGTTAAGGCCTGTTTCTGGCAGAAGTCCTGTGTGGTCATCATTGATCTGCCACGCTGTCAGGTACCATCAAGGCAAAGCAGGTGCCATGTGACACACCAGGGCAGCTTGCCAAAAGCTAATTGACTCTGATCTGCACTAATTGCAAACGTGAATCCTATAACTGAGCTTTGGGGAAGAGCCACCGGCACAGATGAAAGCACCTGGCTTTGCTGTGTCAAGGGCTGGCCAGTAATCGTTGCGTCCGGTGACCCGGGATGAGCAAGGGCAGAGCTGTAGATGTGTCTCTCCTGCCAGAACTGGTCCACTGATCTTCTCCTATACAGACCTTTCCAACACCGCCACGTCCTTTACACTGACCTAATCAGGCAGTCAACTGAGTGTCTTTACATTGTGTCCTTATAGCTGAAAAAGGTCATAGGAAACACAATACACTAATTTTTAACTGACATCTATATTTTAATGATTAAGGAAGCTGAAATATAAGGCTAGTCCTGTAAATGACTAGTTCACACAACATAAGCTTTTTTTCAACATCAAAATTTAAATTTAAATTTAGAAATGAAGAAAAACAGTATATTTTAGGTGTTGTGACTCTTTCTGCAGCCACTTTATATAGTCCTTCTGTGTGAAAAAACTTTTTTTTAAATGTAAAAAAAAATCGCTTTTTTTTTATACGAGGTTATAAATGTTGCATGCATAATTTTCTTTTTTTTTTTTTAATATATTTTATATTCTTTACAATAGTCTTTTATACCTATTTTGTAAGTGTTACAGAAAGGTGTCAATTTGCAATTCATGTGCAAAACGCTTACTTCTGTCTTTGCCTGTTGTGGCCCAGACATCTGAACTTGTCAATTAGCACTATGAATGTTGCTTATGTGTAGACAACCTTAGCGAAGACACCGTATTTTTTTAGGTGAATGAAAAAGGCTGTGAGGCAAAGTTCAGTCTGTTCAATGAATTTTACTGTCTTAAAGCCTTATATGATGTCTACTTCTCACAAGAAAAAAAGTCCACTAGAAGGCAGCCATTCAATTTTGCATTGGCTCAATCAATACTTGAACGCTGGGTGTTTCAGAGAGACGCAGAGCAGGATCCAAATGCAACAAACATTTATTGAAACAAACAAAACAAGAGTAAATCCATGCTCAGAGAGACAAAAACAATAAATCCAAAAACAAAAAAAAGGCAGGCAAAAACCGAACTGACAACAAACGTGATTCAGCCACAAATGACAACACCAGACACTGAACACGGGAAACACTGGAGTATAATGCTGCCTTCACGTGCTCTCGGAATTATCATAAATGCGAGTTTCCTAGGTAAAAATTGCACATGAACGCCTTCCCATTTCAAAATTTGAATGCGATGAGCTTATAATCATGACTTTAGAAGTGGGAATTATCAAATTTACGATAGCACGTGGAGGCAGCATTTATACATGGGATAACGAGAGGCTAACTAGGAACAGGTAAGGGTAATCAATCTATGACAACAAACAAAGGGTAACTATAGAAACAAAGTAAAACTACTTTGTTTCTATAGTTACCCTTGTTACCCGTGGGAATGGGCACAGGCAGGGTTCTGAACCGGTTCAAGGAACGAAAACGAAAACCGGAAACGAACGAAATTTTGTCCGGAACATAACCAGAAACGGAAACTAAATCAAATTTAATCGTTCTGAACAGAAACGCTAATTTGAAATGGCCATTAACCGGTTAATAACGTTATTTTTTCTGTTTAATATTTTGATTTGGCAGTCAACCAATCACGAATTCACATAGTACAGCCTATGCAAATGTGACGCTGACACATCCAAAGTGTGTAAAATGCCTGCGCTCAGGCTCTACAGTGAGTGAAATGCCAACGCTGACGCGCTCAGGCTCAGCTGTCAAGTCATCATAGGGTTAGGTAAGTCACAATGGCAATGCCCTGGCATTAGATTTTCCGAAGATATATGTCACCAACCGTCAAGCATTAGGCCTACATTTAAGTGAAAATGGATGTCAAATAGTTGTGCGTTTTGAAACCAGCGAAATCACGCACCTGCAGCGCTTCTGTGAACCGAGAAATAATAAAACTATAGAATAAAGAATAAAACTATAGAATAAAGAATAAAACTATAGGCCTACATAACACATATAAAATAAAAGGGAATATTTAGGCCTATAGGCTACGTGAAATATTTCACTTAAATAATTAGGTCTACAGATTAACAAAACAAAAGTGGTTCATTGTGGCGCACTCCAAAGATTTAGGAAAGGAAACAGACATTCTGCTTGTTTTCGTTATTTAAGTGTCTTTTGTAAATGTATGAATTATGTCTTGCTTTTACCTGTATGAACATAAATTACGGAGTACAGTTTACTGTCTTAGAAGGGAAAAAAATTCCAGTGGTCGCACCGGCGCCTCGCACGCGCGTACGTAAATTCTTGCATTGCATACTTGATATCGCAGCCTGTTAAATAATTAAAATAAAATACAATCAGCCAAACATAAATCTGCTCAATTCAATTCTGTAAAACAGTCTGCTGTTTACCACCCGTGACCCCCGCCTGACTGTGCTGTTATGTAAAGGATGATGTCAAAAATGTGAGTGAAGTACAAAGCTTACATAATAAATAATAGTTTAGCATTCGTCTCGAAAATAGAAACAGTGCCGAATGAGAAAGGTAGGCTTCAGATTCACTTTAAATTAATTTGTTTAGCATCTTATTTAGTTTTATTTCTAATAAATAAACCTGTTTCTCACCTTGAATATAGCAATAGAAGCTGGAATGGCGTTAAAAAAGAAAAGAGATTTTTTTTAATTTTTTTATTCATTTTGGCTTGACGTATATAGCCTGAACAGGCTGTTAACTTTACAGGTTTTGTGGTAAAATAAAATAGGGCAGTTTTGTTCATAATTTATGTTTACAAACATTATAAACAAAGCTATATAGGCTAGGCTATTTGTAAACATTTTATTTTATTTACTGATAAATTACATTATTTCTGAATGTAATAATAAAATGCGACGTATACGTGACATATCTTTTTTCCTCTCAAGAATAGCGTCGGTATTTTTAACCATGCAGCAAACATTTTAAAATATCTTGAAAAAATACTTTATAAACCATTGATAGTTTTTCCTTTCGTTTAATAGGTTTACATTTGGACAGAATCTTGTTATAAAAGATAATTGTAGGCCTATTGGCTAAGACGGCAAATACTCTTTGTTTTTTAATAAATAAAATGCTGTAGGCTACGTATTATTATTATTATAATTATTAAGTAGGCTACATGCAAACAAAAAAATAAAGAAATAAATAACGTTATTAACCGTTATTTTTTCTAATCAAATCGGTTTCAGAACGTTAATAATACAGAAGGAACGCTGGAACAGAAACGTTAAAATACCGATTCTGCTCGGAATGAAACGATTGAATTTTTTTTTCGTTTTTAAGCCCTGGGCACAGGACATGAACATTGGGAACAATGGGAACAGAAAATACACTTCAAAATGAAAGTCTAAATAACAAAAACAAAACAAAACAAAACCAGGGAACATGTAACATACCATTTTATGGATATTATACAACATTATAACCATAAATTATTATGGTTATAAAAATAAATTATTACACATTAACATTCAAGTTTAGAGTCGGTAAGATTTTTAAAAATGTTTTTGAACAAAGTCTCTTTTTCTCACCAAGGATGCATTTTTTAAATATATATATATATATATATATATATATATATATATATACATATATATTTATGTATTTATTCAAATACAGTTTTCTATTTGAATTTATTTAAAATGAAATTTATTTCTGTGATGGCAAAGCTGAATTTTCAGCATCATTACTCCAGTCTTCAGTGTCACATGATCCTTCAGAAATCATTCTAATAGGCTGATTTGCTGCTCAAGAAACATCTCTTATTATTATTATCAATGTTGAAAACAGTTGTGTTTAATATTTTTGTGGAAACCATGATAAAAAAATTTCAGGATTCTTTGATAGATAGAAAGTTCAAAAGAACAGTATTATTTCAAATATTATAGGCTAAGTGTTTTTGTAACAATGTAAATGTCTAAATATTAATTTGTTGCATCCTTGATGAATAAAAGTAATATTTTTCCTTTTTTTTAAAAATCTTACTGACCCCAAAGGTTTAAACAGTATTATAAATTAATTAAGAATGTACAGCAGTCTCTCATAGCCTTGTTCATTCTCACCAAAATAAATATGGCATCTACCCTGACAAAGTCTATAGCTGTTGATCATCCTGAAGAAGAGTATAAGTGAGGGGTGTCCAATTCTGCTCCTGGAGGGTCACTGTCCTCCAGAGTTTAGCTCCAACCCCAGTTAAACACACCAGCTAATCAGAGCAGGACGGTGGCCCTCCAGGACCGAGTTTGGGCACCCCTGGTATAAGTGTTAAAAAGCATCTCTGAAAAACTATTTAGGCTTTTAGGGCTTAATGAAATGTCATTGAATTCCATAAATCACCTTTAGCTGTCTCATAATTAAGTCTCACCTGTGCTCCACCACGTCATGTGGGAATTAATTCAGGCTAGTGTTCATGGCAAACAGATGCCAGCTCACCTACATTCAGCACTTGTGACCAGACACTCATGAAAGGATTAGTCCTCACTCTTCTAACCACATGGCCTAGATTTTTAGGTAAGGTCGAAACAAGGTACTTTCACATACGTGATTACGTACAAGACCTCAAGTCGACTTATTCTAAGACTTAGCGCCTGCATGAGATTGAGTGTAGCTTGGCTCATAAATCCAGACCATCCGTCTCTAGTGTTACTCAGCCAAATGATAGTTGTGTCAACAGTATTATCAACTTGAGGTAACTGCCAAGGCATAATATGTTAAGTTAATAGCAGAAAGCAATAAGATTATCTCAAGGGTAAGAAAGAATTCTCAGGTTGTAATGGAAGTTAAAGACATATGATACTCCCGCCTTCTTAAGACAAGTTGCAACATGGTCATCATTGTCAAAATGTAAGATTAGCTATATGTATTTTAATATAATTATTACATAATATGCCTATTAAAAGTTTAAATTGCAATAAATGGTGAATCTAAATTGTACCTGTTGCGAAATCTGTGTGAGGAATTCTTTCACCCTCATACAAAATTGCTGTATCTGTGGATACATATTGAAATGACTGAAATTAGATCACTCTCAGTCCACAATACATTTTACAATTAATTTTGTCCACGGTAGATGTAGGGGCTGTTTAAAATTGTAAACATAGTATGGTTTGATTTTTTTTCATGTCACTCACCATGAATGTTTTTAAGACTGTGTCAAGTTAAAACAAGTTTAAAAGGCATTCCTAAGTCTTATGTTATGTGATTTTATGCATGGGCCAGAAATTAATAGTTTTTTTTTTTTTTTTTTTTTTTACATTAATTAATTTCAAATAATTAATTGCACTTAATTAATAATCTGACAGCCATACTTGAATCTGTTTGTGTGAGTTCTAGTGGCATGGTTTAAACATTAAAAGGGTTAACTGAGAGTGTGAAGGTGTAATGAATGCACAAATTCTTGGCAAAGCCCTTTTTTTCGTAGGTGTAGCTACATGAACATGTAAACTGTCTGAGTTTTGTAGACATGGCCGCAGGGCAGGAGGAATTACACTGTCATGCAGAGGATATAGAGGTGCTGTGATATTCAGTCTGTCACATATTTGAAATGCTTCCAGGTGGAAATAGGTATGCTATGTGTGGGATGGAGAACGTAATCACTTCACATAACACTTTAATATAAACAATCTGATTTCTGAAAAAATGTCTTCAACAGACAACATGCATTTTTATGCTTTCACAAGTAATTGCTTAACTGAATGACTGCTGAAGGACAGGCTTTGAACCTGTCTAGAAATCTAGGTTCCATGGAGCTCATTCATCAAACTTTCCAAAAAAGGCTTGGTAAACTCTCTCTCTCTCTCTCTCTCTCTCTCTCTCTCTCTCACACTCACACACACACATACACACCCACAAATCAAAATGAAATAAAGCAGGTTCTGCATCATGCTAGCTTAATAGACCAAAAAAATGAAGTAAATCAGTGGACGAATTCACACAGGGCAAATTTCAATAAGATATTCATGGTCCTTAATCTTAGCATCGCATGAAACATTTCCACCAGCTATTTGATTTTTATAAAAAGAAATTGCAGTTGACTGTGTGCTGTTGCATGAGACTACTTATTTACTAACTCATGGGGTACAGCTATTTTAACATTTTAGCTAATTTTAAGTCATGAAATGAACCAAGCTGGTTATACTTTTCAAACAAAGGCTAACTGCAGCACCGCAGGGTGATTGTACTGTCTTTGTTCATGATGATTTAGAATTTCCTCAGCGGTTTTCAGGAACCCATGTATGTTTTTTTCCATTATAAAGAACTGTATGTGCATGATTAACATTAAAATTTGCAAAAAGAGATCTATATTTTTAAATAAATTGCCACCCCGATTGTAATTAGTTACTTTCATTAGCATATTGGTGACTGTGTAAACATGCACACATATAGTTGGCTTGTTTTAGAATCAGACCAGATTTGCACTTTCTATATTTCATGCATAATTTATTTTTGATTAGTTAAAGATAAATCTGTTTTCGACTAATCTCTCAACTTTTCCTATCGTTAAAGTCTTTAGGTGTTCAGAATATTTAATATTACTATTACAAAATTGCTGTTTAAAATCAGAGGCAAATATCCACTGCTGTGCGATTACTGAGCAACCCAAAACTAACACAGACTTCCCAAATGATCCCTAGAAATGCTTGAATCATTTAATCTAATCAATAACATCTATATCTACAGGGTCAAACGGGTCCATGCTAACCCCTTGTTGTGTACCAAGTCAGTCAAGCCATTTTCTATTTATAGTTTAATACAAGTGGAGCAATGTAGATTACTCCAGTGTGAAAAGATACTACTTCAGTGCCAATGAAAATGAATGACTGGGGCAGGTGGGACACATTCACTGCGAAGATCACAGGATAGGACGCAGCAGTTTCTCTTCTTAGCATGTTTGTTTGTTTGTTTGTTTGTTTGTTTGTATCTCTGTGCCCATCTTTTGTCACTGTACACTCTTTAGCCTCCACGCTCCCCTTTCACTATGCTGCCTTTTAGGACTGTTATCACTGCTTTGATGAAAGCCGCTGTTGATGCTCATGTCTCTCTCGTGCGGGAGACAGGAGACACAGAGAAGGTCAAGACTGCTGTTCAAAGGGAATTAGAAACATCTGTAAACTGACCTTGTCTTAAAGCTCATTTTCATTCATGTTTTTTTTCCCCAAAAGTGGTAAAAGGGTAATGTATGTGTTGTGTGAGATTTTGGTGGATCATTGAAGTCAAAGAGTTTGTGTATTTGCCGTCAACGCCTCATTGCACAGCACCTCTCTCTTTCCTTTTGTAAATTGGAAGACAAAAGATATGTGACGAGCCAGCTATCAGAAAAGTTCCCATTTCACTCCAAGTGTTTTTATATTAGAAATCACTTCAGTCATCTTAACTTTAAAACTTAAAGGGAGAATTTACCACTAGTAAGATGAGCTTTTAGTAAATTTTGAATTTGAATTATGACTAGATAACTGGAGAAAACAGAAAAAAAGGGCTGTGGTGTTCCTATTTGCCAAAAACGGGAATGTACTTTTGATTTTGGCACCACTCCTTGGTCGATACAACAGTCAGTGGTTAGCAGGAATACTTATATGTTGAAGTTCAATCTGTAGATTTAACAAAAGCCCTGGAGCTGTCAAAAATCTGCCATATGCCGCAAACTGATGTGTTTTTCGTCCTCTGACTTTTGCTCTCAAATAAACTGTGATATCTGGGTGCAGGTACCACAGAGAAAGAGTACACATTGCTCATGACATATAACAATACAAAGCTGGTTGAAAATCTTGTCCTTTGAATATAATATTAACAATGCTAATTATAAGGAAAACTAAAATAAAAACCAGGATGGATTTGCCATAGCAATATTGCCATAATTAGTATAAATTGATTCTAGGCTCTCTCCCAACCACTTTGGTGGCACTTTCCTTGATCTCAGCCGTACTCTTTCACCCCCACTCCATTTTTTTGGACTGAGACACTATTATGTTTAAGAATCTATGGCCCTTAGCTGTGAAAACAGAGCCTGGGAGGACCGGCGGAGAGGCATGGAATGCTTCAGGCGAGTAGAGAGCATTAAAAGTTTGTCATCTTTGTTGTCTGGTACATTACCTCTGAATGAGGCCCATGGGAGTCTAGGGGCACACAGAGGATGCACTCTGCCCTCAGGGACACAAAGGCCGACATGGTCCTCCACTTCTGTACTCACACACTCAGTGTCTTCACCTCTGCTTTCGGTTCTTCCCTTTCTCACCAAAGCACAGAGCAAATTTTACTTATATAGGCAACTTGAACTTCCTGACTCCTGTCTTATATGTTGGGGGTGATGAAGTAATTACATCCTTATGAGGGGGTCTGTTTCTCTTAAATGGGTTCATGCTTGTCTAGTTTAGTTGTCGGTACAATTTTAATTTTTTTTTTTAAATCTCTTATGTGCATTAAGGTTGCATTTATTTGATCAAAAATACAGTAGAAACAGTAATATTGATGTCTTATTATTACCAATGATGAAAACAGGTGTGTTACTGTTTTTTTTTCTTTCTCTTTGGAAACCATGATTTTTTTCTGGATTCTTTGATGAATAGACAGTTCAAAAGAACAGAATTTATTTGAAATAGAAATCTTTTGTAACATTATTACTGTCACTTTTATTCAGTTCAGTGCATTCAGTTCAGTAACTTAAAATTGTGTTTGTGTGTGTGTGTGTGTATATATATATATATATATATATATATATATATATATATATACATTTTATATTATTTTGTGTACTTATGTTTTCATTTATTTAAATGAATTATAGATTGTTTCCTTAGTTATTTATTCTTTTCTTTTTTTTTCCCGTTTTTGCCTTATTATTGCTTGCAAAGGTGTTATAGAATATATTAAGTATAGCTTTTGTTCCTTTTTTGTTATTTTCTTGTATTTTTGTAATGGCATTTGTATAATTATCCAAGACTAGTTTAATCCAGTATAACTAAACAGGAAGACAAATCCCTCCCCCTCAACACCCCCGACCTCTTGAGGTTGTCATCAGTACAAGAGCAATGTAATACACCCTAGTAATGGCTTGGCCCCTTTCTCAAGTGTTGTCGAAGCAAGGCAGTCTATCACTCTCTCAGTAACCCCTTAAGTTCCTGCTCATGTCAGTGAGTAAACATTGAGACGCACTGGCAATGTGATATGAGCACTTCACTCCCAGAATTAAGCCACAGCGTTCTAGAGTGGCAGTGCCCAGGATATGTGTCTGGACTTGTCCTTACGACTAGACTTCTCCGTGTTGGAAACATCTTCTGGAAAGTCAGACGCTGTCTTATAAAAGGGCCAGGTTTCAGCTTTAGACTCAACATTCCTTTTGGCTTTGGAACTAATGTATGAGTTAATCCTATAAACATAGTAGGCCTTTATCAGTGCCGTATTACACTATTCATGTATAACATGTAAATTTAAATGTTACCTCAAGTAATATAAGCATAAGATAAAACAACTCCATACCAGAACAAGAAACATCACTGAACTGCTGTTTTGGTGAAGTTGTAAGGATTAGCAATAAAGCTTGCAATAGCATCAGCTAAAGTGTTTCAAAAGACAGCGGATGATAACATACAGACGTATCTTTAGATGTGGTCCATCATTACCCAGATCCAACTAGGTCATTTTTGAAAAATCAGCATCTGCAAATCAAGACAAATTTGAAGGATCCATCTTTTATCTCCACAACACAATGTGCAGCTTAAAGCATTGTTATTATCTTTAAGGGATGTGTTGAGTGGTGGAAACTCTTTGTCTTTTGCTTCAGACTGACAGCTCTTTCAATAATGTAACCACATGCTTTTAAAAGTAATGGTATCCTGTGCATTGAAACTTTTCTACTGTAGTATGTGTACTGTAGTACTGTAATGCCTCTAATCCATCAAGACAAGGGATTTCTTAATCACATTTCTTTCTCTGAAAGACTTGTTTGAAACTACTATATCAACCCACATCTGCCATACCCTGTGCGTTACATTAATGCCAGATATCCAAAGCAGATGCCAGTAAACAAGTGCTATCAGTAAGCCTGTCTCTGGGCGCATACCTGATTACATGGTTGAATGTGATGACTTCTTTAGTAAGATAAATAGATGCCTGGGGGCCCACACCTGAATCCCTGTACAATGACTTACAAACACACATACCTGAGAAGAGATGTTATGTAGAACAAAGTCCCACTAAAACCTTTTCTAAGTTTATCCTTCAAATCATTCATGAACATCTCAAACTCTGAAGATGCTGAAGATGCTTTCTGCATTCACCTGTAATAGTAAAAATTGTGTGCGTTCAGACCCATTCCTTTGCCAATCGAGTAATGACTTAGATTGGTTAGTCTTGGTTCCTCGCTCCAGGATTGCTCAGAGTAGGGTTTCTCTGAACCAGTGAAGGCAAAAAGTGAGTAGCGGGAAATGGAAAACCAGAAGTGGAGCTGGAGCTGAGTGATTACAGATGATGAGAAATCTGTCGCTCTGCTCTGCTCTCATATGGGGTTTCAGATTGTTTGTTCCTTGATGACACCCAAAGCTTGATGCTTTAGTTTCTTTTGACTTTGTGTGGAGGAGAAGAACTAACTGGCCAATTTTGTCTGAAATGTAAGTTGCTCAATATTAACTTGTTTATGTTCTTGTTATTTCTAGAAGTAGTAGTATAGCAGTTGTAGTAGTAATGGAAGTAGAAATGTGTGAGGTTAAAATACAGCTCAGATGTTACTGTAGTTTTTGTGCAAAGTGTGGTTATTGGTGGTTACTGGATTATGACCAGTTGGTTCATGATCCATTCAGGTTTGTCAGAGATTGCCATTTCCATTCTGCTATTTTTATTCATCCAGTTCCCTGTTGTTTGTTTGGGTATGCTCAGCATTTCATTAACCATTTAAGTTAATACAGTAGCCATAAATAATTAAATTATATGCAATCGTTTTCTGTCACACATGATTTTATAATGACTTACAATTTATTCATTAAAGGAAGGAAGGAAGGAAGGAAGGAAGAAAAATCTGGAAAGAAAAAGAAAATCTGAGAGCTGAATACAGGGTTACCTTAGCAGGGTCTCTATAGGGTCTTAAATATCATGTAGATTTATGAAAAAATGTGAATGATTATTGGACTCAAAAAGTCTTGTGTTTGTTTTTGTTTTAATTGGTGACTTTAAGTTAGTTTGTCCTTTAGAATGGGCTTTTACATTTTTGTCTTTTAATGTTGGTTGTTCTAGTTGGAACAGAGCCTCACTTCAGCCTGAACAAAACCGATTTCCTCCTCTTGTCAGTCAAAACTTTAGCCCATTGGCCACATCTCCTGTTTTTGCATCCAAATTGTTGACTTTAACCCCTACCCTGATACTAGTCCACTCATTTCGTCTTCAGTGATTCATCGTTTATTTTATTTTATGTTTTATTTCCACAAATTGTTCATAAATAACACCAGGAACATGTAGTAAGAAAGTAAACTGGGTCCATGTTGACTTTAAAGCAATGTGAATGTTCTTGGAAATCATTTTGTTCAAAGAACATGTACTAAAAGCATAAGTTTACTTTAAGTCATAGTTTTCTAACAGAAATCCTTTGTAAATCATATTGTATATTGTAAGTTTGTTACTTTTAATCTGGCTTTAGATGACAAAAAGTAGATATATACAAGCTTCAGTTATACAGTCTGTCACAAAAAAAAGGTGATTTTTAAAAACGACACCAATGCTTCTTTGTGTCAACAAAGCAACTATCCTTGTATTTGCTCATATCATCCATGAACTTAATTTTGATTAATTAAGTAATTACTCATTTTTAATACATTTAGGTTGACTGTGTTAAACTAAAATTAAAATAAAAACTGAAAATATAAAAGTAAAAGCTAATTCAAAGTAATAATAAATATTATATAAATAATAATGATAGTATATAAATAATACTAAAATAACACTGGACCTGCTATCTGTGACACATTTGTTGAACGTTGTGTTGTTTATGATGCTTTTTTGTCCGGTTAGCCACTGATGGTAGAAAGATGCCATAACTATGCCATCTGGTTCATACTAGAATATGTTTTTGATGACCCCCCCTGCTGTTTTCTCAGTAGTGGGTACAGTCTACTTTACACATTCTTTCTTAGATTTTTCTTTTTAGTGTGAAAATGTGGAGCATTTTGATCTGAATACCATATTTCTGGTGCTTGGCTGAGTTTGGATTGTACCAAGTAACATTTGTACCCAGACAGGCCACCCAGACACAAAGCTGATGTCCACCACCAGAGCTCTGTGTTTCGGCTGATGTGGCCACATTAGATTAGACTGGATCAGCAGCCGTTATTACCCACAGTGAATACCCACAGGTCTATGTTTGTATGCTTCTGTGAGCCAAAGAGACAGTTGAAATACAGTATGTGTTCAGATTTAACCATTTAGCATTTTCAGATTTGTTCTTTGTTCAATGTAAGCTTTGTGTTTTGTACAGGCTGCCCATGACACGTGCTTTCTGGGGCAGAGCATATGTATTCCAGGTGCTCTCACTCAAAGGAAAGTTGAGTTTCCTTTCCACAATAGTTCTTGTAATATTATACATCCTGGTAATTGTCTGTTTTTCAGAAAATTTAAGATGTTATGACCGCTTGTAATTCAGGCACAGTGCAAGCAATACAAGGGGGTTGAAGGCTGCTATTGTGCAATAAAGGATGTTCTGACATTGTACCCTGCAGGCCAATTATTTGATAAAGCTAACCAACATATCACTCAGCTACACCTTTTGGAGGCAGCGTTTCAGAGCAGTCAAGCTATTGATGCCAGTATCGTTGTGTCTCCATCCTTTTTTCTCTCTAGCTAATCACTGTAACTAGGCCACAGAACACTTTGTATCCCTTCCTGCAATTAAAATCGTCTGAACATGTCCAACAAAAGCCAAAAGTCATGGATTTTTTTTTTATATCAAATTAAAAGTCTTCGCAAAGATAAAAGCAGACACTTACCCTTGCTTTTTAGCAAGCTGGCTTGAGCCATCTTACTTTTTAATGTACATTTAGATCATATACACTACTTCTGTACTCCTTGTGGCATTTGCTGCATTGAAGTAATTGAGATGATTGTCCTTCGACTAAGCATTTTCTCTTTTATCCTGTAAGAGACATGTTTTCTGTTGTCTGCCATACACTTTAGTGTAGGGTTACCTGTAATTGGAATCGCTTTTTCTCTGGGGCATATATAATGTTCATTTTTTTAGTCTGTAAGAAAAAAAGCCACTTTAAGAACCTCAGATGATATTACCGGCAGGATGTTGTCCTCATATGCTGAACACAGTATTATCTAGCAGTGGCGTGAGTTTCACTTGAACATTGGTGTGAGACATGTCTAGGAGTAGCACAACACTCATTTTTAGTTTCATTTCTGTTACATGTCTGGTTGTTTGTCACATGTCTATGGTTTATGAGTTAAAAACAACATTTTCTTTTACTTTACTCTATTGCTCATAGATTTTAGCACTGGATTTTGTGTAATAACTTTTAATAATCGCAATAATGTTTTTATTTGCTTGCCACTTGAGTATGCTTTAATTGTAGATTGTTTCTTACATCCAAAAATGAAAACAGTTGAAACATTCTTCAAAATATCTTATTCTGTGTTCCGCAGAAGACAGACAGACACAAGTTTGGAACGACATGACAGTGAGTAAATAATGACAATTTTGTTTTTTATCATACAAATTGGATAACCTGATAAATTTTGTCTGAGGTACTATATGTGCTTGTGATACAATGCATGTATTTGATTGACTCAAATACTCAGAAGTATTTTTTTTAAATACTTGTATTCAGCAAGGATGAATTAAATAAATCAAAAGTGAAATTAATGACTTACATTGATACAAAAAGTTTCTATTTGAAAAAAAAAATGCTGTTCCTTTGAACTTTCTATTCATCAAATGATCCTGAAAAAATAAATGTATCATGGTTTCCACAAAAATATTAAGCAGCACAACTGTTTTCAACATTGATAATAGTATGAAGTGTTTCTTGAGCTCTAAATCAGCATATTAGAATGATTTCTGAAGGATAATGTGACACTGAAGACTAAGGGCCCTATCATACACCCGGTGCAATGTGGCGCCAGGTGTGTTTTTTAGCTAGTTTCAGCCTGGCGCAGTTATCATTTTCACGTCCTGCGCCACGTTATTTAAATAGCAAATGCATTTGCGCTCATTTGTGCGGCCATGGGCATGCTGGTCTGAAAACGAGGTGTGTTCAGGCGCGTTGTTGGCGCGTTACTATTTTGAGGCAACTGAAATAGACTGTTTCCAACTGAAACCTGGTCTAAAGTCAATGGCGCAATATTTGTTTTGTTATTTAAAGATCGCGTTAGTAATATGCGCCTATATGCGGGTGCACAATGCAAGTACATTCTGCTTATTACATACACAGGGAAGCGCAGCAGCACAAAAAACATGCTAAATTAAAAATAAAAGGATTACAATGTAAAAGATTATTATTGTATGCATAAAGATAAAAATGCTTTGGTGGAATCTGGCTTTTCCTGTAGATGCTCACGCTCGCACACAAGCAGATCCGTTTCCTCACTATAGACGCGTTCAGTTTTTCCGCTTGCAAATTCCGCCTTGTAAATAGGGAATATGCCATGGCGCGAGTGCAACTGGCTTTTAAAGGGAATGGGAGACGAGACTGGTTGGTTTATTGTGCGTTACGCCCAAAACACACCCATTACTCATTAAGAGAATAGGGACAACCCTTTCAGACAATGCGCCAGGCGCACCAACCATTTTTCCCGTCCTTAAACTAGCAAAAGTGGATTTGGGCACGCCATAAGTGCACTTGCGCTGTGCGCTTTAGACTATGCGCTTAGATTGTTAAATAGGGCCCTAAAAGCTGAAAACTGTGATTTCATAGTGAAGCCTTCATAGGGATGTCTGCTAGTCAAGTTCTTGCTTTCTTTCATTTTTAAAGTAATTTTTCAAGATATTTTGAAAACGTTGGCTGCATGGTTAAAAAAAATATGCTACGCATATAAAAGATTTTGAGAGAAAGAAAAACAGATAAGTCGCATTTTATTAGGCTGTTACATTACGGTAAATAAAGTGAAATGTTTACAAACATTATAAACACTATAAACATAGCTATAGGCTATATTAATTCCACTCACTCCACAACAAATCGTTTAGATTTGACGGTATTCAGAACAGAAGAAGAATGAAAAATAAAAGTAGCTATATAAACGTCAAGCCAAAACTTATTCATTTAAAACTGAAACAAGCCAGCGTTGGGCTCATGTAGTCTACCCCTCTCATTTGGCATGAATCCAATTGTTTCCATATTTGGATGCTAAACTGTTATTATACTAGGCTTTGTACATCACTTGTGTTCCAATATCATCATCCTTCACATGCCTAGAAATATGCTTGTCATAACACCACAGTAGGGCGGTGCTCGCGCTGAACGGCAAAGATTGTACTACGGACTATTTAAACTAAGCAGTGTAACTTTTTATGTTTGGTTGACTGTATTTTATTTTGATAATAAACAGGCTAGCAATGCTAGAGATATGTTGTGTGTGTATGTGAGGCATCTGCATAATCACTTGAATTGTTTCCCTATAACAGCAGAAACATCTTAAAATACTTCATTTATGGTCATATATAGTGCTCAAAGTGGGCCGGTACACACTTATATATTTTAATCTTTAGCATACCTTCACTTTTTATCTTGCGTAGCGGCACTTTTTTTGTTCCACTTCAAGCGCTAGTCATACAGATAAGAGTAAGACATCATTCGAAACTGTAAACTTTTATTTTTTGTACACTCATTGTGCTTTTGTAAAAATGAAGAAAACAAACAGGATGCTGCTTTCTGCCATCTCTTCTTCCTTTCCATGAAGTTGTTTTTGGAGCGTGTTACAAAAATGAACCCAAACTCAGCATATACTACTTGTTGCACAGTTTTGTCTTCCATTTTGTTAATCTGTTAACTATTTAAGTGAAATATATTTTGCATATTTATTCCTTTTATATAAATGATTTGTTTTTGTTTTTCTTCATTCACAGAAGCGCTGCAGGTGCATGATGTGATGATAATTATTTTTAATGGGTCACAGACACTTATCCATTCTAATTTAATTTAATTGTAATTTAACGTGATCTTGTCGGTTAAAGGTTAATGATCGGTTAATAAGCTTCAGTTGTTGGTTAGGGAGGGGAAAAAATGAAATGAACATCCCTAGTCTAAAGAGACTGTTATTCTGAAAATCTTCTGCCGTTTATAGGTTTTTGCGACAGGGTGGGTTAACTCCTGTTTAACACATTCATACACACTCAGTGGGGAACATTCAGTGCAACATGTATCCGGGCCTCAGGGTTTTTCCTCTTTCCCAACAACCAAAATATTCCTTTTTTAAGTTTCAGTGATCATCTTCAGAGTGGGAAAAGACCTTTTTGAGATGAATGCAGCCAAATCAGATGGCTTTGTTCTGTCTGTGTCACCCTGGCCTCCAGCCCTCATAGGTTGTCCTTTTCTCATCCCAGACCTGCGCAAACAGGCCCTTTTGTCGAAGCCATTTTGAGTGGGATTGAGTGGCAGGCGGCTCTAGTGTTCGTAGCATGAGTCAGATCCACAAGTTTTTTTGAACTAACAGGCTTCTTTCTCTCTGCATAGTTCCTCTTCATTGAAGATGTGGATGACCATGATGGGCATAAAAAGGGTGCTTCCTAAAATGAATTTTGTTCTTTCTCCCCTCTCTAATGATTACAGTGAAAAATTAATTGAGCCTTATGTTAGTTACATATGTCGTAGCTTACACTAGGGGTTTTCAACCTTTAAAGACTCAGGGACCACCCCAGCCAGACTCTCAGCCAAACCAGAGGCCACCAGTATTTTGAAAGCTAGATTTGCTAAGTAATACTTCATAACTTGAACTTTCAGAACATCATAATATAATATATGTTTAAAAGATTATGTACCAATGTTGGAAATAAGTCAGAAATGCCAAGATCTTTGTACAGTATTTTCTCCTCAAACCCCAGAGAGTACCTTCAGGGACCACAAGTGAATGTAATTACACAAGGGTGAATTTTCATTTTCGGGTGAATTATCCCTTTAAGATGTGCAACTGGACAGTATACACTACTATTTAAAAGTTTAGGGTTGATGAGATTTGTTTAAAATACAGTAAAACACAAGGACAAGACAGACCCATCAGTGTCAGGTGTCATTTTGTTTTCTGGATTCTTACATAAATAAAAAGTTCAAGAAAAACATTTATTTGAAATAGAATAAATAAATAAAAATCTTAAATATCAAGAAATGGCATCTAATACATTCTCAAGTTTCTATCTAGCAGGTTTTTTGCAAGCGGATATCTGATAATAGAAACTTGGGGGCAACTTGTTCATAGACTGATTGTCATTTAGTAACTTTGTTTCTGTTTGTACATTGTGAACCTTTGAGTCTTGAAGTGTGAGGTGATGTTCAGTTACTCATCGTACACACAGATTCCAAAAAAGCCATCAAAGTTCCGTCAGTCGTCTCGCACATTGTGTGTGTCAGTGTCAGATGTGACGCTAGTGGTCCGCACTGACTCTATGGGTGGGAGGGATGTGTTGGACATCAGGCAGGTAGGGGTCTAAAAATGCTGTCCAACACTGGCATGGATTCATTCTTTGAAATGCTGGATTTTGTCTCTATAATTATATATTGTTTAATGAATTCTTACAGTCTAGGTAAGTGAATGCAATATAAAAACATTAATACTTTCAAATAAATTAACATTTTTTCTGTAATATTTAATTATTGGAGAAAATATTATTTTACTTGATCAGACACCAAGTTATTGAAATGTTATTGAAATATTTTAATTACTGTAGTGAAATGATTAGTAGCACAATTTTATTATATTGTTTTTGCCATTTATACTAATATTCAGAAATGATATTTGAATACAGTGTTCTAAACAATAGTAGTTAGCAGAACTACTAATTTATACGTCAATATGTCATAACTTTGATATGATTCAAAATGATGAAAAGCACTACAATATTGTTATTATCTTTGTTCGAAAGGAAGAGTGAACACTGAGCCACTTTCTGATAATTTGTCTTTGGTTTTGTTTTAAAAATATATACAAAGTTCCCTACTTTACGTATTCACACTAATTTTATTGAAATTGAATTATTTTACCAAAGTCTGACTGCAGTGAGAGGGATCTGAGAAGGTTCTGTTGGATATGCAAAATCCAGCGTTAGCGTCAGTTCTGGCAGGTCACCTCAGTCAAGCTCGCATCAGCTGACTCCCAGGTGACTCACGTCTACCTGTAGGAATACGACTCCTATCAAAGCATCTATATATAAGCTCCTCAGTATTATCAGTAGCTATCGTGTTTCTCAGGAGCTAATTAAATGGCGAATTCGACAGGCAAAACAGCATCTCACTAGGAATTGTGCAATCGGGAATTCAGCGAGAGGGATTCCCCACATGGATTTCACCTCTTGAACATGCAAATTCGCCGCATTGATCATAAGCCGCCTGATTTGTGACTGAGTTAGCTTTGCTTCTCGCATCGCTGCAATTAGACGTGGACTCACTCAATTAAATTATACTATGACTGACTTAAGAACAAGTTCAGATGGATCTGCACTCCCTGCATGAAGAAGGATATCAAGAGAAGATCAAGCATCCATGTCACAGCTAGCTACTTTACTCTCCTTCATCTCTGAATGTTTCCACAAAGCTAAGCTAAGTTCCATTTAATGCTCATTGTTTTAAAGCTATCAGGTATCGGCAACTTGCTGTTGCTAAGGCTATCAGTGTTGCTTAGGCTTCTAGTCAAAAATGTAAAAAAATGTTTGCAAAGCTTTTGCGATCGTATTGGCAATGTGCATTACTTATCTGTTGTCATTGGCAACCGGCTCGATCGCTGCGCTTGCTGGCCGGGTCGTTTTCGTTTGTATAGCAACATACATGCACTGTTAAAAAATTACTGTAAATTTTACAGTAAAATACTGGCAGCAGGGTTGCCAGCCAGTTACTGTAAATTTTACGGTAATGTGACTGTAATTTAATTTACAGAATTTTACTGTAATCAGAGAATACAGAATAAAGGTTATTTAATGTAATCAGAAAATACAGTAAAATTCTGTAAATTAAATTACAGTCACATTACCGTAAAATTTACAGTAACTGGCTGGCAACCCTGCTGCCAGTATTTTACTGTAAAATTTACAGTAATTTATATATTTTGTATACTGCATTTTTACAAAAATATTTTGTATACTGCATTTTTACAAAAATATTTTGTATACTGCATTTTTACAAAAATATATTGTATACTGCATTTAACATTTCTTTAAATAGCAAATACACACATTCAAGTAGTTTACAGTGAAAAATAAATAGCAAATAAAGAAGTATGTAAAATGCAGTATACAATATATTTTCCCTATTGCTGACTTAATAACTGCATAAGCTTTAAACATTTTTTAACTGCATGAAGTGTTGTATAATGCATAACTTAATTCACCCCCCCCCCCCCAAAAAAAAACAAACTTTGACGCTTCTTAATCTTGAAAAACAGGTCAAAATGTAAATGTACATGAAAAATGTACATGAAAAATGCTATAAAAAGTGTATTATTTTGAACTCATTTTTTATTTAGAAAAATTATTTTATTTTTTAAATGGACATAAAATTTTGCCATGAAAATGTTTTTAAATTACTTATTGGCCATCATGGCCCTTCACACAAAGAAATATGCAAACTGCGTTATGACCAACATGGTCATATAAAAACATTTTTACAACCAGAACATTTTCATCACTTCATGAACAGACCAACATGGCCAAACAAAGTCCAACAAACTTTCGATCAAAAAGGAACAATTCTGCTCCAGATGATGTTCTATCCCAGGATTCAAAGAGTGGCTAGAAATATTGAAAAGAACAAAGAGGACAATACATTAGATATATATTATATATTTGTTTATATTACAAAACACATATAATACTTTCAGAGACAGATAGAGGGATGACAGATACAGTCAGAGACAGTTAGTGGGATGACAGATACAGTCAGAGACAGATAGCGATGAGAGATACAGTCAGAGACAGATAGAGGGATGACATACAGTCAGAGACAGATAGAGAGATGAGAGATACAGTCGGTGACAGATAGAGGGATGACAGATACAGTCAGAGACAGATAGAGAGATGAGAGATACAGTCAGAGACAGATAGAGGGATGAGAGATACAGTCTGTGACAGATAGAGGGATGACAGATACAGTCAGAGACAGATAGAGAGATGAGAGATACAGTCAGATACAGTCAGAGAGATGACAGATACAGTCAGAGACAGATAGAGAGATGAGAGATACAGTCAGATACAGTCAGAGAGATGACAGATACAGTCAGAGACAGATAGAGAGATGACAGATACAGTCAGATACAGTCAGAGAGATGACAGATACAGTCAGAGACAGACAGAGAGATGAGAGATACAGTCAGAGAGATGACAGATACAGTCAGAGACAGATAGACGGATGAGAGATACAGTCAGTGACGGATAGAGAGATGAGAGATACAGTCAGATAAAGTCAGAGACAGATAGAGGGATGATACAGTCAGAGAGATGACAGATACAGTCAGAGACAGATAGACGGATGAGAGATACAGTCAGTGACGGATAGAGAGATAAGAGATACAGTCAGATACAGTCAGAGAGATGACAGATACAGTCAGAGACAGATAGACGGATGACATACAGTCAGAGACAGATAGAGAGATGAGAGATACAGTCAGATAAAGTCAGAGACAGATAGAGGGATGATACAGTCAGAGAGATGACAGATACAGTCAGAGACAGATAGACGGATGAGAGATACAGTCAGTGACGGATAGAGAGATGAGAGATACAGTCAGATACAGTCAGAGAGATGACAGATACAGTCAGAGACAGATAGAGGGATGACATACAGTCAGAGACAGATAGAGAGATGAGAGATACAGTCAGATAAAGTCAGAGACAGATAGAGGGATGATACAGTCAGATACAGTCAGAGACAGATAGAGGGATGACATACAGTCAGAGACAGATAGACGGATGAGAGATACAGTCAGAGACAGATAGAGAGATGAGAGATACAGTCAGATACAGATAGAGGGATGACATACAGTCAGAGACAGATAGAGGGATGACATACAGTCAGAGACAGATAGAGGGATGACATACAGTCAGAGACAGATAGAGAGAGATGAGAGATACAGTCAGAGAGATGACAGATACAGTCAGAGACAGATTGAGAGAAGAGAGATACAGTCAGAGAGAGATACAGAATATTAAAAGTAGCCTATATAATAAAAGGAAAAATAGATCTCGTGTGTTTCTTACATTTTAGAAATTCCACTGAAAATCCATCACTTTGCACAGAAGAGTGGCAACATGTGGGTTGACCGCAACCCGTTTCTTCTGAACCGTCTGGCCTGTTGTTTTAGATGGCACTTTTCTTTTCTTTGTTCGTTGTCTTTGTTCCTCTCGCCGGATAAATACCTACAAAGTGGCTAAAGGGTCAGGAAACAGACAATATGTAATTCAGATTGGTTTTAGCTTTTGAGGCATGTAATCATGTTTTTGAAATTGTACCATGTGGACCTCCCAGAAAGTTTTAGATGTCCCACTAATCAAAACACTTTATTTAACTCATTAGTTTGCCAGCGTCAAATAGGGAGACATCTAAAACATTCACCCTAAAAAATAAATTTCTACTGTAGTTGAGAAACATTGTGTTAAAGGCCTCAATAGATATAAAATACATATCTAAAAGGCAAGTTCACGATTATCAGTTTGTTCAAATGTCAACAAACACACATATCTGTAAATAGCACATTTCATTTCAAGTTAAAAAAAGATTTGGTTTTGCTATGGTAATAAATTAACTATACAAGGCAAACTTTATATCAAACAGAGATTAAAGTGTTCGAATTACCTTAAGTTAGCAAATGTCCACATCACATTCGTTAAGTTTACAGCTTAGAGCATCACCAATTTACGTGACACATCCTCCGTGAGCGGCCTGATCGCGTCGCGAGGCTTTTTCGTTTCGGCCCGTGTTAACAGATGACTGTCTGCCTGTACAAATGTGATTTACGCCATAAAATAATCACGACCGAGTACGCTGATCAACACGAAGTTCCCGTGAATTCCAACTGTTTGTAATTATTAATTTTCGGCCCATAGCCGCTATACTATAGCGCCGGGAGCGTTATAGCATGAGATCCTACCGCAACCGCACTGAGGTAAACCCCGCGCAAGTCTGCTTCGCGCCCCGCGGACGGAGGATGCGTCAATCCGGGGTTACCAGTATGAATCGCGAATGTAGATACATATATAGATACCAAAGACAGAGGGGGAAAATGAAATAAGTCACTTACCACCGTTGTAAATCACTCATCACTCCTCTTGCTGCTACCCGAATCTCGACCGTTGGAGATCCCACAATGCCTCTGTATATTTGAAATTTACAGCAATATTCTGTAAATTTGATTCAAACCGCCACGCCTCCGGAATGCATTGCAGTTTACAGCAATATGCTGTATTATTAAAATACAGCCAGCGGCTGTAAAATATTGCTGTAATTTTTACAGCAATTCATTACAGTGTGCTGGTCGGGTCGCCTTGTGTTTAGTGCTATACATCGCTGATTCAAGCTGTTTTGCGGTAGAGACAGGAAAAACGATTCATGGCGCAAACGGATTTCTGCTGTGACGCAGCACATAGTAAACATGCTCGTTCTTAAATCTAGGGGTGTCCCCGACTACGGATTTACATAGTCGAATCAGATTCGAATCAGATTGCCTATATTCGACTAATAGTCGAATCATATATGTGTGGCTGGGGGGGAGGGGTGGGGGTGGGGGGGTGCTTGAAAAACAGCAGTCCACTAGATAGTGCGCACAAACTCTTTCCATGCTCAAGGCCAAAGGAGTATAGGCTACTTTGAAAGGCTCGCGCACTCAACTGTGTACGAGATGGAGTGGGACGCGGAAAATGAAGTAAGGCCTATACCCGCGGCTTAAGACAACTTTTATTTTCTTTCACATACGGCACAACTTTCTAATAAAGCGACCAAACTGCCTGTCAAGTGATAGACGAAACTGACAATGACTTTTATCTTTTTTAAACTGAAATGAAAGGCAATGTGGATAAACAATCACAGCCACGAATTACAGAACAACACTCAAAGATATAGAAGAAAACTAATAAAAACATTTTGGATCAGTAAACCTTAAAATGTATATATAAATAACTGCACAAAGGCCACACTGCAGATAGATATGCATTTCACATGTCGGCAAATCAAATTAAATCGGCTAAATTGCCTGTGCGAGCAAGCTTTAACTCTACAGCGCAACATCGATGCACCAAAAAACAATCAAAAATTAATTTACAGAATTGAATTAGAACAGAATATTCTGTTCTAATAAATAAAAATAATTTAAAAAATGAAATAGTTATAATCAAGTCACAAGTGCAAAATGCCTAAAGTGCAGGGGAACATATATTCAAAACACAAGCCACAAATAGTTAATTTAGATAACCCAGAGTGATCAGTAAATAAATTAAAATTAAAGAAATTATTAAAATAATGAAAGTATAGCCAGAATTGTCAACTTTGTCTTTTTAACTGCAGAGACAATAAACGCTAAACTGGAGTGGCAGTCCGTTTGAGTCTTTTCAAATAGTGCACTAGTCAGCTCTTTAACGTTGGCCGGCAGAAGCGCGTCGCAGTGTTTGTCGTTGTTGAGTGGTAGGACATGAGCTGTTGGCACAACTCACATCTTAAGTTTTTTGGATCATCTTTTACCATTTCAAAGTGCATCCAATTCTACACTTTAGATTTTCTTATTCCAGACATTGTTAAAGATTTAATCCCTACCGCCAAGATGCTCCTCTGTCGGTCACGGATCATGGAATTGAAACTTAAATCTGTCACAGGGGTGGTTGGATTTATTCACGCACATTAAAAATATTTATTAAAAGCTTCTTTCTTTTCACATTTTTATTTACAGCATTATCATAATAGGCTGTATATTAACCTATTGGGAGAGAACTGGTACGTCTATGTAAAATCAGATATTGAGCACCACCATATCTCGTTTCATAACACCTCTGCGGAGATTCGACTGTGAGATTGGTAGTCGAATCAGGCTCCTCCTATCGAAGCATCGAATCGTCGACTATTCAGGGTCACCCCTACTCAAATCTATAGTGCATTATAAAAACGCTCATTCTTAAAACTATTATTGCTTTTGGTACAAGCTGTTCTTAAAGCTATAGTCACAATTGGAAAAACGCTCGATCCAAAGCTATAGTTGCTGTTGGAAAAACACTCGTTCTTAAAGCTTTAGTTGCATTTGAAAACACGCTCGCCAACGGGAGCAGAAATCATGTTCATGAATGAGGAAGCACTGTATTTTATTGCTTCGCTGCACGATGCATTTAACTCAGAGCTATTGCTGCGGGTGTATGCTTCCCCAACCAGACTACCACTAGTTTAATACTAGTGTGTGATTTACAACATGCTTGTTGTATCAGATTGCTGCCGCTAGGGGTGTAAGCTTCCCCCAATAGGAGGGGAAAAAAAAAAAATGTTATGTATTAGGCAACTGGTGTATGCTTCCCCGACTAGATTTCCGCTAGGGGTGTAAGCTTCCCCCAATAGATATAAAGAGAAAAACTTTTTTATATATATTTTATGTATTTGGTAACGGGTGTATGCTTCCCCGACCAGACTGTCACTAGTTTAATACTAGTTTTATACTAGTCTGTGATTTACAACATGCTTTTGTATCAGATTTGCTGCTGCCAGGGGTGTAAGCTTCCCCCATTTAAAAATAAAAATTATAATGATAAATAAATAAATAAATTCATTGTTTTTACTTATGGTTTTGTTTTAGAGGGTTATTGCTGCTCTCCCTGCTCTTATCCATGCTAGGCTGCATGGATGCACAGGGAGTTCTTGCCCAGAACAGAATCATACCGCCAATACAAACTCTATGCAATTATCAATCATATTTGACAATAGTGGTCCTGACAGAAATCCAGCGTTAGAGTCAGTTCTGGCAGGTCACATCAGTCAAGCTCGCATCAGCTGACTCCCAGGTGACTCACGTCTACCTATAGGAATACGGCACCTATCACAGCATCCATATATAAGCTCCTCAGTATTATCAGTAGCTATCGCGTTTCTCAGGAGCTAATTACCCTCCTCCATCCCCAGCTCCTCCTCTTATCAGTCGGGATTAGGCCTTGTGATTCCCCTGAATCAAACTAATTCTTGAAAAATGTGTACATATTAAATTATTGATATTAATTATATCTGCATATGTTGGTTCTGTTCTATTTACCCTAAGGGGGGTTTATTGCTGCTCTCCCTGCTCTTATCCATGCTAGGCTGCATGGATGCGCAGGGAGTTCTTTCCCAGAACAGAACCATACCGCCAATACAAACTCTATGCAATTATCAATCATATTTGACGATAGTGGTCCTGACAGAACCAAGTGATTATACAAGAAAACAACAGTTTACTGGGTTGATTTAATCGGAAGACCAATCACTAGGTTTATAGGCAAAGTTTACTCTGACCTAATTGATTTATATATGAGTTATATTATATGTGTCTCATGTGTTTGTGTTGAGAGCAAAAGCAAAAAGTACTAAAATAAATATTTAAAAATAATGTGTAAGAATGTGATTTGGGAGCTTATATAACAGTCATAGAAGACAGAGAAGTCATTACCTAAATTGGTTTATTTACTTCAACAAGTTTCCATAATTTGCCAATCTCTTCATTTCTGTCCTTTTTGACCGTATTGACCTTAAAGACTTTATCACTCAGTAGTAATGTGTGACATACAAACAGGAACAAAACATTTGCAATGCATTTTAAAGCCTTTTTTTCTGTTGCTGCCCTGAGTACATTTGTATCGTAAAGTACCATTGAATGTACATTACTTTATGAAACTGTTTGTCTCACTAGGGAAGACATAAGAGAAAAGAAAAGAAGAGAATAAACAAACCACTTCTCAAAGGACTACTCGGTTTGAATGTGTCTCAGGGATGGTCCAAAGCATGGTGGGCTACAGCCGTTATCCTCTCCAGATTTGTTTTGTTTGTACAGACTATTTTTCAGGGAAGGAAAGTGCTGTGATTTTGTTGGTGTCCTGGGAAGAGAGGCTGGCCAGCTTTGATTCTCTATAAACATTGAGATTGTGCAAATCATCGCTGCTGTTTAACAGCAGCGACAACTTGGTGACTTTCCTCATCTCGCTCCTGTTCTATGAATACGTACCTGATGGAGCCATGAGGGAGTGTGTTGTGATTTTTATCAGGGCTGTATCGATAGAATTTAGTCAGCACTGTCGTAGTTTCAAAGAGCTAGAGCATGCTGCCAGATTTCAAGTTATTTAGAGTAATTCAGCAGATGTCAGTATGCGGAGAGCACTTTTGCATTGAGTCGTGCGCTAAGATGAGCACACAGCCAAGTCAGTCTCTCTCTGTAATTAAGATATTTTCCAAAAAGGTATTTTGGCAGCCATTTTCAAATGAGGTCATTGTTCAATAATAAAAAACTCTCAAATTGTTCGGGCCTCAGCCAATGGAAATACGGGAAATAGTGCATTACGTAATCCAGTCAATCATGTCTATCATACCATTACCAAGAACACCACACCCACATTAAAAGCAACATTCAATGCTGTTTGCTACCACTGCCAAATGCCTATAACAAAGCTAATCAAGTGTTCTTGTACGTTTCCTTTGTAGTTTTGTCACATTGAGATGATGTTCTTTTGATGTTAAAAAGCTGCAAAGTAGAAGTATCATCTACTAAAGGAAGACAAAGGTGTCAGAACTTGTCAGAGTATAAAAAACAGAAAGGTAATGTTGACTTTATTTCTCGTAATTGCAACTATATCTCACAATTGTGACTTTAAATTAGGGGTGTGCACAAATAGTCGAATATTTGAATATTCAATCTGTAATAATTATTTGAGAAATAAAAATACTATTCAATCTATGCTACATGTTGCTTTGCTGGCCATAAATGCAGTGAATCCATGGTAAATCCTAAGCACGCAAACAAAATGCATTGGGTGGCGCTGTGGAGCGTCCAAACAAGTTGATTGTATTTGATGACAGAATGTTGTCATCTGCCTCTAGGCACAGCGAAGTTTGCAATTACTTTTATCTTACTAAATGATCTTACAAAATACAAAGAACTTTTGATCAAATGAATCATGTGGTGTGCAGACATTGTCGGGTGAAACTGAGTTATCATAATATCACCACCACAATGAGAAATCGCTTGAAATCCAAACATAGAACCATCGTTAACCATCGTTAGGAAAGACAGCTGTCCATCGCTGCGTTCACAACCAGGGGCGGACTTAATCAATAAGCAAGGTAAGCAGCTGCTTAGGGCCCTGGGGAATTAGGGGGCCCCCACAAATACCAAGAAGCCTATATTAATCATATATAACTTATTAGTTTTCTATCATATATTGTATGGCCTGTCTATAACCATTAAGATTTTTATGTTATTATTATATCTGCTCGTAGACATGGAGATAGACTGCGCAAGAGTAAGATTTTGCAAGCAGAAGGCGAGGTTTAAAAATTAGACAATGAAACACAGCTACCCCAGCGGAGCTGGAAAAAAAAGGATATAAAGATATAAAAAAGAATGTGGCTAAATTCTTAAAAGTCGCTTCTTTTTTCCCACAAACTCCCACAGTCAGTGCTGCTCCCACAGAAGCTGCAGCAGCCCCTCTCCCGTGTCCACCAGACACGGGGATATGTTTACTCACGCTGCATTCACACGGGGCATCTGCCTTAAAGCTTGACGGAGGGCGTGTCTGAAGCTTGTGTTGACGCGACCGTTATAGTGATAACAGCCAATCACATTACTTTACGGTGTTGCATGAATGCAATTGGCTAGCGACTCCTCAGAGTGTTTGCATAAGGCGATCTGATTGGCTGACGCCTGCGTTGGCGCTTAAAAAGTTGAGAAATCTTCAACTTCTGCCGCTTGCAACGCGAGTGAAGCGATGTGACGGAACCCACAATTCAGTTCGGCAACGCATGACGTCACCCATTCAAAGTAAACGAGAAGAGTTAACGCCGATGCCCTGTGTGAATGCAGCATCACTGCCCCAGGAAATGATGACAATGTCCCGATGAGTGTAGCCCGCAAACATGAACAGCACAAAGAAGTGAATAGCACATGGAGTTTTAATGAGTGATGATCCTGCTTTCTGGCCGAAACACCTGTCAGATAATGAGCGCTGTGAGCTTATTAAGAGAGAGCCCGTTCAAATAAAAGACAATTTCCCAGTGAACAGTGATGGTCGACGATTCACAAACAGCAGTTACTTCATTGATGTGAAAAAATGGTGAAAAGATTAGCCGATCGTGTCTAGTCTACAGTGTGAAAAATGACAGTGTTGTGACTGTCAAATTTTGACGCATTAATATGAAAGTGTAATCACAAATATGGTTAATAGATAATAATAATGAGTTTGTTTGTGAATTTAGATTTTTTTTTTATTTGTGAATTCAATTGTATTTAATTTTACATTGAGAAAATAAAAGTTCCAGGTTACAGATATTTTTAACATGCAGTTTATTCACAAATGTGAAAATAAGAAGAAAAAAATATATAGAAAAAGAGTGTTTTGAGTTTGAAGTTTGACTGTTGGGGCCCCATACCTGGAGGGAGACAGGTATAAGAACAGAAAACACAAAGTGCTGTAAGAAACTTCATTTAACACACCATTATCTTTTTGTCACTGCAACATCTTTGTTCTCTGCAGCCGGCCTTATTTTTATCAGACTGAGGAGCCAAGTTTCACCTGAGCAGGTGGATATTCTTGTTTTTCTTAACATGAATATGTTAAACAATAAAAATATATAAATATATTCAATATATAAATATAAATCGAAAATCGAGAATCAAATCGAGAATCGAATCGAATTCCAATATTGTAAATCGGAATCGAATCGAATCGGAACATCTGTATCGATACCCAGCCCTAGTTGTCATTTTGTTTCAAACCTTGCCTCATGTCATTTCAAACCTGTGTGACTTTCTTTCTTCTATAAAAAAAAAAAAAAAAAATTGTTTTTTGTCCACAAAACAGAAGTCAGTGGTGTCCAATGTTGTTTTTTGATACTGTATAGACAAAAACAATTAAAGAATTCTTTAAAATATATTCTTTTGTTTTTCACTGGAAAAAAAGAAATCACAGAATTTTATTTTTAGTGAACTATCCCTTTACGGTTGTCATAATACATACTTGGCAAAATATGTCATTTTAATCATTCCACAGAATTTAAAACCTTTACATTTTAAATATTTTGTTTAAGGTTACTTTTATGTTTTCTTGGGTATATTCTTGGGTAATATGAGTATATTGAAAACACATTCTCATGCACATACAAGAGCAAATTTCCTGTTTTAGCCACTTCAGATGTTTGTGTGTTTTAATAAGGTGTTAGAGTCTTAAATGGGTAAGGTCTATTAACAACATGACTGCATGTAGTTTAAGCTACCGCAGAACTGTTTGATGTCTTTTATAGGAACGTTTGTGGCAGTTCAACATGACATTCATTTTGCCAACTGTTCTATGCATGAATTTGAGAGATTTCCCATTTAATTCCTTTTTGTGTCTGACTCAAAGGTGCTGCTCGTCACTCAAAGATCAGATGAGAGACTGGCCTATTTCGCCACGTTTTTGGCAGCAGTGATGAGATTAAAAAGGCATACGGGGTCAAAAGTGCCAGTAAGACTATGTCCCAGCTGGTTGTTCATTAAATGTGACTGTTCATATGTGTTTGCTTGCATCTAAAACATTACCTGTTTGAGGGGAAGTAGTGGTTTTAAGAGGTGTCTTAACACATTCATTTAAACGTACATAAATGTTTGTGCCCATAAGAACAAAGGGTGTCAACAGGCAGGTTCTGGCAAGTGTGCATACCCCCTAGTCTTACATGTAGCAGATACTTCCTCTAAATACAGGATAACAGCTCTACAGTAGATACAAATATAGTGTGCGATGACATACACATAATATGGCCACACACACCCTCAATTCATGCCCGGAGTCAAGTGCCTATTAAACACCATTTGCTTCCCCAGAATACAATAAGATCTTAAAAAAGAACCACAACAGCCCCTGTTGGGTGAGAGAACTGGCATTTTGCGTGTAGACTGATGGGTCTGTACTTCCTGTTTGAAAGTGGGACATCCAGAAATCCACCATCTCGTGTGTGTCTCAGTCAACAAAAGACGAGACACTAATGCAAGCTTTTGGGGTTAGGCCTTTCACGAGCTATTGCAGAATGGATAGTCATGGCACGTTAGTTCTACGTTGTCTTCTTGTGGGTTAACTTACAACCACTAGACACTGTCTCTTATGCTCATCAAAGCTGCATTATTTCACCAAAATACAGTAAAAACGTGAAATATTATTATATTATCTTTTCTATTTGAATAGTTTTAAAACTTAATTTTCAGCATTACTCCAGTCTTCAGTGTCACATGATCCTTCATTCTAATATGCTGATTTGCTGATCAAGAAACATTTCTTATTTATTTTTTGTGGAAATTGATGGTTTTTATCTTACTGACCTCAAACTTTTGAATGGTAAAGTACATCACTAATTATAAACATACATAGCAACCACAACCATATAATGGCAAAAACACTAATTCATCAAGACTCCTAATTACCTATATGGTAACACTTTACAATAAGGTTGTATTAGTTAACATTAGTTAATGCATTAGTTAACATTAACTAACCATGAACAACACCTCTGTTCAGCATTAGTTAATCATTGTTAACGTTAACTCACGCAAATATTAATTAATCTATTCACGTTAGCAGCGCAAGTAGTTAACATTAGTTAATGCATTAGATAACATGAACAATGCCTGTAAATAGCCTTAATAGCCGCTTTTCCACCATCGGGCCGAACGGTTCTCATTGCGTAACCGTTCCATTCAGTGCCTATCCGGGCCAGCTGGTACGGTTACGGATTCATTTTCCACTGTGGGGCTGATAACGGTCGCTCTTTGGAAAGTAATACAAAAGCGTCAGCTGTTGCCTTGGTAACGCAACGGTTTACTGATGATATAAGATGTAAATAACGATCGCTTTATGGAGAATGAACAAATATTTCTTTTAATTTTATTATTAATTTGTGGTTACGTCACTCAAATAGAGCGCAGGTGGAAACACAACTGGAACCGTTCCTTACCATTCTAAGAACCGTTCGGCCCAACGGTGGAAAAGCAACTAATGTTTTAAGGTTAACTCACTGTACATATTTACATTTCAGCACCTTTCTAAACGTACAAAAATGTATGTTTTGTGTCTTTGAAAGTTACGTATTAATACCTACGTATTAACAGTGAGACCAGGCTGGTAATAAAGGTTCTGAAAATGTAATTGATGAATGGCTTTCACTCATTTAAGGTTCAGTAAAATCAATAAGGTTCACAAATTCCATTAATGAATGCTTTGTTAATGGTAAGTCATGTTAATAAAGTCTACAATGTCTACAAATGTTAGTAACACATCAGTTAATGTTGAAATAGTGTACACTTTACAATAAGGTTCACAAATTCCATTAATAAATGCTTTGTTGAATGTAAGTAATGATAGTAAAGTGCATATAAACATGTACAACATATCTGTTAATGTTCAGATGGTTTCCACTTCAGAATTGTGTTTACAGCCCAAATCAATGCCTTATTAATAAATAATGCTGAAAAGGTACACAATGGCATTTTTACCTTAAGGGTAAGATGGTGAGTTAGAAATGTTCACCCTTAGTGTGTCAACTGCTACATAAACTAATGTAAATATGTACATTAAGTTAACCTTAAAACATTAAGGCTATTTACAGGCATTGTTCATGATTAGTTCATGTTATCTAATGCATTAACTAATGTTAACTACTTGCGCTGTTAACGTGAATAGATGCATTAATATATGCGTGAGTTAACATTAACAAAGATTAACTAATGCTGAACAGAGGTGTTGTTCATGATTAGTTCATGTTAACTAATGCATTAACTAATGTTAACTAATACAACCTTATTGTAAAGTGTTACCAAATACATTATTAATGTGGGCGGAGACTCACGCCACCTAAGATGTAAAATATGTAATGTAACTTTTCACAACTACAGGTTTTTCCAAGCAAATGGAAAGAACAAGCAAAGGTGTGCACAAACAATCTTCTTTATTAACACTTAAAAATATTTAACACTTTATTAACACTTAAAAATTTTTAAAAGTATAATCATACAAAAGATACACAATACTTAAAAACACAAGACACAAATCACAAGTACAATACTGTGTTTGGACAAAAGAAAAAGGATCCTGATACCATCCAGTGGCCACCTGTAATAGCGTTATCATGACTTGTCAATATCAATATCTCATGGGATAATTCAGCATTTGGGAAGGGAAAAAAAAAAATCAAATCTAAATAAATTCAATTCAAACAATGACCTCAAAATTCACACTTTCATACAAATCTGTGAAACAAATAAAATTATCCCCACTCAAAATAAACAACCAAAACCACAATGCACATAGTAAACAAACAAAAATAAAATAAATAAAGTAAACCCTCCCAGCAGATAATAGCCATTGTTGGTTATAAGGGAATTGACGACAGATAATCAAAGGTGGCGATAGCAGCTCACAGTACTCAAGAGCACAATGAACGAACAAAAAAAATAAATAAAAGAAAATACAATTAAGTCAATCAAATAGAAAAACATAATACAACACCAACTAAACTTAATGCACACACACAGAAACACGTGTTCACTCACTAGTGCTCACCCAAACAAGCGCTCACACAAACATGTGCTCACATAAAGACACGTTCACACAAACATGCGCTATTAAAGGGTTAGTTAACCCAAAAATAAAAATTATGTAATTAATTACTCACCCTCATGTCGTTCCACACCCATAAGACCTTCGTTCATCTTCGGAACACAAATTCAAATTAAGATTCAAAACACTTATGACGTAACGAAGCCTCGTTTACTGAAATCGCTCCGAACCACTGATTTGAAACAAATGATTCAATAAGCTTCGAAGCTTCATGAAGCAGTGTTTTGAAGTCGCCCATCACTAGATATTGTAGAATAAAGTCGCTATTTTGTCATTTTTGGCGCACAAAAAGTATTCTCGTCGCTTTGTAATAATAAAGTCGAACCACTGTAGTCACATGAACTGTTTTAAATGTTTTTAGTAGCTTTATGGGCATTGAAAAAGGGAGTGTTATTGCTGGCGATGCAGGTCTCACTGATCCATCGGATTTTATCAAAAATATCTTAATTTGTGTTCGAAGATGAACAAAGGTCTTACGGGTGTGGAACGACATGAGGGTGAGTAATTAATGACATAATTTTCTTTTTTGGGTGAACTGACCCTTTAATTCACTGTGATGCGACTTGAGCACACACAATCGTGTGCACTGAAAGGAAGCCCAACAACCTCTCTGCAGCACAGCACCATGGGTAGCAGTGACAATTAAGCCGCCACACAGCAGCACGTACACTAAATCTAATATTACATCTTTACATCAAGTAGCGAACAACCTACAAAAAACCATACAAGACCTACCTGCAGCACAATTGACTGGCCCTTGGTAAGAGTGGTAAACGACCCATCAATACTGCCTGGAACACTTTAAATAAACGAGCCAAAATTAATAAATTCAACTACTAAAAAAAATAATGTGGCAACATAAATCAATGCAGTAACATACCCTGAAATGCGTTGATATGGTTGAACACCCTCAGGCCCACGCTCAGAGTTCGAAAGGGATTTTAGCCTTATTATTACTTATTATGACAATTATTATTACTTCCATGACATATGGTAAAAAGTAAAAAAAAAAATACTTTAACAAAATGGATCAGATGCTTTCTTAACTTCTGTTTTCTCACTGTTGTCATTTTTGTTGTGTGTTTATTTTGTTACTGGGAGGAAAGTGCGCAGCACACGTTACAAATATTCATCTAAACACAGCTCTCAGCAGCATGGATGGTGTCAGGATGTTCACTATATCGCTGCAAATGTATTTCGACTTCTTTTTACTGCTAAGTGAAGAGCGAAAAAGAACTTTGCTGTGAGTATATCGGGGCATTTAAACCTGTATAGGAAGATGTCCTTCAGTTTGTATAACGTTCCTTTCTACATTTGAAGACCTGATGTGTAAATTTACTCTTAAGTCTTTGCTATTTTTTTGCCAGTCATCCTCTCATTGCCTCAACCTTTTGTCACATTTAGTTGCTGGTCAGCCCACCTCTGGGTTAGGTCTTAATGTGGAGGGCACCGGGCAAGCTGTGTGGGCATCTTGCCTTGCTGTTCCCACACGTCTCTGCTGGACACGGATGAACCTTGACCCCTCTAGGTCCTTGCCATGGCGGGAAGAGACTCCATTCAGTCAACAATTTCTATTCAGTGTCGCTCCTGTATTTAAAAGCCGGACTCACTTTGTGGTCAGCGCCTCTCCATTGTCTAGCCGGCAGGCGAGGTCAGAAGACTGGCTGCTACAGGCTAGGGCAAGACTTCCGAAAGCCCATTCACATCTGACCTGACCCCCTATTCAATGCTGAGTCATAAGGATAAAACGCTGGGAATCTGGCTTCTCTCACCCAGATCTTTTTTTCTATTGGTGTTTTTCTGTTTGAAGAGCAACCAAAGTGACAAATTATATTCTTAAGAGAAGCATTTGTTTCTGCTCGGGCATGGGGATGTTTAAGATGCAAATGCTTTTTTTTTTTTTTTGAGAGTGTGAATGGTTTACCGTTTCAAAAGGCATCACCATGACTGTTTTGTCTAATGCTAAATGCCTGAATAAGACTGAATAAGGCTATAGATGATGTTAGTGATAAATTTAATGGTTACATGTAAGTGTAAAATGAATTAAATCAACTCTTTACACTACACTACACAAGGTACAATATGTAACTTTTTTGTTCAAAAGTAACAAAATGTAAATAATGAGTCAATACATCATCAATCCTCTTTCCAAAACATGTTTTTGTCTTACCCCGATTCACTATGGTAAGCCTATTATAAGTTTTAATATTTTAGACCAGATGGTTTTCGCGGGAAATTGCGTACACACGTCACTTGCCGTGCATGTCTCGTTATATCCATAAATAGAGAAAAGTTGCTCCAGCTACTTTGATGCGTACACGGTGTGGGAGTGGCATAGGTTAGTTGTCACAATGAGCGAAAAAGGTTGACATGGAGCACGCTAAATCTCAAACCTCCAGGGCTTCACCCATTTTTTAAAAAAAAACAGAAAAGAGGAGAGTCTGCTGGCAAAAAGAATGCAATAGAGCTTGTAATAAAACAAGAATTAATTTTGGCTTGGCTTTTTCGGAGATGGCAAAAACGGAGGGATTTGAAATGTTGTAAAAGCGAAAAGGAGATGGCTTTTTTTTATTACTCAACAGGTGAGTAAGGTATTTTATTGAACAGATAAATTGCCATATGTTCATTGTAAAGCATTATCTATTATGAAGAGTCATGTTCATCTGCACAGTCACGCAGAGCTGAAGCACAAACAAAATAATGTTCTTCTGCAAAAATGCATGCAGTTTTGTTTTTAAACTGCTAGAGGGCCAAAAGTTGCATAGTGTCCCTTTTAAGTGCACTCTTATGTCTTGAGGGCCTACCAAACCATGGTAGTAACATGTTTTAGCTTAAATCAGGATTCACTGGCCTGCACAGTCTGCTGCTGTGTTTTTATTTGTTCATTTGTAATATGCACATCTAAAAATGATGATAGATGTAGCAATATAAGCTCTGTCTGTCTGTCTGTCATTATGTCTATATACCTAACTTGGTCTGTCTATCAGAACTGCGTACCTTCTAGGGAATCCACCAGTCTCAATAGCTTGGTATATGCTGACACTGTGTTTTTGACTGGTGCACAGATACAGGGGCGCAGGAGAGATTTTCAAAGTGGGGGGGACCAAACTGTAAGCAGAAGCCCAGATAGTAAGATCAGATTTCCAGATATCGGACCACATTGCCGAAAGTGATATATATTATAGTATATGTTGTCTGTGCTATAATAAACAAACAAAAAAAGAGGTGTTTTGTGATTTTGATCAGTTTTATTTTTTTAGGACAAGACTATTACAATCTAAAACAAGATCTACATCCTCCAGATTTGTATAATTCCTTATATGTGCATCATTTTTGCCACCTGTGTTGAACATCACCTGGCTGCCTCCTGGAGATGTGATGCCAGCTGCTGCTGCTGCTTACTAATCTTCATCAGCAACTGAAACAAAGAAACTACTGTTTATACACACAGTTTTTGCACTGCAATAATACTGTAATAATATCCATTTCACATATATCAAAATGTAGATTTATTGAAATGACAATTTTATTCAAGTCTGCATATTTGCAGATTGGTGTGAAAGCAGCCTTGCCATATCCTAAATGCAGTTTTGACTTTTTTGTCAAATAATAGTTTATCAGTTGCTGTGCTTTCACATTTCAAAATAAAAATGTTATCAAAATTGAGTATAAGCATTGTAAATGCAGTAATGCAGTATATATACATACTGTACCAAACGCAGAATCCTCTCCTCTCGCGTCCTCCCCACTGCACTGCTGGCCGAGGCAATCATCGCTTTAGTTTCGATTTCAAAGATATCTTTTATCAATGCCATCGATGCTTTTCCCTTTCTAGATGTAATTATCGAAATCAAAAGAGTTCATAAACTATAAATCCACACGAAAATTTCAGTCAAAGCAGCTTGTGCACGTCAACCGGAACTAATCTGAGAGATCAGCCTCCTGACCTTGAAGTGTCAAATTTCTCGGTTTCTGAATGGACGGATGGCTTGATTGACATATATCCCTGCAAACGCTGAGTTCCGGCCATGATTTATATACCATCGAGATGTCCTCAGAAAATGTTAGCATGCTTTAATCGATGGTTTGGAGATTACGTGTTTCTAGGTTTGAGAGAGAATTTCCTGTTCTGCACATCCACGACAAAACAGTTGATTATTTACGAACGAAAGCTCACAAAAATGTGAATATGGTCTCGTTTGAAAGAAAATATCCTAAGCTAAAAGATAATATAGAGTTTGTAGCTGTTTGTGGCTGACTGAAGCAGCCCTTATCAAAAGTGCGGGGGTCGATTTCTATCTTTTCAAAACTGTGGGGGTCCTGACCCCCGTGTCCCCCGTGCCAACGTGCCAATTTTATATAAAGAAATTAGGTACAGTCTGTTTACAAAATATGCGCAGATGCAAGATTAAATGGATAAATTTGGTTTAGGGGTCTAAAGTAGTTTAAGTGACTAATATATTCTGGAAAACAATATGAACTGTTTGTGATACTTCTGTACTGTGTGTTATACCTGCCCTACATGATAAAGTATGAACTCCATCAGATCTGATTTGAGCCGCTGAGAAAAAGAATAATTCTTCATTACTTTCCTTTGTTTTTGGACTCTTATTCCCTGCTCCATCAATATCCATGGGCTCACTCGATATGTTTTCAATTTACTGAAAACAGTCACCCCATATCCCCCACCCCACGTCCCAATTCTTGACTTTGTCATGCTTAAGCTGTTGTCAAGACTACAGTGAGGTGAGGGCACACAAGAAAAAGAGAGAGAAAAAAACTGCACTAAGCACAGATTTCTGATTGAGGTCCCAAGACACTAGGTACAGGAAAGGGGTGGGGGCTTCATCTCAGAGTGTGTTTTAAATCATCTTGAGAGGGTCTCTTTGATTCTCTACATGCTGTGTGTGTTGAGAGGCGCTCTGTTGTGCTTCTCTCCTGTGGTTCACCTGTCAGTGCTGGGAAAGTAAAAAGTGGTAGGCCAGAGAAGGGAATAGGGGAGGGTGGTTGGTGTTTTATCTCCTTTCACAGGCCCCCTGAGCCCCATTGTGTGGTCTGCTGTGCCACCACCCAGACCTCCTCCAACCGCCAAGGTAGAGAGGGGCTGTTCGGGGCTGGTCTGGAGAGGGTGCACACAGATGGATTCTGGATGTGATGGCTTAAGGAGGCTGCCAGCTCACCCATTTAAAACTGCATAGCCCAGATGTTAGCTATTGGGGTGGTTTTCCCAGCTTGTAATGAATGAGTTACTGTAAATCTATACTAAGTCCAGACAAGCAGTGTCACAGTCTCTGCTTCCCCATAAATGGTGCTGGGGTTGCTGTCAGCGCAGGAGTTGAGGCCCAGTCATTGACCCTGCCAATTATTTACTAATCCAGTCAAAGAGGGTTTCCCTTATACACACAGAGCATGTTTGCACTGCATTATTTCACTTTTATAACAGTTTAGTTGTGGTGACAACATATTATAGGCTGACACTGAAATGGATGTCCATCATTTGAAAGGAATACACTGCCCCTGCTAGTTGCACGGATGTAGTGGTATTTGCATGGGAATCATGTCCATTCAAAGTGCCGTTCAGAATTTTGAGCAGATATTAAAGAAGGTATTTATGCTTGTGTATGAAAATATATGTATGTTTAAAAACTTGTGTATACATGTATCAATGTTCCCTTTCTGTCAGTCAAGTTCAACGTTATGTAAAGTGATGACATTAGGGGTCATACTTGAGAGCCCCAATCACCTCTGAGTAGTAGAAAAATGGGCAATGGAGATTGGCGAGTGAGATTCCGCTGGATGAATCCCCACGGACCTCCTGCTTCTCTAGCGTGTCGTGTGCCATCATGCTGCCGAATGACAGCATGGGTCCCTATCATGAGTGACCCAGCACGTCATTCGGTGCTCTGGATGAGTATCAGATGTCGATAGCTGCGTCAGAGAGAGGGCTGTTGTCCTCTGGACATGACGCTGAGCTTCCCTCTTCGGTGGTGTTTGCTCAAGCTGAATCAGATTCAGAGTTGACAGCCATGCTTGCCCTCCAGGCAACGAAAGTCACGGTGTGGGCCCCCTGCAGCCTTTAGACAGGCGACCCAGAGATGGAGGGGACCGCTCTTTCTCAGGAAGTGGTGAACGCACCGCTCCTTCCCTGGAAGAGGGCCGGGTGGAGAATCTTTTGTTCAAAAAGTTTATTTTTGTTCTGCTGCTTGCTCAATGGCCAAATTCTCAAAGAAAGAGAGGTTTCCTCACTGCAGGATCCAAGGAGCAAGGTAAGAGTTATACCACACTCACTGCCTCTACTTCGGGATGCAATGCTTTCCGGGTCCCTTTGGTGCTGCTCGCACAGAGCCTGGGAGCCTGGCTTGTGCTTCCCAGCCCATCCCGCTGGCTCATCCGTACAAATAGACTCGGCTATGTGATTCAGTTCACCAGGCGTCCCCCCAGGCTCAGCGATGTCCTAGTTACACTCAGTGACAAACAAAGATGCCCCTGTCCTGTGTGTGGAGACAAGCTTCCGTTCAAGATGTTGACGCAGAAATGCATTCTCACCTGTGTTCGCCCCAAAGATTGGAACAAGCTCTCCCCTGTGCAGAGGTCAATATGATGGCATGCCTCATATTGCACAGTCAGTGCTGAACTGCCTGAATTCATTCAGGGGGAAAACAGCAATTCCACTGAAAAACATTCTGAGGCTCCTGTTACATATGGCATCTGCAGCCCCGGTCATGCAGCTCAGATTGTTGTATATGAGACTGCTTTAGCACTGGCTACACAGCCGTGTCCCGAGATGGGCATGGTGCCGTGGCACACTCCTTGTGAACATCACACAGATTTGTCACCAAACGTTTGGCCCTTGGTCAGGCTACAGTCCCCTTAAAACAATGGTCCAGGCATGTTGTTGTCACAACAGATGACTCCAGAACTGGCTGGGGGTGTTATATGCAACAGGCGCCCTTCCTTGGGCTCCTAGATAGGACCTCGACTGCTGTGGCATATCAGTTTTCTGGAGTTGCTGGCAGTGCTTCTCGCCCTCTGCCGGTTTCAACCGTTGCTTCAGGGCAAGCATGTGTTGGTTCGGACGGACAACACAGCGACGGTTGCAACAGGTAAAAGGCAGGAATGCTAGCTCAGTGTCTCACTTGCAGCGCCATTCCCCTCTAAGAAGGTGATGTGAGCGCATCTTATGCTCCTCCATGTCACTTCCCCAGTTGCTGAACCCTGGATTGAATTCCTTCGGCACTCAGACGCGGCGGAGGCATCTGACGCCAGGCCCAGTACTCAAGTGCATGCCTGGTCGGTCAGGCCTTGTACTGGGCTAAATGCTTCGTATGTTGTGATTCCCCTTTAGTAATCCCATATGTGTATTTTTCCATGGTACGGTTTCCAGGATGGTAAACCTCTTTCCCTTGGTAGATCTTGCTATGTAGGACCTACTGCAGAGATTACTCCATATGTAGTGCTGCCCCCTGGTCAGTGCGTATGTGTACTTTCCACATGTTACCTCCCTACGGGCAGGATGTGGCCTCTGTAGCGTCCTTCTCCATTGGACTTCTCCATTTTGGGCTTACATGGGGCACTGGGTAGGTTACGACTTAACAAGATCAGTTGCCGAAAGGATACGCGATAGTTTGCCATCATCTGCATCTCCAACACTCGTAAAGCAGTTCAGTGGTTGTGGCGCTTTCCACAGGGACCCCAAATGTTGTCACACAACATAATGTCGAACATGACTTACAGAAAGGGTTATGTCCTCCTGCCACAACCCTGAACTACCACTAAATGGCCAGGAACACGTCTTGGCTCCTCAGTATAAACCTGAATGAGTGATTTATCGGCCGGTTTATATACCTATTTGTCCTCCCAAGTATGACCCCTGATGTCGTCACTCAACATAACTTCTCTATTCCCTCCATCAGGGAATGAGGGTTATGTCAATATCCGAGATGCTTTTTATGTATACATGTATGTTTAAAAAATATGTAAATTACTGTCAAAAGTTTGGGTCAGTAAGATTTTTTTTTATGTTTTTGAAAAAAGTCTGCATGAAAGAAGGCTGCATATATTTAATGAACCATAATAACTGTTTTCTATTTTACTTTGAAATGTTATTTATTCCTGTAATGGCAAGCTGAAATTTCAGCAGCCATTACTCCAGCCTTCAATGTCACATGATCCTTCAGAAATCATTCTAATAGGCTGATTTGGTGCTGCAGAATTTTTGTGTAAACTGTGATTCGTTTATTTTCAGGATTCAATAATGAACAGAAAATTAGAAAGAACAGCATTAATTTGAAATAGAAATCTTTTGTAGCATTATAAATGTCTTTACTGTCACTTTTGATCAATTTAATGCATCCTTTCTTAATAAATTTAATTAATTAAAAAATAATTTATTTTACTTTTTTGAACAGGTGCAGTTGTGTGTGTGTGTGTGTGTGTGTGTGTGTGCGTGCGTGCGTGCGTGCGTGCGTGCGTGCGTGCGTGTGTGTGTGTGTGATCTTTGATAATCATTGCCTTTATGCCATCTGCAGTTTTAAATCCAAAATGTCACTTACATGATTCGTGCAGAACAGAATAATGCCAACTGTTATATCTATCTAGGCAGGAGTTTAAAATGTTGTGAAATAGTGACATCATATAGGCATTATGTATGATTTGACAGTGGAGAAGTGTCACTGGTGGTTCTTTAAAAATGTTGGGTGCATGACATCTCTCAATGGAATTGTATTGTTTTATGTACAATATGGCACTCATACATTTTACCTACCTCATTATGGTGGTCTCCTATATATTTTTTGAGCAAGTTAAATCTGGTAGTTCACTAAAACAACAGCCAGTGGCTTTGGTAATTATTCAGTCCTAGTGAAAATAAAGGGGGAAAAAAAAGGATAAATACAAACATTAGCGATTGTAAAAATAAATAAAGAAAGGTCAAGCTCTTCTCTGTCCAAGTGGGAATATATCCAAGACATCTTTTATATGCATTTGTAGTTGCTGCTTATATGGAAAGTACATTATCACAGTTAAGTGCAATAGCATTGTTCTGAAGCCTTGGAAAGGACCACGGTAAGTGTCCCTGTGCCGTCTGGATTTATGATCCTCTGGAGGACAGCTCTGATCTGGCACTGGTCAGTTGGCTTTTAGAAGAGAGTGAAGGGAGAATCGGTCTTCTTTGAACTTTCACAAGGCTACGCTTTTTGGGGATCTGCTCTCCCGTCTGAGCAGCACAAGACGGTAAATCTCTAGCCAGCGCGGCACAGCAATGCTTAAAGTCTTCATTTGTTGCCCGGCAAGACCTTGGCGGTGTTCCAGTGAAGCTTTGGGCTTATTGATCTTGGCTAGGGCTGCTTACTTGGGACCTACCTTAGCATCCAAGCAAACTTATAGGGACTCTCACTTCATTCCGTCTTTCTCCATCTCTCCATCACAGCTCACTGTCACTCTCTGGGGCCAATTCGCTAAACAGTTGCACACAGTATATTTTACAGCACAAGCCCTTTTTTTTTTTACTAACCTCCCACAATCAAGTCATTCCATGAACACGTTACTATCCCGCAAGGCCACAGGAGAGAAGTTGTGACGGAAAATACAATAGATGCAACTTAAGTCGCATAAGTTGGTCACATGACAATGCCAACAGATGTATTATGTACAAATTATATTCATACTATGCAAATGCACACTTTATAGAATATACTTTTTTAGCTTTTTTATCATATATTTATTTTTAACTTTCTATTTTACAAAGAATCCTGAAAAAATGTGTCACTGTTTCCACAAAAAAATATCAAGCAGCACAACTGTTTTCAACATTGATAATAAGAATCTTTCCTTGAGCATCAAATCAGCACATTAGAATGATTTTTGAAGGCTCATATGACACATTTGACTGGAGTAATGGCTGCTGAAAATTCAGCTTTGCCATCACAGTAATAAAATATAATCAGATACTGTAGAAAAGTGTCAGGATTATGTTTGGTTTCATTTTCTTTTTGTTCATGTGCCTGTTTCTTGTGTTCCTTTCAGTTTAGTCTTTTTAATCCCCTAGTTAGTTTCCTTGGTTATTCATTAGACACACCTGTCTCTCATTTAGTTCCCTGTGTATATTTAGTCTGTTTTGTTCAGTTTTTTGTCAGATATCATCTTTGATGTGTAGTTTGATGTAGATAGTTCTCCTGTGTGTTTTCTTTGTTTATTAAAGACTGTTTAATGATTTTGCCTTCTTTGTGCATGTTGATTACCACAACGTACGTGACAGAATAACCAACCCTCATAATAAGAAAATTTAAAATGGGCCGCTACTTCCAGAACAGCTGCTTGCTGGAGGATTATGTTTAAATTTTCCTAGAACTATACCATGAAGTGCACTGGTATGATGAGAATCTTAAACAGCTCTTCTGGAGTGGCATGGAAGACAGATGCTGCTGTTGAGGGAGAATCATCTCCCTTTTGTTAAATTCATCAATTACGCCTTGTGGGTCCTCACCGTGGGAGTCGTCGAGGACAACACCACCAACTCCAGCAGCCGTCTCTCTGCCCACTCCAGACAGGACTCATCATTGCAGCCCCGAGACTCACGGAACAACTGAGAGATCCTTTGCTGTGGACCCTATGATGACACCTGAGTCCACCACGGAACCTGAGCTAGAGCCCACCACAGACTATGAGCTAGAGCCCCCTTCAGCTACATGTCCATCCCGGAGCCAGAGCCAGAAACCACATCCACCCAGGTCCATCTCGTGGCATGCGGTGTCTGGACAGTCCACTCTTGAGCCAGTTGAGGAGCTAGTGGAGCCAGCTCCCACCCATGTCCTCACCCCTGAACTCACTTTCCCTCAGCTTTCTCCAGTGAACCTTTTGGATGACCCGGTTCCACCCTGTATCCTTCCCACCCCATTTTTTCCAACCTCTCTGCTGGCTCCGTCCATGTCTCTGCATATACCTGCTTTGCTGGTGGCTCTCAGCTCCTCAGCTCTGCCCTTGCCACTCCAGGTTTTGGGCTTCTCCACTACCACCTCTGCTCTGTGAGGCAGATCCCCTGGCTGCACTGTGGGACTCCATGCCCAAGGCTCCACCTCGTCCTGTCCCTTTGGCTTTACCCTAGCTCTGCGCTATCTCAGCTCCACCATGGTCCGCCATCACTAGGGCTCCACCAGGCTCTTTTGTCCTTCTGGTTACACCTTGGTCACTCGTCATTGTGATTTTGCCACAGACTTCTGGGCCTCTGGCTGCGCCTCAGCGCTCCACCTCTTCTGCTCCACCGAGTGGCTACTTCCCTCTGGCGTCACCCCTTTCTGCCAGGCCCCCATCTACGCCTCAGTGCCTCAAACCAGCAGCTCCACCTTGGACTTCCGTGCCTGTGATGTGGCCCTGGGCTGTTATTTTCGTGGTTACACTTGGGTCTACACCTCGTCCAACTCTGCCTCCGTTCGTCGGACCCTAGGGTCCACCCAGGAAGTGCATCAGGGCTCCACCTTGGCTCCTCCCTCTATCAGCTCCAACCGTGGTGTTTCCCTCTGCCGGCTCCTCCAGTTCCCTTCCCTTCGCCAGCTCCACAGCTTCCTCCAAGACTCCCTCCCTCCGCTTTTGAACTTCTGTTTACAGCGCAGGGGGGAGTAATGTAAGGATTGTTTCGTTTCCTTGTCTTTTTGTTCATGTTTCTTGTGTTTCCTTTCAGTTTAGTCTTATTAATCCCCTAGTTAGTTTATTTGGTTACTCATTAGTCACACCTCTGTCTCATTTAGTTCCTTGTGTATATTTAGTCCCTGTTTTGCTCAGTTCTTTGTCGGTTATCGTCTTTGATTGATGTGTGGTTTGATGTAGATATTTCTCCTGCTTTGTTTATTAAAGACTGTTTAATGATACTGATTTATTTGTGTGTTGCTTACCACAACATATGTGACAAAGTTATTTTAAACTTCAATAATATTTAACAATATTACTGTTTTTATTGTATTTCTGATCAAATAAATGCAGCCTTGGTGAGAATTCTTTCAAAACCATTAAAAAAAATCTTACCAACCCTATACTTTTGAACAGTAGTATACAGTATACATTCTCCAGTGCAACAAAACATTTTGAGTATTTTAGAGCAGGATGTTTGAATTGCTCTTCTCAGATTGACTCATTGTGAGCCTCAAAATTAGCAGAAGAGCAGAACAATAAAAAGATGCCAAATTCTAACTCACTTCTGTCTTGGCATTAGCAACACTCCTGAGATAGTATTTTTATGTAGAAGTAACTGTTTCAGGAAAGCAGGTTGTTAGTGGAGAGTATATTACTTACACCCACAGACAAAGTAGAAAGGTTGGGCTGTTTGTATAAACTTAGCTAAAGTTTTGTTTTTACATGTTCACCTTACCATGCTTCACATGCCGCTAATAACAGAAGAAATTAAACGCTTTGAACCTGTACATTTTTATAATTCCATTGACCAAGTTGACCTCATTGTTTCAAAATTGTTCTTTAAAGATTGTACTTTCCCAGTCCGCGACCCACCTCCAAGTTCGAGGTATTTGTTTCTTTTTAAATGTGTCCAACGCATTAGATATTGTCTGTAAGTGATATTTCATGGGGCCTCTTTGAAAACATTGTGCCTTGCCAAGCACATAACTGCAGGCTCTTTAGACATTGAAAAAAAACAAGTGAGACCAGCTCAATTTCATGGTAAGTGCATCTGACGATATCTAGACATTTCTTTCAAGTGTGTTCTCCACAGCTGACTGATATCTTCAGGGAGAAAGGTGTCACACAGAATAATTGGCTTTCTGATATCTGAGCACGCCCTTATATGCCCAAGGTAAACCCCCGGTGATGTTCTTTAGTTGGGACTTTCTGTCCAATGTAACAGCTGTGGAGTGTTGTCAAACCACGGTGATGCAGCATGGATACTCTTGCTCAGGAATCATTTTGCAATTCTGAGCACTCAAGAAACCGACCGGTACATACAAACTTTCTGAGCTCATTTAAACACAAGCTTAATGAATATTGCAAATCAACAGGAGAATCAAAAAACATTTTTGAGCTGTACTCTGAGAAATTGATTATTCATTTTCATTTTTCAAACAAATAAACCATGAGTTTAACAGATATTTATTTCCCTCTGACAGTTATGCAGCCCAGCCGTATTATTCAGATCTACAGTACTATGCGCCACTATCCAAACACAGCTCAACATATGAACCCATTTATGTTCATTTAACTCTGACTGGTGCTATGAAATGGTCTAGTGGCTGTTTGCTTGGGCAAGTAACCAGAGAGTTTTGTGGTTTCCAAACCCACATGGAATTTATCCATCGCACCCAAGAGAATGACATGTAACCTGAATTGCCTTGGTAAAGCCCCAACCTCAAGAATGGAAATGAAAAGACATTCAAATCTGCAGCTGACTGTGAGACACATAAATAATGGTGAGAACTCCAGAGCAGGACTGGATCCATTGCAGCTCACTTTGGCTAGAGAGCAACAAGAGGAATTACAGTTTGGCTTTTGGCCACTGGCCTATTTGTGCAGGCCAGACACCCCATTCACCTCATGCCATGTCTGGCCCTTTTCACACAGCCGCTCACATGACCACAGATTGTGTCATCTCATCCTATAGAGGGGTCAGAAGGTTCTAGCTTATATAAATGGTTAATAAAAATGTTTATGCCTTCTTGCACACACTTATAAATGTGCATTTGCTGTTTTGTTTTTGTCATTGTTTTTTCTTTGGGAGAGTGACAATTACCTATTTGTGTTTCCTGAAGAGAAAGACATGACCCCCGTGAGGACACTGATTCTCGCTGCTCTTCTCTTGAAAGCATCAAATGTTATAGTAATCTCTGCAGGCCAAAAAGCAGCAGGGCACACTCGGCCCCCTATGCAGTTATCAGTCAAGTGTGGGCCAGTCTTAGTTATCAACCACCCTTGGACACATGACAAATTAGCATTTTGTTGAATCAGCTGGCTTTAAAACAACATGTCACATTGATTTTTTTTTAATGATTGTTTTTCTTGATATCACTCCTTTTCTGTCTCATTGTGATTGTGTGGTGCCTTTGTAACAGGGATGAGTATCATTAAAAATGTAAAAAAGCAATTGCTGAATTTGAATTGAGGGAGCAAACAGGTCTGTGTGTCGTGTTCATTCGTGTGAGTTTTTTGTTTGTTTGTTTGTTTTCTGTTTATCCAATTTGCACCTGAACCTAAAAAAAAAAAAAATCAAGCTAAATTATTTTATTTTTTTTATGAAAATGAAATAAATGCATTCATTTTTCTGCTTTCAATATTACAGTAAATAATTAATCAATGTACACTTAATGTACAGTTCCGCATCCTGTTTGGAACAAAGGAAAGTGGACAAATATAATCAACTGAAATTTAAAGAAATTCATATAAATTTAATTTTAGCAACAATTCAATTCAAACAATCTTTGAATATTGGGATTGACAAAACTTGTTTGAAAGTTTTGAAGAAAATTAAGAATGGCTTGAAGAGTGAACGTTTATAGTCCAGGTAGATAAAAACAGTTATTGGGAGTGGACAATTCATGCTTGATGATGGAAGTACAATGTTGTTTTCCTCTTGTTGTTCCTTCACTCTGCCTATTGTGATTTTAAGAGAGATTTCATGGCCTTAGACAAATTTTCAAAGCTGTAAGTTGCTCTCTCTGTTCAGCAAGGCTGCTCATTGGTCCTAGTGACCTGAAGGCATGACTGTATGACCCAGTGGTCATCCCAACAGCCATCTGCCACCATGGCGCGAGGCTTACCATGTCACGCAACTTCAAACCAATGTGAGCTTAGCCAAAGGAAACTGTCACAATTTACACTCATTTATGAGAAAGACAGACATCCTTGTTCATTTGTTTCCCCCATTTAAATTGTTTTCCCCCATTAATCCAGTGCAGACCTTGTGTTCTCCAGAAGGGGGCCTGCCTCAGACAGACATGCAGTCGGACAGACGGACTGGTAAGCCAGCAGGCCCAGGGCAGCTCCTTTTACCAAGACGGATTTGTTAACACTGTTTGGGTCGGTCGAGCCCTGGGCTGAAGTGACCTAATCTGTCATTAAACTCCTGTTACACTGAGCGAGGCACAGCTCAGTGCCCCCTAAAGACTCTGCTGGAGGAAAGACGAGACACAATCTTCTGACTCAGTGAAGTAGGCCGTCATGAAAACAGCAGACACTAATAAATCCCAACATGGCATAGTTAGATGCCTACACTGCATTGCCAAAACAAGTGCTTTATTTGTGATTCTTTTCTAGTAGAATTCAGTTATAGTACTTTGGACAAAAGACCCATCACACTGAACAGTTTTGTTTGATTTTTCAGGTCTTTCTGTCTGTTATGAATAGATTAGCAGCGAGTGTCCATCATGCTCGCAGATTGCGAAATGATTGACGTAGTTGCATCTGTTTGTTGTAGCAACATATCCTCTGGTCTGACTTTATGTGCCCATCAACAGTATTTCCTTGTGCTTTTATCTACCAAAACTTGGCAGGTTATCTCATTTGGTTAGGGACATCTGATGCTGTATTTTTTTTTGTTTTGAGGAAGGTAGATGGTTGATAACAGATGACAATCTCTGTGTATCTCAATGTCTATGGTTATCATGGTTTCACCATGTCTCATATATCGTTATCTCATATCAAATGTTCAATCAGAAAAAAATGAACTTAAATATACACTGCTATTCAGAAGTTTAGTGTCAGAAAGATTTTTTAAAATGTTTTGAAAGAAGTCTCCTATGCTCACCAAGGCTGCATTTATTTGATCAAAATACAGTTAAAACAGAGCTATTGTGAAATATTATTACAATTTAAAATAACTGTTTTTATTTTAACATTTTAACATTTTAAAATGTAATTTATTTCTTTGATGACAAAGCTGAATTTTCAGCAGTCATTACTCCAGTCTTCAGTGTCACATGACTCTTCAGAAATCATTCTAATATGCTGATTTGCTGCTCAAAAAACATTTCTTATTATCAATGTTAAAAACAGGTGCCCTGCTCAATATCAAAACTGTGATACTTTTTCTTTTCTTTTCAGAATTCTTTGATGAATGGAAAGTATAAAAAAACTAATGCATTTGAAATGGAAATCTTTTGTAACACTATAAATGTCTTTACTGTCACTTTTGATCTATTTATTACTTCCTTGCTGAATAAAACAACAAATAATATCTTTTTAAAAATCGTACTAACCACAGACTTTGAACGTTTTTTCGTTTGTTTGCTTTGTTTTGTTTTGTTTTTTTGTTTGTTGTATCACTGTGCATTAGTGAATTTTCTGTGGATACAAGATTGATAGTACAAGTAGGTGTAATGGTCATTTTGCTCACCTTTAACTTTGTTCATGTTTATAGTGGTTCTCACAATTCCTATTGTTTCGAAGCAACTTTACAGAAAATGCAGGTTTGATGCAATGATGTCTCTGGGCCTTAAAGATCAGGGAATTTAGCATTAAATCAATGTCCCAGTGAGCAGCCAGCCATAGGTGAATGTCCAGAAAAAAGAAAAAAAAACTCCCAGTGGTTTTGAGGACTCATCTGGGGCAACAAAATAAAGTCATATAACAATAATATGTACAGGCTGGCAAATCTGTATGAATTTTGCGTAGCAGGTTGCATTTTGACCTAAAGTATGAAGGTACGATTTGTCACTCTAAAAAGCAAAAAGCTGGTGACACCTTTAAATTTGCATATATGATTCATATTTTTCTTCATAGCCAAGTTTTATCTTGATTAGCTTGATGATATGGTGGTGAGTAATGATGTACGTGTTTAATTTGAAGAATGTAAAAACGTTACCCTATTGTTGTACTGGAAATGCATTATTAAGGCAGTAAATACAGCTTGTGATTGTAACAACTGCAATATAAGGATTATGTAAGTCCATCCATTGTTGGCATTATCTGCAGTCAAGTGAGGTTGGGTCCAAACTCGAACTGGTGATGTCTCTAGTTACCTTGGGATGGGCATCATACAAAGATGCTGTTCAAATTTCAGAAAGATGATCATTTGCATTTAACATGACTGAAATAGTAGGTTATGAGATGCATTATGTGAAAGTTCGGCTAAAGAGTTGTTTTTAATCTAGGTTAAACCTGAGTGAGTGTGTCTGATCCCTGAGCATTATCAGAACGGCTGTTCCAGAGTTTTGGAGCCAAATGCAAAAAAGCTGGACCTTCTTTTGTGAATTTTGATATCCTAGGCACTATCAATAGTCCAGACTTTAAATAGCGTGATGAATTGTAGTGTGAAGATTGGTTAAGTAAAAAGGAAATCAAATGTTTTTTCTACATTAAATGTGATTTTTATCATCACAAATGACTCATGCAAAACTGAAAATGCCCTTGCTATGACTTGAGTTAGAGTTGTGTAAGAATTGAGGAGAAGCTGCATGATTTTCCTTGATCAAATTTAACAGATGGTTCTGATCTACTAATGAAGTCCTGACATAAAAGTATAATTAAGAAAGCTTTGACAGAGCACAAAGCTTTGACATATGATCCTTTTAATCAGCTGTTACTATCAGTTTTGTATATGCCAAGTACATATTAACTAAATCTGCACAGTTTCCCTGCTGCACACGAACCTCATATTACAGCGCCTGGACACGAACATATTTTTGCTGTTTAATGAGAAGTGTTTTGACCTAATAAGTAGATTCCAAGCTTTCTACCTCTTAGAAATGTATGAAAACTATTTAGGGATTATTAGAGGACTTATTTAGAGAAAGGAAATATTATTTTTTTAGTAAAATATCCCTTATGTTCTGTTTTAGGGTCTCAGAAACAGCAAGGCCATTTTAATAGCTTTTTTTGTGTGACTTTTCTTCATTTATGAGAAGTTTTGACTTGACAACACACTTCAAACATCTTCTATTATGACTTCTGATGTAAAACATGATTAAAACAAAATATAATCAATCTATAAAGTGTTTGTGCTGGTGTCAAATTAACCCCAAGCAGAAATAACATCATAAGAATGGATACTGGTCACGTGCAAGTGCATGCATACTTTAAGATACAACAGAGAGTACTGTATAATAATAATATAGCCTTAATGGCATCTTCTTCCTGGGTTCTAGAGGAACCTGAAGAATTTGAAGGCAAAATGAAAGATTCATTTGGATCCCAAACATAAAAACATTCAAATAAATCCTTTTTCAGTAATTTTTTTAATTTATTTTATATATATATATATATATTTTTTTTTTAACAGTATTTCAGTTTTAATTTGAGTTATTAGTATGTCCTCCTTGTTGTTTTTTGTTTTCTTCACCAAGAATTTTCCGGAGACCTGCTGAATTCTCACCAAATCTGCACAATAATTTTATATAGGTATTTTGGGGAATACTAGCCAAAATTATCTTGGTGCTATTTTTAGAGAGCGGTCATGATTAAATAATTTTTTCTTTTCTTTTTTTTTCTTCAGGTACAAAAGTACTTTGAATTGCAGCCACTGAACCGAGGGAAGCAATGGATTTTTGCAGGCACCACAACGAACAACATGGAGACTGTGAGGGAGAGTTTCAGTCAACTCATCAGCCTTTTGGAAGAAAAGGAGGTGCTACCTAGCAGGATATGATTCAGTCAAACTTCAAAGTGGAAAGTGGGTTTGAAGTGTTGCTTGCTAGAAGGAATTTTTTTGGACTTCTCCTTCGTCGTTGTTTTATAACCCACTAGAGACATAGATGCAAACAGCCACATGTTTTGATGAGCTGACAGACATATTTGTTACCCTTAGGTCAAGGGCCACACATATGCTCATTTAGTAGCAGGTGAACCAAAATCCATTAAAGAGATCAGATTTTTACCATTATTTGTAAAAGTAATAAGCTACTTGATAAGCTATATGTTGTTTATTAGTTGGTTGTCATGTAGTATGAGTGTGGAATTTATGTAAATAATATATTGTACATACATACAATACAATGTATGAAGCAATCCATATTTCTTATTAATGAATGGCTCAAAATCTGAGCATTCGTTCAGCATCTTTATAGAAAATACTTTATATATTATATTATTGTATATTATATATTTTTGTTTTATTATTATAGCAAGTATAGTGACCCTTGCACTCATTATTTTTTCTTCCTTTCAGAGAATGTTAGAATGATTTCATGCTTATGTTTTCATGTTCTTAATTTTGTTGTTTGAAAAGATGACACACCCATTTACTTGGCACTGGTTTGAGCTGGAATACAAACTCTATCAATCAGTGTCCGCAACAGCTGCATTTGACAAGTCCCTGTCCGCCAGGCTTAAGCCCTCCAACTATCTGTGGAGACTCCTCCCCGTCTGCCACCTCACTCCTTGCCCAGCCACGCACTGCGGCCTCACCCCCTGCTTCCTGCTGGTATTATCCGAATTCCTCTTCACAAATTTAGATTCCTGACTGCGCACCTCTCTGATGTATATTTTGCCTCCAGACTTGTTTCAGAGTAGTTTTGGACTCACACATGCTGTGTTTCTGTATATTTAGTGTTAACCTAGTTGTGTATGTTTTGCCTGCCAATTGCCACTTGATGTTTTTTTTTTTTGTTTTTTTTTTTAATTATGTTTGTACTGCTTTTGATTTGATTGTAGCCCATGTACCAGTTAAATATGTTCCTTAATACCCCCTCAACCTACAATCCTCACGGCAACACTTTACTCTAAGGTTAAATTTATTAACATTAGTTAACGTATAAGGTGTTATGAACTGTATATTAGACTGTTTTAGAGCAGTTATTAATCTAGGTTAATGTCAGTTTATATAGATACTATTGTTAATTTTGTGTTTGTTTATTATAAATTAATGAATGTTCATTTATACAACTTGCTATGTTAAAAATGTATTGTATGTTGAAATTAACATTGCAAATATTAACATTTTTTATATCAAATTATTATAAACAAAGTATTATATAAATTGTAATAAATTTATATTAATTAAATGCTGTAAACTCGTTGTTTAACGTTAGTTTATTTTAGCTATGACATTCACTTTAACCTTATTTTAAAGTATCATCTTACATTTGAATTTGAGTGTTGTCTTCATTACTGTAAATATCAAATTATTTGGAATTGTTTATTATTACTGACAAGGGCATTTAAGTGTAAAATACATCTGATATGCTGCTGACTGTTTTTGAGGCAATTGCTTCTCAATAGTTTCCCATTCAGCCAGCAAAATCAAAGCAGCCCAGTAAAATAATCAAACTGTCCATCGTATCATTGCTTCCCCATCTAATCTCTGTCTCGAACACAAATTTCATGCGCTCGTGGTCTGATGTAGATAAAAAAAGGGAAGTTAACGTTTCTCAGATAGGGTTCCTGATCCAGCCAGGTTTATTTTTTTCTTTCTCTCTCTCTTTTCAAACTAGCCACGTTGCTCTAATACAATGTCTGTCACGCAGGTTGCCCCAGCGATTCTTTGATCTGCTCTTCCTCTGTCTGCGGCTGACGCTCCTCTCTAGTCTGCTGCTCTTGTCTAGCCGCTCTCAGAGAAAGCCCTTTGCCCCTTCTTTCTCGGGCACTCTGCTTCCCTTTGGTCACGCTAATGGAGCCCACCCTCAAAGCAGAAATGCTGCAGAAAACCAGTTTGGCCTGTTAGAATTGGCTTGTCTCTCCTCCGAAGAGGCCCACAGACTGATTGCACAGGACCTAAGGCCAGGAACTTATTAAATGCCCCATTCAGTCTGAATGTCTATTATGTACAGTAATTAGATACACACCACAACACCTTGCAGGTACTGAGACAAACACATCCCAGCTTTTTTGTTTTTGTTTTGTTTTGTTTTGTTTTTGGCTTCAGTCTTGCTTTTTATGCCACCGAGCGCTCTTAAAACCCTCCCACATGGGATGTCTTTTATAATACCAGTCTTAAGTCTATTTGCATATCATTTTTCTCGCTTGGCTCAGTTTCACACTTGCTGTGTCTAGACAGAGATTATTTTTAGTTCCTTAGCAGGAATTCACCAGCAACTGACAAAGACTTGGAACAGAGCGTGGTGATCTTTGTTAGGATGACTTTTGAGAAGGAGGGGAAACGCTTTTGCTTGCTATCCTCTTAAAAGTCTTTTCCCAGTTGTGTTTGCTCAAAGGCGAGCTCGCCTCATCATTTAAGCCCTCTCAGTCTGAAATGGTAATGCATGACTCGTCGAGGAACCTTTTTTGTTTACAAGGAAAACAAAGCACGTTCGTTGGTGTTTTCTCAAACAGCGAATGTTTTGCTCTGCCTCAGTCCAAACAGCCGAGTAATCTCAAGCTTTCACAACCTGTTGAAGGGGCTTGCCCCTGTGGAAATGCAACAGATGTTCCCTTGACATCCATCTGGTCCTCGTGATCCAGTGCTGTGCCACACTGTGAAAGGTTTTTCTTTTTTAACAGTTTCAGCTTGTCCCCAGTCAGGGGGCCGATCTCCCGTGTCTTATGCATGACCGGGATACAGTGCCACCGGTGACTTTACTCAAAGCCCCGGGATTAAAAATAAACACAGTAGTCTCTCCCACCCTTGACAACAGAACTCGGAACAAAAGCCAGCTAGCTAGATCTTGTTTGTGTTCCCGTATTTGTGTTTTGAAGAGAGGAGGAAATTGACATGCGGCCAGGGTTAATTTAAAGGTGTTTTCCTATGCATGTCAGGGTTCTCAGCATGGCACCACACACCTTCTCACTAAAGCAAACAACATGTGTGAGCTATCAGTGATATCAGCTGCAGTGGGAAACCCAGATAAGAGCAAAATATTAAAGGATTAGTTCACACTAAAATGTAAATCATGTCACTTGCGATGGTCCAGTTTGTTCTAAATCCCATGGGACGTTTTTGGGCTATTTAAGTAATAAAAATGAAAATGTAATTCATACATGGAATGAAAACCCATCCACCATGTTATGTAGTGCAACTCCCCAAACTTATATGAAATAATAATTCATGATATTTGTTTAAATAATATTTTACTTTGAATTGTTTACCCTCATTTATTTATTCGTTTTTTTTTTAGAAACCAAAGGTTCAGATGTGTACACGTTTTCTAGGTGTAAATAAAAAATGTTGTTACCTTACCTTACCTGACTTGATGGTTACATCACATGACATTTCTTGAAAATGGTATAAAAGTTTTTCAAAATCATATAAAAGAGTTATATGTGACCCTGAACTACAAAACCAGTCATAAGGGTCAATTTTTTTAAAATTGAGGTTTATACATCTATACAATATATTATTTTGTATAGATGTATATATTTTGTATGAATATACATTTATACAAAGCTGAATAAATAAGCTTTCCATTGATGTATGGTTTGTTAGGATAGGACAACATTTGGACGAGATACAACTATTTGAAAATCTGAAATCTGAGGGTGCAAAAAAATCAAAATATTGAGAAAATCACCTTTAAAGTTGTCCAAATAAAGTCCTTAGCGATGCATCTCCACCCACAAAAATACATTTCTGATATATTTACGGAAGGAAATTTGCAAAATATCTTCATGGAACATGATCTTTACTTAATATCCTAATGATTTTTGGCATAAAAGAAAAATCGATAATTTTGACCCATACAGTGTATTGTTGGCTATTGCTACAAATATACCCGTGTGACTTATGACTGGTTTTGTGGTCCAGGGTCACATATATTATAGTTTTTCCTTTATCACTTATTCAGTAAAAGGCTTTCTTCCTCCGCTTTGAATCTTATTTCATCATCAAGTCATTTTCATTTTCAAATCTTTACTGACTTCAAATGCCTGGTCATTGGTTACAGTTGTACATAGTTTAAAAATGACTAAAACTAAGGGGAGAAAAAAGTAGAGAAAAGATGAACTAAGTGTAAATTCTGATCCTTCTACTGGTGTGTTTTGTTATAACCAATGCAGATTATTCTGAGTAGGAGTTTGAAAGATAACTTCACTTGCTTGCGTCACTGGAGTGTCTGTGAGCTGCTCTTTTGGGTTCGATTGCAAGAGCCAATCTAATGACACAGACAAGAGGTTTGGTCACTTGGCTGAACAGTCTCCATTGAGCTTGTCATTCAAGCTTCTGTTTGTGCTTCTTTGGAGGATTTCTTTCTCCTCTGTCCTCCTCTCATCTCCTCTCTTCCCATCTTATTTTCTCTCTCATCTTTTGGTGCGATGATGGAGATGTGTGTCCCAGGTGGCCCACTCATCAAAACACAAGGGATCTGGCTCCTTATTTCAGACAAAAACATCACACTCTTTGTTGTCCAAAGGAAAAGATGTGGATGAGGATTTACCCAGGAGAATCTGCCCTCCCCATTGCCCACCAAAAGCCGTCTCCGCCCCCTGCTGTCAAAGAGAAATGTCAATCAAACGAGGGCATGAGGTCTGTTGAAAAGGTCATCGAGTGGTGGTCATTGCAGCCATTGTGTTCCTCTCATGAATGGAAAAGACAATCCAGGTTATCCAACTGACCTCACTTTGGACTAACTCCCCCTTCAGATATACTGAGAGGAAGATTTAGATGTCCAGACGCAGCGCCTGAATTGTTCATGTAACCGTTCGTTCAGTCCTAAAGAAGATGAGCATGTAGTCATAATTTTATAAAGAGCAAGTCTTTGAGGTTTTTAGATATCTAGATATGGCACATTCCATTAATGCACTTTATGTAATATATCCCACCTTAGATGTGCCACCTTTCATCTGTATCTAACAATTAAAATAATTTAAAATTTTATAATACTTCTTAAAATTGTGACACCCAAGAAATAAGATTATTGGATCCTTTCTTCAGTATGACAGGAAAGACAAATATTGTATTTATTTTTTTAAATGTATACATTTTTTAATTGTATAAATTTAGTTAATTTAATGTTTACTGAAGAAAAATTGCAAAATCACACACAATTGTCAAATGTTTTTAAACTAAATTTAGATATTTTGGTAACAGGCTTGCAAAAATGTAATACCCAATTGAAATAAAAAAAAAAAAAATAATAATAATTTTTTTTTTTTTAAACTAAAGTTGGCAGTCAACTTTTTCTTAAAGTTGAGTACCTTCTATCGACTATATACTGCAGATCTTTCGGGTCTATTTTGTGCTTTATTCATGGTATTCACAACTTTTGAACAGTAGTGTAATTTTTTTTGAAGAAAATGTATCTTTTACAAAATTCAGTAAAAGCTTTCCTTTGTACACTCACTACAGACTTTTATTTACACACCAAGCAGTTTATTTATCTTCCTATAATGTGTGTTTAAGTAATTATTTCTCACTAATTACTTAATTGTTAAAGCCAAATGTCATCCCATATGGAAACATTTAACATGGCATGAGACGTCCTGTGACATGGATTCCTTTGAAGAGACAGCAAATAATCCCCATTCAAAGAAGCACCGAATGTGAATCATACCATGGGACACTCAATTAATCGTTTTTGTCTTGTAAATATTTGATTACTCCATTTAAAACGGTCTATTTGATTTCCTCCAGGGCTGTGCTCCAAGCGCTGTAGGTGGATTATTTCATTTTGTCCAAACAGTTTACACCAGGCCACAGCTTCACTTACGACACTATGTGGGCAGCTTACAGCTCAAGAAATACACATTAAACATGAGGTTTAAAAGAAAGCAACTTCTTCGTCATCACAAACTAGTAAACACACAGTTTCCCAGGACGTGAGACACCTGGGCTTTACAAATTAAACTGAGACTATGACGACGATGTTCAGAGTACATTAGGTGTATAACAAGTCACGATTTTGCAATGACGCCTCAGTAGACAGGAAGTGGACTTTCTCAAAACATGCTTTCGACTGCAGGCTGAAGGATCCACAGCAGGTATGAGGAGATTAAAAGTAGGATAAGAGACGAGAGGCAAAATACAGTGAAGCTTTACTGTCGCTCTGAAGGCGAGCGAGGGGATAGATAATGAGAAAACGCTCAGGGTGACAGACAGAAAATGGGTTTTAAGGGGGGAGAGGATTAGGGTTAAAAGTCACAAAGGTCACACAAGAAACCAGTTCACATCCACTCTGCTGATGTCTAAAATACTTATTGAAGGCACGACATCTAATAGATTAACAGCAGAAACGTTTATTCCCATGTCTCAACAAAAGCGATTTCCTCATCTCTTGCTGAAATAGAAAGTTGGCTAATAATGTTAAACTTTTAGCCCAATTAAACAGAATAATTCATTCACTAATAGAAGAATTATTTCTATATGGACTACTTGTATGAACTAAAAAGTATAGACTATACTTTCCCACAATTACTGATTACAGCATCAAACGTATTAGACTGTATTGAGTAATATATCTTTAACACAAGGATACTGTTTGTTGGCAATGCTAGTTCACTGTTGTTGTTTTTTTTAGTTTTTTTTTTTTAGGATTTACCCTGCAGCCAAAGGACGACAGGCTGGCAGACTATTCTCTAGAGAATTGAGCTTCTCAGATCAGTAATCTGTCTGGGAATCCCTTCTCACCATAACCAAACGCAACTGGGTAACAATCTGTGCTTTAGTTTTTACATACACTATACCGTTCAAAAGTTTGGAGTCAGTACGATTTTAAAAAAAAAATTAATATGTGCATTCAGCATGGACACATTAAATTTATCAAAAGTGACAGAAAAGACTTTTACATTGTTACAAAAATATTTCTCAAATAAATGCTTTCTTTTCAACTTCCTATTCGTCAAAAATCCTGAAAAACACAAAACTTAGCATCACAACTGTTTTCAACACTGATAATAATAATACATCTTTCTTGAGCACCAAATCATCATATTAGAATGATTTCTGAAGGATCATGTGACACTGAAGACTGGAGACAGCTTTGCCATCATATTATGTTTTAAAATATATTAAACTAGAAAGCAGTTTTAAATTATAATAATAATTTTAAATTGTAGTAATATTTCACAATAATACAGTTGTATTTTTGATCAAATAAATGCTGTCTTTAATCCTATCAAAAATAACTTTTTTTTGGCTCTTAATATTAGAGCTGTGGACATCCTATCAAATGTACCTTGTAGTTACTGTCTCACAGGTTGATGTCTATACAGACGTGGACAGACTGAGTTCTTCAGGCATGTCAGGCTGTTTCACATACACAAGATTAAGTAGCAAAAGTGACATCCAAGACCAATCGGGCCACCCAGGAGAACTGCAACCAGCGGAAAGGCTGTCAGAGCCCCCCTTTACACCATTAATCTTCAAGCTTCTCCTGTGCTGCCAGCTCGCATCTCCTTCAAACGGGACAGGAGAGAGAGAGAGAGAGAGAGAGAGAGGGAAATAAAGAAAAGTAAAGCCACTCTGTTTTTCTCCTTTTGCTTTCCCATAGATTAACTCTTTGAGAGACAATGTGCTGCTCATCACTTGTGTTTATTAGCTTCGACACAGGTTGGATTATAATGTTTATATATTATAAAAGTATACACAGTTTTGACATTTAGACATCCAAAAAAAAAAAAAAACATTGCAAGAAACAAACATCTAAATGCCATTAATTTTTGTAGATAAGTTGAACATTTACATTCACATCATTTTACACCTGGCATTTTGGCATCGTCCTTGCTGATTTCATATTTCAAAATGGAAATAAACGTGTTTATGTCCAAGACAGGATCGCCTCACTCACGCCTTCTCTGTGGTAAAGTGTAGATGAATGGGCCTCATTAAAGCAAAATGGAGATTCCGGCACTGAAGTGTGGGGATGGTCCTTGGACCTTTCAATTCTTTCAGTGATCAATAGGAACTTTCATCTCATCCTTAGAGAAGATTCCTGGTCCCTTTACAGGCGACACATATACAACCTAATGGCAATGAATGGTGAAATGCACAAGTAAAAGACGGATCCAGGAACTGATAAATAGCAGAAAATGAGTGTGTTATGCTGTGGCATGCCTGAAGTCCCAAGAGAGGGCTGTCTTGCTTCAGTCCAGTCCTGAGAACTGAGGAGGAAATCGACCCATCTAAAGAGAGCCTTTGAAGAGACCTGAACTCAAATTAAGGGACATGCCACGGATGCTTGCTTCTGTTTTTCTTCTCTAAGAGCCCTTTTTTCTATTGTTGGGATATATGGGCTAGATAACTGTCAAGCTTAAGCTACAAATAAGGAATCAAATTAAACTTAACAATGTGAAAGAGAAAACATGTGAAAGCTAATTTATGCATAGCCTATTTTATGTTTTATGCATGCGTTGTAAATCACATGCTTCAAATTTTCCCAAAAAGCATAAGGACACTTTTTATTCAAATAAAAGTTGCATGTTTTAAATATCATGATTTTATTAATTATAGGCTACTAATTTGCTACAAAAACCCTTTTTTGAATGCTTTTAATTATTTTTAAAATAAACTGCCTTTCTATGACATTTCTATAAATCAGAAATGTTAATTGTTCTCAGAATTAGCAAACGCTTATTACAAAACCCAATCATACATTTGCCATGTTAACTGATGACACCAACCACATATTAAAGGGAAAGTTCACCCAAAAATGAAAATGATCCCATGATTTACTCACCCTCAAGCCATCCTAGGTGTATATGACTATCTTCTTTCAGACAAACACAATCGGAGATATATTTAAAAATATTCTTAGTCCTCCAAGGTTTATAATGGTAGTCAATGGGGGCCCGCATTTTAAAAAAAAGCAAAAAAAAAAAAAAAAAAATGCATCCATTCATAATCAAAGTAATCCATATGGCTCCAGGGGGTTAATAAAGGCCTTTTGATGTGAAGCGATGCATTTTTGTAAGAAAAATATCCATATTTAAAACTATAAATTCAAATCGACTTGCGCATTCTGCATATGGTCGTCCACCGGAAGCTAGTTATTTGAATTTATAAAGTTTTAAATATGGATATTTTACTTACAAAAACGCATCGCTTCGCTTCAAAAGGCCTTTGTTAACCCCCTGGAGCCGTATGGATTACTTTGATTATGGATGTATGCTTTTTTTTTTTTTTTTTTTCAAAATGTTCAAAATGCGGGCCCCCATTCACTACCATTATAAACCTTGGAGGACTAAGGATATTTTTAAAAATCTCTGCGATTGTATTCGTCTGAAAGAAGAGTCATATACACCTAGGATGGCTTGAGGGTGAGTAAATCATGGGATAATTTTCATTTTTGTGTGAACTAACCCTTTAACAAACATGCAATTATTAACACTGATACAAAGTTATGTGTAAATTGTACTTTTTGTGCAAGTTAGAACCCATTTGTAAAAACTGTGTTTCCTTTGATGCATTATGTTATTACTATTAAATTAAGTTTTCTAAAATGAGCCAAAATTCCAAAACTAGGGCAAATGATGCAACCACATTAAACAGACCGAAATCAAAATCGGTGTTATAAATTAATTTGCTCAATTAGTCATCATTAGCTCTGCAGACACATCCAGAGGTGTTGTAATTTTCAGCTGAACATCACAAAGAATTTCAGAAACTTTTCCCCCCTCAAAGTTTCTGCTCTCACTTTATGAAGAGAAGAAATACACATCGCTTGAGTTTGGACGCTGTGTGTTGCCGTACAGCCCTCAGACCATGTCAATATGGCGTCTTCAATGTCACTCTTTGGTTTGAGCCGAATTATCTCTTTTAACTCAGTCACAAAAACATTTGTGAATCCTGCCAGGTAATAACCAGTAATTCAAATAATTGTTTTGCATTTATATATTTAGATGCAAAGAAATAACGCTCGGTTGGTTTGTTTATCTGTTGAGAGCTGAAGTGTTAGCCAGTTAGCTTACTAACATAGCTAGAGTGTCTGTTAATTCTCTCGTTTTAAGAGCTGTCTGTTTGACGCACATCTTTTGTGGTATTATAATAGAGTATATCGTCCCGCCTTTGTCACACGTGTAACGTGTTATTTTAGTCAATCAAACAATAGACTCAGAATCTGAGGTGTGCTCTATTTATAACACACAGAAATGAAACTGGCTAATATTAGTGATAAATACGGTGCTGATTCCTCTGTGCTGGTATGTTGAATGAGATTGTCAGATGTCAGTGTGATTGTCATGTGTGGCTGTTTGTGTGAAGGTTGTTAGCGCGTCGACCCTTCTGCATGAACGAAGGCTGAAAATACAGAATGTTACTATGAACACGAATCTAGGAGAAGTTTGGATTATGGCAATACATATTTATTTCTTTATCTGTTACAGAAGTTCTGAAATTTGCAAGCTAATACTCTTATCGCTTGTTGTATACATCTGACATTGTGTAGTTTAGCATGTTGGAAATTGTGCTGCTATCCTATAGTACAAATTTACTCAGTTTTAGCATTTTTTACTGTAAAAATTCTGTTTACATTTAGTCAAGACTTTTCCCTTCTTAAAGTCACCATGAAATCAAAATTCATATTTTTTTTTGGATTAGTGCTGTATTTCTTACGAATTATTTATTTGTGCACATCATTATTTGTAAAATTCACATCCTCGTAATCTATCATATCAAAATAACTTTCCTTCCCTCTTGTAACAGCATCTCTTCTCTGATGACATGTTTACTGACGTGAGGGCGGGGCAACCTGTCACTCACATGAGATCACAGCAATAGCATATCACATCCCTCCAAACAAATCCCTATGGACAGAATCAAGTCCCGCCTACATTTTTTTTCTTGTTTGAGATGCAGTTTCGCTTAGATTCATCACAATAGGGAAGAAAAGATCTAAATCATCTCTTCGTTCTGGCTGAATATCAGATCAGGACCCAGCAGGCACAGTGCTGACCCGATAGGATGTAATGTATGACTACATTTCTTTTGATTTAAGATATTGATTCTGAACGAATGACATACTAGAAAATGAAACGCAAGCACATTGCCTTTATGCTTTGGTGATCTTTTTCATAAATAAATATGATTGGAATTTTTTTTTTTAGAAGATTTGTAATTCTGTTAAATTGTTGGCCTTGTGGTCGCTGCAAGTGCTCCAGCAAATTGAGCAGTCATGCTAATGTGATATGCGGGTTTGACCAAAGACTATAGATATAGAAAGACGGTTCACTCCTATTACTTATGAATGGGAGAAACTGCAATGCGCAATATCGCGGAATATTCCCCGCCTTCTAAATAAAAGAGCCAATCGCTGATTGATAAAGTTATTGCATCACTGCAGTGGCCGTTAGAAGCTCGTTTTTAGGACTGCACATGCAGATTGGCCAATTTAGCGTGAAATAAGCTTTTTTTAACGCTATTTGAGCACAAGTGAGACATTTCATGTAAAATTTTGTTGCTGATTTGAAATATGTTATTTAGTTGAGTTCTGCAAGCAGTTTTCAAGATTCCCCCACTGAAATAGATAGGACTTGGTCTTGGATGCGCAAAATGCCCAGAGGCGTTGCAAATATGGCCACAGAGTGAACAGACTTTCCTTGAAAGGGACTTTGGTTTGACTCTGGCCCTCTGTCTCTACACTTGATTTTCTGTCTATCAATAAAATGTGGCAAAGGCCAGAACACATTTTGTATGTGCAATTCTGATATTTGTCATGTGTTTACGTTAAAATCCACACACTGTCTGCTCTCATCTTGCATGTTCCCTTTGGATATTAGTTTATTTTTATTTTATTTTTTTTTTGTTGTTGAAATTTTCCATTTTTTATTATTTATTTATTTTTTGCTAAAGTTTATAAAATTTAGGTTATAGACGTAAAGCATTTGGTTGCATAACACATTGGGCCTTATTCGTAAAACAAAAGCAGAACTAGTTTCTGTTTAAAAAAATTGTGAAACTGTCCCTAAATCATTGCATTCAATTCAATGCACCAGTTTACATAGGAGCATATTTACGAATGATTAATGCAAAAATGTACTTTTATGGTGATTAATGAATAAAACCCACTGAAATGGTCCAAATTTAAAAGCAGCTTTATGTTTCCTCACCTGTCGGCTGTGTGTCGTTTACTTCAGTAAGGGATTGTGTTGCTCAGTACTTCTGAATTATTGTTCAGTTATGACAGACCAGCTTCTGTTCAATTTCAAAGGCTGTGACTGCAGACTGGCAGGACGACACCAATGGCTGTTTGTTGCTAACTGGCTTATAGTAGCCTGCCAGAAACTCAGCAGGCAGAATTAATGGGGGCCGAGGGGAGAGATGTGTGCCTTCCTTTCTCCTGTCCCTCGACACACATCCTCCTCTTCCAAAACACTTCACTGTGCCGTTGTTTATATCTTAGTACAGTTTTTGTGTGTGTGTGTGTCTGCTTGTTATCTCTATTATTTTTTAAAATTCATCTTCCTGTTTTGCAGGTCAATAAGCACGTCAGGATGGAGGCTGGCAGAACAACAGGGAAGGGGATCCCAGCTCATCACTGTGGATGAGAAACTGGTATGAACTTTGGCTGTGCTTTGGCTGTTTTTGTATTGTGTTTGGTTTTGGATTGTACCAGGTCACAATTCTTATATGCTTTTGTAATTCTGTAAAAGTTAAAGTTCTTTAACACACAAAAAAAATATGAAAAAAGAGTTCAATGGAAATTGTATAGATCAAAAAAACATAGATATTTTGTTATGTAAATAATTATAATAATTTAATTTATGGATGTATATTTTACATACAGTAGTTCAATTACAGTATATGGAGATTATTTTCATTAATAATATATATTAAAATATATTTTTCAATGAATTCTAGTGTGCATTAGACAGGGAAAAATGTCCTCTCCTAAAATCCATCTATGCTGAAATGGAGATTTCTAATCTTTTTATTATTATTTTTTTCTTCATGTCCTTGTGAAACAATAATGACCTTGTTTACCTTTGAGACTTCAGACACTCAGCTGGCTTGAATGTGTGGGACAGGTTTGGCAGAGTGGGGTGTTTGGGTGGACTCAGACTATCTCTGATTGTGCGCGGGCAAGTACACCCCGCCTGGTTGAGGGCTCTCGTTTAATAGTAGGGGCCACTCTAAAGTAAAGCTGCAAAAGGGCCCCCAAAAAGAGGGGATTGAAAGAAAAAGGGGGAAAAACAGTCTGACAGTAGCAGACTCACAGGAAGACGGCGGCTGTCCTTTTATAATTGGCCACAGAGCTTTCATTGTTGTTCTCAGGCGAGCTGTGCCCATTGAGCGAGATATTTGGTCATGGTGAGGACTACCTGTCTTATTCAAGACATTTTAGAGAGCCTTCTTATAATAGATATTCATATTTGCTGTAAATATCATCAGACAGTTTGCAGTAGTGGTAATGTAACTTTTAAACAAGATTGCAAAGAAAAAAAAAAAAAAAACATTTATTTTTTCCATTATGGAAGTAATATATGGACAGCCCATTCTGTTTAACTTGTGTGTATTTATGGCATGTCTGTAGATCACATGTAAAGCATATGACTACAGTATTTTCTGAATTGAAAGCATCTTTTCAAGGGTTACAATTTAGGGATTAGTTTCTGCGGAACTGCTCTGTGAAGATGATGTGCAGGTCCTCAGTGATCTGAGGTCATCTTAGAATGTCTTGGAGAATTTATATTGGGTCACCTTGGATGTGTTTTTGAGTTTGACCCTAAATAAATTCTACAAGACATTTCTTTGGATCTCTAGTTTTCATGGCTTGCTCTGTAATTTATTACCGAAACGTGGAGACATGTTGACCAGGAAGAATGTGTAAGGGAGAATGCATCAAAAATTTGTAGCTTTTAGTTTATCTCAAATCAAAGTCGAAGGTTGATCATGCAATCACAAAATGGAGAGTGTTCGAGTAATTCATCATACTTGATGAAAATATGAAAAATATAATAGATCATTGTTTGTAGATTGATAAAATTGGATGAAATATTTTCAAATATTTCATATTCAATTTTCATATCCAGTGTAATCATGTCTGATTAATTGGGAAATAATTTATATTAATTAGTATAAATGGTCTTATGATGTGACATTCTTAAAAAGGAAAAGTATTCAATTTAGTCTAGATATAGGTTTGTTGGATATCATCAAAAGGTGAAAAATAAATAAATAAAGAGTGAATTTTTTAAAAATCAAGCTCTGGTGTTTATGAATGATATTTCACTCACTGCTTTGGTTATTTTTATTAAGGAAATGGTTTGCATAAGTTGTTTTGAAACTAATTAATCTAAGATTTCAAGTGCCTTTGAAAATTTTATAATAGCATTCTTTGTATTTTTGAACATCTAATTTTGAAAAGGAAAAAAAAAAAAAAATCTCAAGCTCTAGTTAAAGTGCTTGCAAATGTGCCACTTTGCAGTGCAGTCAAATGTGTGGCATTGCAAATGACGGTAATTAAGGTCCTGCGTGATTGTGGCGCAGTCTGGGCGCTTTCACCCTCTGGTGCCTGCACTGACTTGCTTTTGTTAGTAATTACAGTTTGATTAAGCATGCTGGGCCACGAGAAAGCCTGCATGGCTGGCCAGTGACACAGAGCTTCACAAGGAATGTCTGAGCCGTGCAAGAGCTCATATAACCAGAGCTTTCTGAATGAACTGTGCACAAGGATCTTAGCTGCTTGTGAAACTCCTTTATATGACTTTTTTTCTTGATGTGAATTCTCATTCACGCCGATTTCATTGTTTAATGCAAAAAAAGACAATTATAAGTAAGTCATTTGTATTTCCCTAAAAAGCGTAATCAATATGGCTCTGTGGTGCTGTGAAGCACTGCATTGTTTGTTTGAGCATCCTGATCAGCCCAACACACCAACAGTGGCTCAACAAATGTTGTGTGAGTTTGGGATAGAGTCTGTTTGGCGACCAATGGCAGACAGGGGATAGTGTTCAGAAAACCTGCTTGATTGTCATTTTGCAATTTCGTTTGCTGCTGCTAGTGGTGTAGAAATTACACACAGTCATTTACTGAAAGTGCATGTATTTGCATGTGTATTGAAATGTTTTTGTGAACCATTCTGCATACCAAAATAAATGCAAACAGCAGTGAAATTATACCTAATTGCAAGCAAGAGGCATTTTGTTTAGCAGGAGCTGTAAATTGAATGAACTTGTTAAAATAGCGGTCAAACGTGTATCGTTGTGTAGGAGTCTCCCAGGTAGACAGAATTCAAGATCCAGCCGTGATTCTGTCCTCCTCCCCTTTCTCCCTATTTCCCTTCAGTGTTCATCTCAAGTGTCTGTTTTGTCTAGTTGTCCCCTCATACCAGGTGCAACCCCAAGGCCGGCAAGTAGGTCAAAGGATATGGCTCTTTAAAGAGGATCTGACAAGAGGCTTTGTGTATTAGTTGCTAAATGGTATTTCATTTGCTTAACACTTGAGAAAGTAACCTTTAAAGTGCCCAACAGCACCTTTGTGTGGCAGAGGAAGGACACTTGCACTGTGTTCCTCACTTCGTTTCCATCACCCTGTGGTCTTCCAAAAGGGTAAACACACTTTTTTTCTACTGCATAGTCTAAAAATATGAGTGCTAATGTAGCTGATTAGCCTTTAGTAGTAATTATAATTGGGTTGTGACTCATATTAATCTTTTATTAATTGAAATTGCCATTACACACAGAAAGTTGGCAAATTTGTTACTTTCCAGGATTCGGGACAGAAATTTGAAAGGGTTTCCTGTATAGTTATCTTAACAAATACCTTTGTTAGTCCTCGGTGTTATTTGTTGTGCTGTTCACTTGTGATGTGTCGCAGTCACCTAGAATTTGAACAGTATATATTAGGGGTGTAACGGTTCTCAATAAAAAATCGAACCGTACAGCGCGCAAATATTAAGTTCTCTTTCAAGTCTTGCGCTTGAACGGACAAACTCACACAAAAATTATGTCAACATGCCCGTCTTGGCAAGTATCCTAGCAAACATAGTAGGTAATGTCTGAAGTGAACTTAAACATTCGAGAAAGAATGCATGTGTTCAGTGTCAGTGTACCATATCCGTGCATTAGCCTATAGCAGCCTAATATTCCTGTTGTCTTTGTGTTTTAATGTTAAACAACAAGACTAGGAAATCACTCATTGCTCTTGACTGAATAGCTTTTGTAACCTAATTAATAATGATTAATCTTTATTTAATTTATACAGTGAAGATTAAATGCAATGTTGTTTTACATTTGATTAGCCTTTTTATTCAATTTCTGTACCTGAGAACTACTGTTATTTTCTTTAGTTTTATTTGACAGTAGTCATTTTTCCCCTAAACATAGCACATACTAGAGCTGCACGATTCAGTATAAAATAAGAATCACAATTTTTTTTTTGTTTCAAATAGAGATCACGATTCTCCCACGACTCTGAATATACAACCAAACAAAATAACGTAATTTACTAGAGGTTCTGACAAAATATAAATTGCTGACTCTAATTTCTGGAAAATGTTTGAATGAATTATTTAAAAAATGGTTTTGAATGATTTCAATGACTCATTAATAAATACTTGTTTAATTGCTGGATGAATCAGTGTTTTTGAACGAATCTTTTGAATGAACGATTCAATGACAAATACATTTTTTAACAGTCAGTTGTCGCCACCTAATGGAATTAGATGTAATTGATACAACCGTTATTTGATGTGCCAAGTTCGTTTCAAAAGGTAGTTTGCTCTATTTTGATAAAGTAGGATCGCGTGGGTGCTTGAATCGAGATCGCGTTTTTTTTTTTTTTTTTTTACGATTAATCGTGCAGCTCTAGCACATACCAAACCGTACCGAAACCGTGACCCTAAAACCGTGATAAAATCCAAACCATAATGTGAACTGTTGCACCCCAAATATATATTTATTATTTTATGAAAATTAGAAAATGGAAAGGGTGAAGAGGAAAAACAAATCAATTAAAGTAGAATATGAGAAGCTGTATGAAACAGTGATTTTTACCATGTGTTAGAGATCATGTTGGACAACCTTGTTTTTATATTTAATAATCAAATGTATTAGCAAATGAACAGTTCTTCCAAGTAATATAATTTATTAGTGAAATCTTGTAAGAATTTACAGTTCATTATATCCATTTTATGAAGGGGATCTTAAACATCTGAAGGTATAATAATGTTTTATGTAAACTTCAGAATTTAATATTAAAGATGGACAAATAAGAATGGTTAATTGAAAAATTGATTGAAAACATATTTGCAATTCTTGAGTGTGACTTTATTTTTATCATCTAAAACAATAATTATCAATAATTATTTGACTTAATTATTAAGTCAAACTCTGTTCTTTGACAAGGTTCATTATCGAAACATGTTTGAAATGTTTTCATTTTCTGTCTTTTATTAGTAGCAACTGTTTTTGTCACCCAGTCAGTAAACAAATTGCTGCAAGTACTGATGGGATCATTGTCGTCATCATCGGTGGTTTTTGGCTCATTTAAAGTCTGTAATAACCAAAGGTGGTGATTATAGTTGAGTTGTTACCTCACAATCAGACAAACTATTTCAGAACATTAACTCATGAGTTCAACTCAACAAAATAAGGTGGATGTCCGTAAAACACTGAAGACAAGTCCACATTTAAACACTTTAGGTCACAGAGTATTTTCATGAAGTTGAAGTTTAGTGTTTCTTCACATAGTTGCACCAAACAGAAGAGAAAAATGAAAAATTCATCTACTCCTTTAGCTCTGGTCTGCAATGTCATTTTTAAAAAGTGTTTTGATTTAATAGGAAGATCTTTCAAAGCACAGAAGAAACTCTGTAATGTCAGCTGATCCGCAAAGATGTGCAGATCTCTCGTTTTCACCTCATTCTCATTTGGAGAGTGAATCCAAATGTTTATGTTACTAGTCTGTCTCTGTTTATCATGTGGATCATCTGTCATTGGTCACAAATTGGTTTTTAACCAGAAAGTACATTTGCATGCAAGTTGACACACCAACATGTAATGTCTTTCCAATTCTTTTTTTTTTTTTTTTGGATGTGTCTGAGCAGAATGATCATTTTCTTGATAATTTTTCCCTGTTCTTTTCCTTTATTAATCACCATGCAAATTGTACCAGAACGATTCTGAAGGGATTGTGCTGGAACGGTGATGGAGTATTATTTAAAACGACTCCATATGCTGAAATGTGAACTGGATTTATATACATATATGGACAATACGGCCTTCAGAAGTCCTTGAGAGGTTTTACCTGTAACCTTCCAATAACTTTTCTATGCACAATTTTATATATTATTGTCGGTCTAAGCTTAAAACATGCCAGTAGGCCACACATGCACATAACTTTATGAGTCAACTGAGTCCTTCCCTTTCTAGTCAGAAACAAACGACAGATGCCATCAGTGTATGAATCTGCTATCGAATGTGTGTGGCGACACAGATCTGTATTTCACATCTGAATATCAGTGACCAACAAAACAGTCAAGAAACCTCTTCTGAAGGGACGTTAAAGATAAAAAATATCCCTTTAATGAATTTGCGCTAACAAAATTTGAAATTCATCACATTTGCTTACAAGTCACTTTAGAATTCAAAAGCGGCACCTTAAGAGCATTTTTGTTTCTTGTAGTTCTGTTCGTACACCAAATTCTTTCTTGTTTACACTTCGGTATCGGTCTTGTTGGCCACACTTGGCTCTACCAAGCTGCACGCAGGGCTCATTCAAGCAGTCGGCCTCACAGTCTGCCGCTCTGAAAAGGCTCTCATGCTCTTTATTCACAGAGGAGCCAGAGGTGTCAGAAATATAGACACGCTTTCACGTGACGGAGACTTTGCCAGTCTTTTCTCCCTCGCTCTTAAGCCTGGCATTCTGTCTGCACATACAGGTATTGAAGGGCTCAGTGAATAGTGTCAAACTTCATAGTTCTCATTTTGCTTCCTGTACATGCAAGGAGAAAAGTGCAGTGTTTCCCTTTGTGGTCCCCTCTCTCTGGCCTAATTTTTCTTTGCCCCTTGAAGCACCATATTTAAGGCACAGTCGCTTGCTTTGTCTATGGGCCATTGTGCATTCGTCTGTTGCTTAGATCACCCTCGTAGTTTTTGTTGTCCTAATGTATGCAGGCAAGACTAAGTCTAGACTACTTTTTTTCCACCTTTTTTTCGTCTAATTTTGCTGGACAATGGAAAGTATTTCGGTTTTTTAGAAAACATTTAAGATCTTATACGGTCTAAAGGTAGGGTATTTATGGAATAACTAATAATATAATTAAATATTATTTAGTTATTATAATACTAATAATAATATTTATCTTTAACCAGAAATATATATTGTGGTTTAAGCGCAGACAGTGAATTTAAGTCTTGCATGTCTGTTTAGACTAATTGTCATTCTGCTCAGCAGTGTCTTTGAATGAGACCTCTTCTTCTCTGTCCCTTGTGCTAAACATTTTTTAACAAAAAGATTAATTCTCATGTTGAGAAGCTTGCTATTTCAACTTTCAAGCCAACTGAATCTAATCCTAATGTTTGAAGATACCCGTCTTGGAAAGTTCTGACATTTCGCTAAATCTTTGTTGTAACTAAGTTACAGGTGTGGTTCTGAGCTAGTGTCATCTTTGACAGTTTTTAAGTTTTGTTCATTATAAAGCCTAGCATCTTTTTCCCCTTTCACTCAAGTTATGCTGTAAAATAGAGCATATGGTACTGTATTTTCTTCCCAGCCTGCTGGAGTGTCACGTTAAGACTTTGTGTAAGTCAGTGTTTGGAAGCCTTTTGTTCACAGTTCATGCTAAAGAACCTCTTTTATATGAATCAAGTGGCAGATGATAGACAATGATGAAAATTTGATTCTTTGAAGTTGTAATAGCCATTGAAATGTGTGAAGTTCCTGCATTGAAAGGGGAGCTGCTCGTAGGATTCACAACCTTGGGTGGCTGCTTGCTGGGAGGTTTGTCTGTGTGTTGTTGCCGACTTCCCATTGCTGGTCGCTAATTCCCAAAGGAATTGGACTCTCTTTGCCTTTCAGCAGACTCCTTTAGCTCAGCAGAACCACACTGGAGTGTAGGACTGTGCAGCATGTTAGACACAGCTTTCAGATCAACTTCTTGTAATAGTCTTCTCTTATTCTTTTTATACAATAAACCAAAAAGATTAATATATATTTTAGGGGTGCAATGGTTCAAATTACTCACAATTTGGTATTTATCACGGCTTTAGGGTCACGGTTTTGTTATGGTTCGTTATGTGCTATGTTCATGGGAAAAAAGGACTAATAAAAATAAAGAAAATAAGAACAAATAATCAAACTACAAGCAACAGCACATATAAATACAGTAGAGCAAAAATACAAATAAAATAAACAGTGTTTTTCAGGTATCTAACAGTAGTTTTCAGGTACACAAATTGAATAAAGTAGCAAATCAAATGTAAAACAAAATTGCATATAATCTTCACTGTATAAATTAAATAAAGATTAATCATTATTAATTAAGTTACAAAAGCTATTCAGTCAAGAGCAGTGAGTAATTTCCTTGTCTTTTGTTGTTTGATTAACATTAAAAACACATACAGACAGCTGGAATCTTAGGCTGCTGTCACTTTGGCCTCGTTTACACTGCAGGTCTTGATGCCCAGTTCTGATTTGTTGCCTATATCCGATTTTTTTTTTTTTTTTTTTTTTTTTTTTTTTTTTTTTTCTTGACCATCCATTTACATGTTCTTTCAATTGTGACCCATATCCGATTCATGTGTTTACACTTGCCATACCATCTGAAACATTGACAGTGGCGTAACTTTGTTTTAAAAAGTGGGTGGGACAGGAATGTGTGTGGTGGGGTGGTGTATTGTAATTGTATTATCGCAGTAATAAATGCACAATTTATTGACATAGACCTCATGTTTAATATGATAGTTTCCTACTATAATACAATATATTGTTAGTCTCGAGTTTTTGCATCGGTCAATAAATACGTGGATCTGCGTCTAATGTCAGATTGTCCTGATGGACTAGTGGTAGAATTTTTGTTCAGCGTGCCAGAGGTTCTTGTGTAATGTATTTTATTTTTTTCTTATTAAAACCAAAAATGTTCATCAGTGATTGTATATCAAGAGCAGAAACACGTTTGTGTATTTTCTTTTGTGTTTTCCACGGAATGAATAGGGAGTCTCCGGTCGCAACAGCGTTAAGCGATAGATTGAAGCGCTCGTTCGTGTGAAGAATGCGCAGTATGCACGAGAGTCAAGAGAGCACTGTTACTCCACTGACAACAGCAGCAACAAGCACTCAACATGATTTCAAAAACAACACATCCCAGCGCCAGATCGCCTATTATTGAACACGAATGAATTGCTAATCAACTAGAGATGTTTCTTTTGTATTAGATACATCTGTGCCGCGAGATGTTTCAAAAAGTGGTGAGGACATTATCGACCCTGGCAAAAAGTGGTGGGGACAAAGCATGATTTAGTAAATCGAGGGAACGAATTAGCAAATCGTGTGCACAATTTCCTTTTTTTCCTGCATGTCATATGCGGGGCTCCGTAGAAGGCAGGTAACTTTAGTCGTCGACCACTGCCCTGCATTTTCCTCCTCCATGTTTCCTGCATTGTTGTCATTTACCGCCTCCATACGTGCTTCCTCCTGAGAATAATATCACGCCATTAAACCGCGGAGAAGTACCAAATTGTCACAGTTTTAATGACGTACAGAACGCAATGCCTCAGAAAATCCGATCTGCCTGTTTACATGAGTCGCATTGGCACATATCTGATTTATATCTGATTTATTTCCACATATGAATGAGGCCTGAAACTGATCTTGAAATATCAAAATGCATGCATTTTTTTTCCCTGTTTACACGGTCATAGAACACATCTGTGTCACATATGAGCAAAAAATCGAAATTGGGTCACATTTCACTGACAGTGTAAACAAGGCCTTTAAGACCTAATGCACAGTATAATGACCTAATCCAGTGTAATGATACACATCCGATTTCTTTCCACTGGTTTACGTTCACTTAAGACATAACCGACTGTGTTTACGAGAACACTTGCCGAGATGGGTATTTTGACATAATTTGTGTATGTGTCTGTTCAAGAGCAAGGAGATGCAAAAGAGGAATCAATTTGGTGTTTGCGTGCTATTGACATGCGCCTCTCTGAGTGTATGCATGCTTTGGGTCTGTGAGGCTATGTAAAATATCTATAAAATATATGTGTGTGTGGAAAAGCAATTAATTTCAACCTTCATTCTGACCCTCTGTCTGAAATGACCCGTTTTTAAGGGGCAGCTCCATATGCAAATGCATTTGCCCATGTGACGTCACAAGCCCCCCAGTATCCAAACAAGCTGTTTTTGGAGCTCGATTAAATAAATACTTTGTTTATAATGAGGAGTTAAGCTCTGAAACTTGCAGAATGTTTTAATGGTACAAAGACTTTGTCATAAGATCAAGGCAAATTTAATTTTTCATGTCGTGACCTCTTTAAAGTATTTGTGCTCTATATATTACTCTCATTAGCCTATTTGTTAGAGCTGGGTATCAATATAGATTTCAAAATTCACCTGTAAATCACAATATCTTTTAATTCTGCAATACATTTATCTATATTTCAGTTATAATGCTTTTTTTTTTTCTTTTCTTTTTTTTCCCCCCCTCTCTCTGCTCATGCTTTAAATTTTAAAGTGCAGTTCTTTTAAACGATTCCTCTTTTTGAGCTGTTTAAAAATACTGGCTCAAGTCGTTTGTGAATCAGACTACTGTGGTTACATTGTTTATGCTTTTTTTTTTTTTACCATGACATTGCAGATTCAATGAAAAGCAGTTTCAGGAAACATAATACATTAAAACCTTGTAATTTAGTTCATAAAAAAAAAAAGTAAAGTTTAAAAGTTAAGATGAAGGCCATCTTCAGGGTAGGGGTGCAGCGATTAACCGATTTCACGATTAACTGAGATTTAAACGTCACGGTTAATTAATCATAAAGGTTCTGCTACACCGAGTGTTTGTTGCATGGAACTGTTGCAACTTGCACAAATTGAAAACCGTTACACTAGCGGTGCACCAGCATAAAGTATCAGAGACATGAAGGTTACTACTCTACACACTAGATTAACTATGGCAGAGGGACCAAACAGCGAAGCTTTATTTCCACCAAAGAACCCCACCACCGGGTTTTTTTTTTTTTTTTTAAAGAAAAGGAAAAAAAGTTGCCAGCCACCGCTTCTGGTCATTTTCAGAAAAATTTCATTGCCCCCACAATATTTTGTTGCATGAATATGTGAACATGCAATATATCAAAAGAAAGAACAGAGCCTTTGCTTTAAAAAAAAAAAATTAGTTTTATTTAAACTTCATGGACATGTAAAACCCAGATCAGCACCCCTAAAGCTTCACAGTCCTATAGCTCATCCTGGGTCGACATTTCATTCAGTAACGTTAGGCAGTTTTAATTTATATGCTGTTTATGATCACGTTATTTTTCATATGCATCTGCTTACATGTGAGGTCTCTTGTTTCTGCTTCTTCTTTTCCTGTGTTTTGATCTGGAGATACTGCACTCGTTCAGAAGATGCGTAATAGCGCCTCTACAGTATAAAAGTGAAAACAAGGAAAGTCAGAAAAACTACTTAATGGCAGGGAAGCGCTTTCTCATAAAAGACTAGATAACTCATCAATAGCAGGGAAAGAGTTAAAAGGGAAATACATAGCTAATATGTAGCTTATATTTAATTCCAAAGAGACAGAGACTTTATTTTTATTTTCATTGTGATTTATTGTCCCTGTTATATTATTATTTATGTTAAAGTAAAGTGTAAAAAAAAAAATATATATATATATATTTTTTCACCATGTTTCCAAGTTCTCAGGTCCAAAAGAAATGTAAAAAGAATGCACAAACTAACTAATTTTGTGATCTATTTCCATTTGTTATTTTCAGAAGAGAAATACTGACATGGATGTTTACAGAGTAGAGGTCACCTTTCTTTAATTCCAAAGGGAGAGATGGACTTTTGTTTGTCTTTATTATTATTTTTGTGCTGTATTATTTGGTTACTGTGTAATTTCTCTTTCAGAAGGCAACAACAAATAACACTTTAAAGAGTGTTCACGTGATTTTATACATTAGTAGTGTGTGAAATTAATGAATGCATAATAATCGTCAAACCGTGATTATTCCTCAGACTATAATGGTACCAACAAAATCTATAATTGTTGCATTCTCTACTTCAGGGCGGAATTAAATCGTTAAAGTGTTTTAAGCCAAGAACCAAGCCAAACAGCTGCAAGGTGAATAATATCGTTACAAACTTTGATTTGAAGCAAAAAAGTATTTGAAAATTGGACAAATACAGAGGTGCAAGACTGTACTTAACGACTTTAGTGGTAAAATGAACTATAGTCCCATTAAGCATTGCAAACAGCATAATCCAATTTAAAACGATGGAGAAATATTAAACTACTAATTTAAAAATTTTGATTATGTATTAAAAAAAAAGGAAAAAAAGAACAGTTTTTGGCACATTTTGCTCATTTCAAATCTTGATTGGTGGAATTTTCTGTTCAGCATCATGGGTAATGTAGCTTTTCACCACGAATCCCGCTGTTAAACACGATAATTTTAAAAAACAATTTAAAATAACGTGTGCTAATTGCTTCAACAGAAGCAAATACCGTGGATTAACAAATCGGCTTTTTGCTTTAAAATTTAAAATTATCGGCCGAAAATGGCATTTGCGGTTTTTGGTTGAATGAGAAAAAAGGCAGAAAATACAAGCCGAAAATATGCCGCCCCACCCCACCGTATTTAGCGATCAGGTTTCACTCTCACGCAGCATGTTTTGTAATTTTGCGAGTGGCTCCGCTTCCAAAGATGCACATTTTCAAAGCAAACATGAAATTTCAAATTTTTAAACTGCTCTCAGATTTCATCAAAAAGATCTTCATTTGTGTTCCGAAGATGAACAGAAGTCTTGGAATGACATGAGTATGAGTAATTAATGACAGAATTTTCATTTTTGGATGAACTAACCCTTTAAAATCAGTCAGAGCTAGAAATGTATCTTCATATTTACAGGTAAAGCTTAATATTACGGGTAGACTACTTTCTTTGAATATCATTACAATGTCAAGAGCAATAATCAACAATAATGATTTGTGTCATATTACAGCTTCACGCTCTGAGTTTCTGTTTTCTATTTACATTATGCAGTTTTTGTGTAAACACATGTACATGAGCAGTATTAAACAGTCTGTGTAAATAAATGCCATGTCAGATGCAGCTTCTGTTCTACCTTTGCAGTGTAAAGATGGCTTTTGTTGATGTTGAAAGAAAAATTAACCAACTATAGCATTGTGATTGATTGTAATTGGTTAAATTTTACATAAAAAGAACACAAATACATTTAATAAGGTAATTATAAAAACTGCCTTTACAAAGGTTAAAAAAAAATGCCCATGGAAATGAATTCCAGGGGGCAAATTTACCCCTTAATGGAAAAGTTAATTTCTGACCCTGGTGCGGACAATCCCCCCTAATATTGTTGGTTTTTAAGACAATCTAGCTTAAATATATTGGGTAAGACTCTGCAATCATATTGTTACCTTTGGAAAAACCAGTTCAATCCAGCAATGAAGACAGACTGATGCCCTGAATGATTCCTGCTCTGATCAAACACTTCAGGTTTAGCTCTATTTAGCTCAAGTTTGCAGCGTTCTTTTCGCCTTCACACCTGAAAGCCCAGGATTCTGACCTCTGACTGGAGACCTGCAGTGAAGATCTTAATAGACTGTCTCGATGCATTTTGAGAGTGTGAGAAATTAGCTTGTCTAGACAAGTATGCGTCTGCATTCAAATAAGGAAGTATTTGGGCTTTTATGCCCTTTGGGGATTAGTGCAAATATGTGAGAACAGCAAAGCTTCTTTTTATGCCTTTTTTATAAGAGCAAAAGTGTGAATCTTGTTTTTGGCAAACCACACAATAAAGTGTAACTTTGCTGATTTTCAAACTGCTTTGTATTGTTATGAACAATGTTTCCTCATTCTCCGTGTTACCTGGACCTAGAAATTCACGTTTATTTGTCCTTTGATAGCTTCATGGCTTTCGTGAAAACTACAGATTATGCATCCTGTTTTTTTGCATTGACAGAGGGTTATTAACAGAATGGTTATTTAAGGGTAGGTTTATCAATGAAAATTGTATCTTAGCCGTACTATGTCTAATTTTTAAACAGCATTATGGTTACGGGAACGATACAAGTCGACACCATCAACACTAAAAGTTTACTAAGAAGTATTTCCTTCTAAAGCAAGGCGGTATTTGACTCTGGTCAAGCGTATCCATAGCACTGGTGGGAGTGGCCTTGGACAGCAACATGTCCAGTGCATTATGGGTGTTGAAGTTTTTCCTACCTATTTGGCAAAAGGGAAAACAACAGCCTTTCAACTTTTTTTTTTTTTTTTCTTTTTCTTTTTTTTGCCTTTCTACTGAGCCAAGTTTTATTAAAAGCCAGTTTTGTCAGTGGTGTAGTATCATCACCCCCATCCCCCCCCCCCTCTCTTTTTTTTTTTTTTTTTTTTCTTTTTCAAGATGTACCTTTTGGAAAAAGGCTTTTTGGTGGCCAAATCTTGTCTTTTATAAAGAAAATGATTTTATTTTAAAATAATTTTCATATTGCATTTTTTTCATTTTGTAATTTTTATATTGAAAGTATGGTAAATACTGGTAAAATATGGTACCCCTTTAACTCTTAGGCAGGGTGTGAATATGGGGGGATCTTTTCATTATATAAAGCAATCGAGTCTCTTCAGAAAATTTGGACTAAACCACTCAATTTATATGGATTCGTTTTACAATCTCTTTATGAACTTTTTGAAGTGTCAAAATGTCAGTTGCATAGCTTTCAATAGAGGGACAGAAAGATCTCAGATTTCATCAAAAAGGTCTTCATTTGTGTTCTGAAGATGAACGAAAGTCTTATGAGTTTGGAACGACATGAGGATGAGTAATGACAGAATTTTCATTTTTGGTGAACTAACCCTTTAAATTGTAAATTTGGCCACCCCTGAAATGGGTCATTAAATACGCTATAATATAGGCTAAATATATATATACTGCGCTCATTCAAGGATGTTCTTTTCTTGCATGGACGAAGAACATAATCTGTTTTAAATGCATAATACACAGTTCAGTTGAATGATAACATTTGCCCTCTTTAATGCTGTTAAACTGAATGTATGAAGCTAACTGTTGGCTGAAAATATGCCCAACTTAACACCGAAATAGGAGTGTGCAGTTTCTGTCAATTGCACGTGAAAGTTGCATTCATTACTATAATAGTAGGTGTGTGTGTATATAAGAGCTGCTTGATTAATTGTAAAAAAAAAAAAATAGCAATCTCGATTTAAACACCCATGCGATCTTATTCCTAAATGACAACGATTCGCCTGTGTCTATTAAACATTTGACAAAATCATACAAGGACATTCAAATCTGCGTTGTATTAAAATGATCACAGAAGTACCGGGATATGTCTATGTCAGTCTATGGTCGCCATCAAAATAGAGGAAACTATCTTTTGAAAGTAACTTGTTGCATCAAATAAAGATTATATCGATTAAACCAGTAGGTGGCAACAAGTGATTGTTAAATTTATTCGTCATTGAATCATTCATTCCAAGAGATTCGTTCAAAAACGATTCATCCAGTAGTTAAACAATAGGCTGCAGCAATTAATATTTTGTCATGTTTTGTCTCTAGTAAAATTCATGTTATTTTGTTTAGTTGTCTGTTCTGAATCGTGGTTGAATTGTGATCTCTATTTGAAACCAAAAAATCGTGATTCTTATTTTTTCCAGAATCCTGCAGCTCTAAGCCCCCGAAGACCATTGTGTAATTTGCATCCTGCTCTTGGAATTTGATGAACAGCTTTACCTTAAGTAGTCATATTGTACCCGTATGAAAATGTTCTTTTATCTCTCTCATTTTGTTAGGACATCACAACTTTGACTGGCGTTCCTGAGGAGCATATTAAGACGCGCAAAGTCCGTATCTTTGTGCCTGCCCGCAATGCCATGCAGTCCGGTGTCAAAAACACCCAGAAGTGGAAGATGGATTTTGACACCAGAGAGCGCTGGGAGAACCCGCTGATGGGCTGGGCCTCCACGTGAGTGGATGCCATTATGATAATCATGCTTTTTGAATTGCCTAATAAAATCCATTGCCTGAAGTCTTTTTTATTCCCAATCCAGGGCAGACCCCCTGTCCAACATGACGCTTATGTTCAGCACTAAGGAGGAAGCTATCGCTTTCGCAGAGAAGAACGGTAATTCATTTAAACGTTTTTCCACTATCGTGACCATATTTTTTAAACATGACAATCTTCTGATTAGAATCGCATCCAAAAATGTCTCTTGAGAGAGAGGATGCTGAGCTTTGAAAAAGAAATGTGTTTGTGTCTGTGGCATAAAGATTCGCAATTATCCTCACCCTGTCTTCTTCGGTCTGGTGTTTACACTGCACATCAGCAGCAGTGGACATATCCCAAATCCAGCCTGTAAGATATACTTGGCTGAGCTTGCTCTGTGCCTGTTTATTTTTACAGGTTGGAGTTATGATATAACAGAAAAGAGGGTCCCGAAGCCGAGAGTGAAGTCATATGGAGCAAACTTTTCCTGGGACAAAAGGACCAGGAGGTCGGCCAAGTAGACATCCCATTTCTGCCTGTCCATGTTATCTTTAACAGACCTGTAAAAATAATAAACTCTATGTATCTAATAAACTATCTTTACAACACCTGAGTTTTTACTGTGCTTCCTTTACTACGTCTGGATATTACTTCACTCCAAATCATTGTAATGACACAATATCTCTGGTAGCATTTAGCACTTATTACTGAAGTAACTTCTGTTGTTTGTTCTAGCCGTGTGCTTTGAAATGTCTTCGTTTCCTCAGAAAATAATTCTTGTCAGTTGGTTTGTTTTTTCCACCCTTCAAATCCTCTTGAAGACAGTTTAGTGTTAATGTTTCTGAAACGGCAAGATGAGGTAAATGTCAAGCTTCAAAGACTGAATGCGGCTAGATATGTTTACTCTCATGCTCCTCCAGGGATGAGCCGAGATGAGGAAAACACCTGTCTGCTCCAAATGACGTTCAATTGAAAAAGCAGCGATGTTTTACTCTGTCATCTCTGCTAGCACATTAGCACAGTCTCTGCTACTACTCAAGCCATGTTCATTTTACATCACGTTACAAATCTACATTACTTGGAAGCATTCAAATATTTACGTTTTTAAGCCTTAAAAGTCAGAATGAGTGATTGATTGTGGGTTTTTTTTATATTTTAGACAAACTTAACCTAATTGATCTGGGCATGACACCATTGACTTATAAATTGCCTGTATGCGAAAGAAGTATTTTTGGATTTTGCACTTGTCTTGAACTTTCAGAAACCACCCAGTCACTCACCAAAGAAGTTCTTCTATGTAAACAGAAAGGAGACTTGCGACATAATCCACATGGATAATTTTGAAGGAGAAATATGCACAAGACATCTTTATGAGGAGCTCTGCATAACACTGGCCTATGGGGAAGAGTGGCACATGCTGCAAGACAACAGTCCTCTAAAAGAACAATGTTTGGAGTTTGTCAAGAAGCATTACAGGGACTCTGTGATTTTGAAGATCATGTGAGACTAAAGCCTAAATGCAGTGTCATTTCTGCTGTATCACCTTGTATGGTGGTAGTAGGGTCATGTATGATTGGTTTTCATCAGCAGAGAGTTTAAATCTGTAAAAGTTTTGTCGTTATGAGAAAATTGGCATGATTTAGTTAAAATTTAGTTGCCTGCTAGTTGAATTATGTTGGAAAGGGCTCTGTATTTTCCGGCTATAGATTAGATATAGAACAAACCCTTTTTGGGTCAAACTCAAGACACTAGAGTTACATACAAAATAATGGGAATTTGAAAGCATCTTTGCTTTTGTGATAAATAGATGGGTACATGGTATTCTACCAATAGCAGAACTTAATTCTTAAAAAAAAAAAAAATCCACACCACAGTGACCAATTGATAAGTATTTTTTTTTTATTGATTTCACTCTTAATATCTGTACAAATACATCAAACTTTGTATATACATATGACATTTACATAAAAATACAAAACTATATATTTATAACTGAATTTTGTTTTTATCTTGAGATGTCTGAAAATAAAAATGCATTTTGACAACAAAGTGAAAACAGTGAAAAAGTGAACATTTAATATATTGATACGGAGTCCTCTGTATGACCTTTTCTTTAGCTCTGCAAGAGCAATATAGAGCAGAATATTGGCAAAAACAAGACAAAAAAGTTGCATGGCACAGTTTTCTCAAACAAGTATCACCCACTGCTAATTTCTGCCCTATCGCCGAACTGCTGTTGTTAATCGTGAGGGGTTTCCTATATGAGAAACGGCTCATTTTCAATGTTATCCTGCTGCACCATATCACAAAACATTGAAGAACGTTCAAGAAAATCCCTTTGGTCAGTTACACTGAACTGTAAACAAAACCAGAAATATACATGTACATTAAAGAGTGACATTTTTTTCCAATAAATAAACTCACAAGCTAACATGCAGGTATGTGTGAAATAAACATCTGTGATACAGAATTGACATTGATAAGCATTTATACAGCTCAGGGAATGCAATTTACAGCTTGCAGAAGACACACTTTACATGATAGCATTTTACCTCACAATAAATAACACTGCTTCTCTTTGGACAAATATATTTCTCGGTCATAATAATAAAAAAAAAGAAAGAAAAGGGAAAGACAACATAAGTGATAACAAAATAACATGATAGACAAGTAAGCCAGACACTGTAAATGTATAAATTATAAATCAGAACACTGTATAAATAAACATCAAGCAGACTGAACTACATGTATACTTCTTTCTTTTTTCTCTGAAAAATAAATTAGCATACACATATGTACAGTGTGGACATGATTCCGTGCCCTAGGACTGTTCCACTGGTTGATGGGGCTTTATCCATCCAGTACAGGTGATAACTGGATATAAGCCATGTAGTCCTGGTCTTCCTCATCGTCATCTTCCTCCTGGTCTTCAGTAATGGCTATATGGGAGAATACATGGTAGCTGTTGCATGAATATAGACCACAACAGCGCAGAATGTACGTGAGTATTTGTCTTTTTTATCCCAAAGCCTCTAACAATCTAGTGGGTTTTAGGCTACTTGCCAGCTTGACCAGGTGCTCTGGCTCCCAAAATTATGCAACAAGACGTACATAATAAAGGAAGTCAGCGGTTTGACGGGATGAGGCTGATCAGAGGCTTTAATGGCTCAGGTCTGTTTCTGAATCAAGCCCAAAAAATGCTCTTGCATTCCATGACTGGCTGTTTTTTTTCTTTCTGGTTTTGCGTCTACATCCATCACTTTGGATGCACGGTTGTATACCAGCCGACCGTAGCTACATGGTCAAGCAATGGCACAGTTCTGAGGTATATTATATATATTCTACATAAACGTTTACATTGAAAAAAATGACAGGCGAAGCAATGAAACAAATAGTCCCTCACAAACAAATAGGACAACACGACCACAGCAGAACTGCACACACAAATTCACCTTTCTAACGTTAGATGTCTAACAGCAGAGACTGAGAAATAATGACATATTCTTGTCCTGCAAACTGTAAAATGCTGTCGTCATTCAAACCATGAGGTGATCATAAAGTTGGTCCCTTGAAATGATACCTTAAGGCACGAGAACATTAAGGTAAGTGATTCGTTCACATTGATCATTTGATTCGTTTGCTAGCACAAATTGGAATGTAAGTATTCCCGCTCTTTGATGCTGTATTAATGATGGCAGATCTAGCTTCATCAATTCGTTCTCAAAGCTAGTTAACCATCTGTCGAAATAGGTAGTCTAGTTAACTTTTAAACAATGGCACCAATGTTACAATCACCTTATGTGAGTGTAAGGATTCATGTCTTTTCAAACCCTCAGGGCTATTTATGTCATAGTGCATTTGAAATCGATTACAGCCAAACGTATAAATCAAACAAAAAACATAATTCATAAAACACTTACATAATAACCATGAATATGGAATTGACAAGTTGATATGATTATATAAGTCTCTACATTTACACTATAACAATGGGGGAAATATGAACTCAACCTGCTGGTCAGTAACAGGTCAAACTGAACTAGAATTCAAACGTGACGATGTCCACTAACTGCAAAAGTTAGTCCGCACATGTTTTCTTGTTAGTTAAATGAAGAAAATTAGTATGTCAAAGGACTCCTTGAAAGAGCTCTTTGTAACATTTTTTTTTTTTCATTGATTCAATTCATTGATTTCCATTGATTTTGTAGGTTCTTTTTTAAATAAACATTTTTTTTCTTCTGAAGAAAATGCAAAATTAATGAAGCCAGCCAAAGAGGACATGCAAAGAACTTCCAATCATAAGTCCTTTCTGTAGCTTAACTCTTAGCAGCAGGAAGGGAATGAAGAGGCGTTATTTGGAGGGGTGGGAGGTTTTGGGGAGGAGGTTGCTGGGGGCAGCACTGGATTGTCTTTTAAGATGTATTACTTACAGTTGCAAGATCCTAAATGCTTAACCTCCAGGAGAACCCCCAAAGAGCAAGCGGCCTGCTTCATGGCGCACTCGCTGGGATATGTGGTGTTGTCGCTGGCGCACACGGCCTCCTCCGAGCGACTTTCTGGGCATGACTCCACACAAACCACACACCGCCCGCGACCCATCTTGGCATCCCATAGACACTTTTTCCCCACGCTGCACTGGATATCATCGCATGACTTGGCCTCTATAAACACAATAGGGGAAAAGAAACGTCACTTTCTACTGATAACACTTGACATGAAGAAATGCCTAAATGTGGTTGTTGTTGTGGAGAGCTGTAGGCAAGTCACGCTCAGTTTGTTATAACACACGAGATGATGTTGCCAACATCAGGAAACAATTAGACACCAATGACTTTTCTTTGCGAGTAATAATCACAACTGGGATTGTCACGAAAGACTAATGGAACAGAATGCATTTGGGATTTCGCCATTGTTGCATTATGCACTCTGAATTGATACCTCACCTAACAGCACATGAAAACAAGCTGCACTATTTCTCTATTTCTAACTTTTCTCTTTTAAATGAAACTTTACAACTCCTAGCAAAATGTATGTGGACACTCACTGATGCATTTCCCTTCGTATGCCACACCAATGGATCTGCCGAGCAAGCACGTGGCTCTCCTTAAATGGCACGCGCTGGCGTAAACAATCCCATCGTTGCCACAAAGGTACTGATCCGGAGACGTAACCTCTGGGCATATGCGGTTGCATGTCACACAGTACGCGTTGTTTGTCTGGTCCACCACACAAGTCGAACTTCCCGGACACAGGACATCACGGCACGTCTCTGTGCAGATGAGAAGGGAAGACTGAATGATTTTCACAATCAATGACCATAATGTTTCTTTATTCTTATTTTATAGTTGAACTGTGTGACTTTATTTAGATTAAACGCCTATTGTAAATACTGTAGGGCTGAATAAATGTGCTGAAATCTCGCTTTTGTGTGAAAGCAGCGTTACCTACTTTTGCATTTGCCTTGATACTGCACCTCCAGATCCGGGTGCCCTTTGCATTTGGATTTCAAAAGGGCACATTCATCTCGGTATGTTTTTCCGTCTGAGCCGCACACCGGCCCCTTCCAGGTGATGTTGGAGCAGTCTGGGGCGCAGACGCAGCGAGGCTTACTCCTCCTGTTCATTTTACATCTCTTCCCAGGGCCGCAGTCCACATTATCGCATGTCTCTAAAAATTCAAAGAGGCACACAGGAACATGATATTTAAAAGCCGCTGAATCTCATTTAAAGATTTTTTTATTATTATACATTCATAGTATACATTAATAATCTATTATTAATTCATTTACTTTGGCTTTATTTGTATTAATGCAAGTGTGTGTGTGTGTGAGAGAGAGAGGGTAATGGGGATGGGGACACTGCGGCACAGTTATTATGCGTAACTTTTTTCTTATTACTTTTTAAATATACATGTAATATGTTTTTCTTATGTATAATAGCAACCTATGCTTATTAGACGTTTCCACCTGAACAAACGAACATGGGATTCTACCTTTACAAGGTATGCAGTTTGGAGCACCGCCATTGAAGATCATCCACCTGAATAATGTGCTGTTTGGCACATCTTCCTCAGTCCAAGATGTACCGAGCCTCCCACTCCGGCAGCATTCCTCTCGACTCATCCCAGGCATGTAGAGGACCTGACATCTCCCGTTCTTGCCTTGCTGTAGCCAGCAGTTACCAGCTGTAAACAAAAAGAAAAAGAGCCAGTCGTATTAAAGTCTGAAGCCAATGACCCAGACACAACACGTGCAGCCTGTATTAGCTGGAGCTCTCTTGCTCCCCCTCCCCCGCTGTATTTTGTCTGATTTTTCCTAACGTAATGCGACTATTTTACACTTGCATGCCTTCACCCAGACAACTCAAGGGCTCCGGGTCTGCTCGGGAATATGCTTTTCCTGTCGTCGATTATGTTACGACCGTGCAGAGATTTATTGTCTTAAAGTAAGTGGCAGATTGACAGACTCGTACCTATTTAAACAATGTGCATGGCAGTCTAGACTCCAGTTCCTCGAGCGCTCTGTGCCAACTGTCTGCGCTCATCACGTTTCAGCACACTTACGGGAGCATTAAAAACGCTGCTTTTACCAACACAAACGCATTTATTCGCTTCTCACAATAATGTTCTGATATTTTTTTTAACTGTCGGGTCAACCCTGAGGGGAATTAGTCGTGTTTATGTATTAAATTAGGCATTCGCGCCGGGGATACCACGCGCCAGACAATCCAATTAAATCATACAGTCACGCGAGCTTCATCAAACTTTGTTTTCAAAAACGATCGTGCCTTTTTAATGACAAATGCGCAAAGCGATTCTAATAATTAAATGCATTTTTTTGCATTATGTCCACTGATTTTTTGAAAGCCAGACGAGGTAGGCAGTGTCTAATTTCACTACCTACTATTTGAGAGAAATACAATCGAATGTCTAATGCATAAATGTTTATTTGAGAGTGTGTTAAATATGCATTTAAACAAAACATTCATTCTTATTATTATTATTGCTAGACAATAATACTATCATATTGATTTTAAACATTTGTATTCATTATTATAAAGACAAGAAATGCATCTCGGTGTCCTCTAGTTTTGACAATCTTAGATAACGATAAAATGTTCTGTTACAATTTTCTCTTTTTTAAAATTTAGCCTAGTAAATTTTCGCTGTTCTTTTCTCTCTCTTTTAAATAATGATGCATGTAAGGACGCACCTGTCTCGAGGATACCAACGCAGGCGCGAGCCAAGAACAAAACTTTACAGTTGTCTAGAATTTAAGCAGCTCTCTTCCATTCTAAAGGAATACTTTAATTCTAAAGGAAATGCAGCCCAGACCCATGTCTAAAGCATGTCAAAGAATAATTTTGAAGAAACAAATATAGCAACAAAAAAAAAAAAGAAAGAAAGAAAGTGTACTCACCTTGCACTTTTTGATCTTCAATCAAATAACAGAGCCATAAGAGTAATAAAATCATTCCCGGATGGAGGTGCTGACGCTTTAGCATCCTTAGCATGTTTAAAGAGAGAAAGAGTATTGAGACGAGCAGCGCAAAAGTAATCTTCTTACTCAGGCAGTGCTGAATGAACGCTGCTCTCAGAGTGCCACCTCTTTTTAAGTGTATAAGGGGTCTCGGGCCGACTGTCTGTGGTGTGGGCGGTCTTCCTCTCTGTGGGGGTGGGGAGAAAGAGTTTTTTTCCCCCAAGTTCTTTCAATCCAAATCAGGTGACATAGCTGGTTGAAACTTTCTCTTGCCCCTAAATCACTTCTGAGTTTTGCTGAATACTAAGTCGCAGGAAGCAGAAATAAAATGGCCCAATTTGTATCTTATAACCAAGAACCATCCTTATGGATATCCACAACTGATCAGACGTGGATGTGACCAGTCCAGTTACACAGGAAATTAATGTTATCATAAGTAACAACATTTTTAAACTCGTAGTTTCCAATGAATATCGTGTTTTTAGTTTTAACAAAAGGGAACATGTTTGAAGCCGGGTGTGAATTACAAATACAACTGCGACAGTCTCCACAAACCTTTGCGGAGATGGGAAATGTCACAACTTTCTAGGCCATGACAGGTCTGATTAACAGTAGAGGGTGTTAATTTAATACAAGGTTACTGCTGAAAGGTGATCTGCGCAAGGAGACAATGGATTACAGAATAAAAGCGAGAAAGACTATTATTAGACGAGACAGGTGTTGCGGTTTCCCTCCGGGATCACAATCTATATCCCATTCAATTTCCGAACGGCGGTGGTGCGAGGCAGACTACACAGAATTCATTTCCATAGAAGTGAGACACGCGAGACTGACTGGAGGAGGATTTTCCCTCTGTGGTGGAGGTGCACGTGCGACCTCTTCTGCAAGACTCCCGAACCACAGAAAACAGACATGAATGTGCGCGCGCGCTCAAGTTCAGTTATTATTGCATATTGTTAGTTTAGAGAGGCTGCAGCGAACACACGAGATTTCGGAGTATGTTTCTCTATTTTAATCTGATTCGACTTTTAGAATTGTTTTATTTTCGGGTTTATTTACATTTGGCAAAAGCAGTCATAGTACAATCGTGTGTAGCCTATAATAATAATTGTGGTGAATTGCAAATGAGTCTACATTTGTAAGCCAACCATATTTAAAATGTATTTCCCGACAAATCAGACAATCTGGGTGGCTTTATACGTGTAGCCCAATAATTAGGCTATAGAACTAACTTATGAAGATCATTAATCGATTAAATAAAGAGAAACAAACAGCCAAGGAAATTGGATGAAACCCACAGGAGCATCAGAGTCTAGTTTGTTTGAATCAGATCGCTGTAACTTTTATGTAACACGATAATGATTATGTTTTCCATTCAGAACTGACGCGTTTCTGTCTTCCATAACTACTGACACCACAACTTCACGTTTGTAGACTAGCCTATACCTACATAAAACTCCAAGATAGTCTGTTGTAACCTGTGCGGTTAACTTTTGGCTCAAGCAGACTTTGTACGAAGTACTTCCCAATACTTTGGCAGTGATCTCCCAGATCGCAAGAACATTTGGGCCAAATGTGGCTGATAGCTGGCACATTTAAATATTAGTATTAGCCTGTCTGTGTTTGATTAGTGCGTCACATAAAGTCTCAGATCAAAGCATGTAGGCTAATACCTTTTGTTCAAGCCAAGAAATGTTAAATCTTCTTGTAGTTTAACCGGCAGTCAGTTAGCTACAATATGAGCCAACCGGATGACAGGCATAATGACTGGGAGTGTATCATTACAAGTTCCCTAGCTGCAGTGTTTGTCCCGTGTCATGTGGTGCACGTTGAGGCAACTGTAAGCATTGCTTGGTTTCAAAAACACGTATCCAAAACAAAATCCACATTTGTGTTTTTTTTCCACAGTATCATTAGCTGTTTGTGTAGCCTATTTCATCCCTCTTGGATTTGAATAAATAATATTTGCTCGATAGAATATTTTGTTGATGTTCTAACTGCCAAGATGATGTCCTGTGTATCCAGATATGCTAAATGATAAATAAACTTAGCCTGACTTAGCCTATTAATACGGTGGAAACCAAAGTAAATAAAAACAATTTAAAGTTACTTTTGATCTAGATTTCGATCTAGTGAAAACATGTGTGAGTTGTAGAGGACAGCATTTTTTGTGTACTGCAAACTCTCGGAAAATGCTTAATTTAATTAATTTGAACTTATTGGACATAGGCCTATTTACTTGGGGGGAAAGCCACAACCTTCATTAGGTTCATCCAGCTATATCTTGTCGTCACCTTAACAGTTTTATTAAATGGTAATGATATGCTGACATCTTGTGGTAGTGCAGTGCTTGTACAGTTGTTGCTAAAACTTTACATTTGGACATAACATAGTAGACATTATAACATGGAGGTTTTGAAGTGATTTGACAGCAGCTCGCAAAATAATGCAAAATTAAACATGATTACCTTACTCAAAGCACCTACTGAGATCAGATCAGGAACAGAATGTATTATTCATACTTCCAGTATCTACTATTGCTTCCAAAATTCTGCAAATTGGCTTTAACTCAGACCTCAGGAACCAGTAAATTACATTAACCCAGCAGGTGACTTTTTAAATCATTCAAAACAAACAAAATGTTCTGATACAAACTCTTCTGAAAATATACAACAAAGGCACCTGAAAAAGGTAAAAAGATCAAGATGTGAGTGATAGTTCCCATCTGTAAGTGGTTTATATCATTCTGAGCTAATGCCTCCCCTCTTGAAGTATTTTCTTAACATTTATCAAAATATGGTTTTCATCACAGACCTACATACAAAGTTTGTTAAAGAAATATTGTTGGAATCCTGTTTTTTATGAATGCCACAACTATTAAGATTCACAAATTAGACTCTTTTATTAAAACTAGAGCAAAAGTGGATTTCGAAACTGTCTAAAACTTTGAATAAATAAAAAAAAATAAAGTATTGAAAAAGAGGTTCACAAGGTTGAACAACACCGATTTTTTATAGACACACTAGTTCAATAAAACAGAAGGTGCAGCAGCGTTTACTGAGGTGCTGGATGTTCTTGTGCATTTTTGCACACATTTTCCACTCGTTTCTCAACCTCTTGTCATGACACTGCCCATCATTTTTTGCAGTTCAAGAACATCTACCATTTAGAGAGTAAGCAAAAAGAGAGAAAGAAACCAAGAATAGATAGAAGCACAGGTCCTTAATACCTGCAAGGCATTTCTGCCTGTTGCACCTCCGCCGGTGCCAATGGGCAATAAATTCTATTTATTAAAACCAAGTATAAATCTCATCAAGTTGGTATTTTAAGCATTTTTTTATTTATTCCAAAATAATAACTAAAGGCATTAACAATTTAAACAATATATTTTATTTGTGAACTGATGTTCAGCTGTTCTTTCTAATAGTCAACTTATTTTAAGATCATCAGTCATTAAAGGGATAGTTCACCCAAAAATGAAAATTCTGTCATTATTTACTCACCCTCAAGTATTTTCACCTTCAAGAATTTTTTTGTTCTGCTAAGGGAAGATATTTGGAAGAATGTCAGTAACTAAACAGATCTCGCCCCCCATTGACTGCCATAGTATTTATTTTCCCTACTATGGTGGTCAAAGGGGGGCGAGATCTGTTTGGTTACTGACATTCTTCCAAATATCTTCTTTTGTGTTCAGCAGAACAAAGAAATTCATACAGGTTTGGAGCTACTTGAGGGTGAGTAAATAATGACAGAATTTTCATTTTTGGGTGAACTATCCCTTTAAGCTCGGTAAACACATCACGGACACGAAGATGTACCTTTAATTTCACTAAGCTGATTGCTCACTAAAAAACACACACAGTCATCATGTTTTCAGGCCATTTCAAGTTTAATTTTGACGTGACATAAAGCAGTGATCTCTATGAGTGGGTGAGTTGTGAGTTGTTTAATTAGTCTTCCCATTAACGCCATCATTTTGTTGATTCAGATTCACAAACACTTCCCGAAAACAAGAGGCAGGATTTGCCCTTTGTTTACATCATAGCAATTACATAAAACTTATAATTGATCTGTTAATAAAAAATACAACTTACAAAAAAATAATAAAACATACTTACAAGTTGTGATCAATAAACAGATTGTCCCAACAAAATGGAAATGGCTACAGGAGCAGCTTTTGTGCGTAGCCTGCATTGTACTCTTTTAGGTTCTGAAAGTTGTCCTCCGTAAAATGTTCAGCGCAAACACAAACGTTGGGGTTATAAGGTTCAGGAACAGTGTTAAAAATAAATTTGAACCAATTTGAACTGCCTTAGGACAAACTTTTTCCGGGGTGGAAAAAACAGCAACAACACTCTTCATCTTCTCTAGCACAGCTCAACTAGACCTCACCCAAATTTTAGCGAATTCCGTGGGCGGAGATTATTTAAATGAGTAACATTGTGACTTCACAAGATCCGGAAAAAACGCATTGTAGTCCAAATGAGCCATTCGTTGTAGTTCTTGAAAAGTGGATTCTGATAGCCTGAATAAAATAACTCCCTTTGAAGTAGACTTTGAGCTTTGTAACCTTGCAGATCTTTTTTATGCTCAAACAGCAAAATTACACACTGACTAAAGTTGAAAAAGTGAAAAAGCATAATAGGATCCCTTTAAGCCATTCCAGAGCAGATACTGCAGTGAATGCAGCCAGTGCATGTCATTCTGTGGATCATAGAGGCAATGCCTCAGAAAATGTCCAATCTTTTTTTTCTGTTTACAGCCTTGGAAAAAATGTAACAGTACAAGTCTACTTACAAAACCATAAGTGATGCTTAAAAAGTCAACAGCAATTGGCTGAAAAATATAAGGGTGGAAGAAAAACAGGGAAACAAAATCGAAGACTAGAGTCAAAGTCTTGGAAAGAGGCTTGGACAGGTGCACATGAGCATCAATGTTAATGCAAAACCATTTCCAAGAGCACCATCTAGTGGATGATAGAAGGAACCACAGAAGTCCTCTGAACAGTCCAGCAGCCATCCAAACGGCCATCCTCTGTAGGGTCACAGGGTTGCTGGAGTCTATCCCAGCCCTCTCTTATAATACATGCAACATTGTGATGCAATGTAATTATATAATAATAATATTTGAAGTATAATATATCAATATACAGTTATCAGAATATGATTCTGTGTGTGGGTGTAGTAGTTCTTGGTCTTTCCTGAATTACTGTACTCTGTACTGCTTAGCAGAAGGAAAAAAAAAAAAAACATTAGTTTATACTTTGAACTAAAATCAGTTTGAACCAATCTACTTAAACTTCTGTATCCATAACTAAGTTTATTATATTTAATCTTATTTTCTTATAACACATTTTATTGTAACAAATTTTTAGTAGCCTATATCAGGGTACAAACCCATCTGTCAGAAATAAGAAAAGCTGGGTCTTAGATTTGGTTAAAGGCACTCTTTCAGTTTGTCATAATCTTGATGTCCACAGATGATACATATTATATATTAGCTATGTTCATCCTTAAGGTTATTAAGGTCCTCAAGCCGCCATACACTGTAAAAAGTAATACGCTTTATCTACGCAATAAAATTGTGGCAACAGATTACAAGCAATATTATTAATTAAATTCAACATATAAGCATTGAGTTAGAATTAATCAAATTAATTCCTTAAAAGTCAACCGTTTAAATTAACAAACACCATTACAAAAACCGCAAACTGACATAAAACAAAGCGTCAAACTGGACAACTAAACGGATATTTTAGTTGTGCATTATGGTTTGGTCACCATAATGGTGACCAAACATTTTAAATAAAATTAACATCAACATCTAAACCTCTGTTAATTCATGTGTTTCTCTTTCCTTCAGTGATTCTGTTATCATCAGGTATCTTCAATGTTGGCAATTAAAAATTAAGAGTTCTAAATTTATCTTTGACGTCTGTCTGTTATTCAGATATTTTTGTTTAAATTTTACTTAAATTTTACTTGTTTTAAATGGTTGACATTTAAGGAATACATTTGATTAATTCTAACTCAATTGTATTTGTTGAATTTAATTAATAATATTGCTTGTAATCTGTTGCCAAAATTTTATGGAGTAGATAGAGCGTATTACATTTTACAGTGTATGCAGTGGATTTATGAAGTCTTAAAAACTGCTGAACGTGCCTCACGTGGGCTCTTCCGCTGTGTATATTGTCAGAGACAAGTGTGTGTGTGTGTGTGTGTTTACCTATATTTTGGGGACGAAGTTAGCTAAATCTGACAAAACCTCCTTTTGGGGACTTGGTAAAAAAAAAGGTAAAAAAATAAAGCAAATAAAGGTTTTTTTTTTTTTTTTTTTTTGCTTTGTTTAATTTGTAAAAATGAAGATTGTTTTCTGTTAGGGTGTGGGTTATTTATTAGTTGTACACAAAAACAACAGAAGTGAATCTATTTATTTAGTGTGTGTGTGTGTATTATGAGCTGGCACTAAAAGGTAATGACTACTTTAGACTGGTTGCCTAATAAGTAATTGTTACCTGTTATGTGTTTATGGAACAAAATACAAATACCAAAAACTGATTGCACATTTTCCCAATTAGTAATTACACAGTGTGACAGTATCATACCAAAATAATTACAGACTACTTGTGATTTCATGCTGCATCTCAGCAGAGGTTCAGTAAAACGAAACAAGCTTGGTTTGCCATAAGTTAAAAAAGTGTTTATATAAAACAGAAAATATTATATGACATTAAATGTTTGTTTTTACCTAAAAACTAAACTATAGTTACATAGAATGAAAAGTGTGCCAACCAACCCCAGTCTTCCCGATTTCATGTTGATTTTTTGCCTGCGGTTTAACATATTGCATAAATTGTAATTGACTGAAATGCACGTATTGAAATATTATACATTCTATTAATGATAAAACTGTGCTAGATTATGAGTTTTGTGAGGGAGGGGCCTTTGAGCTCGCTTATGAAAACAGACTGTTTATGATTACTGCTAGTGATTTTCAAGTTAAAATTGTGTATAAAGTATAACAATGACTGTAAAAGATGTATTTTATGTATTTGAGTATGTTGAGTTTTGATATTTAGATAGGGTCACTGGGCTTGTTTTGGGCTATTTTTTGATTTGCGTTTAGGGTAGTTTTGTTACACAAACCTGGCAACCCTGTAATCAGCTAACCTAGCTAGTTATTTTTATTGTTGCCATTTTATTCGATTTTAATATTCAAATGTTAGAGAGAAGAGAAATTTTTTTAGATATCAATCTGCATATCTGATTGAAATCGGTTATGCTAATCTTTAGTAGCTCCTTTGAAGGCATCTTGAATAAAACATCTTAACAAAGCACATACAAAGACCTGAACCAGAAGCCATGCAACCTGTTTTACAGAATACGGAAGTTTGTTGCGCATAAAGCGGTATTCATTCAGCGTATCTATTGCCAATGCAGTGCTTTTCCTATAGATGGCAGCATTTATCAACATTTTAGAACTTCAAACAAAAAAGTGTCTGTCTGGAATGGAAACAGGTCTATTTTAGGAATCATACCTTTGCATTTAAGTGGATTATTAGGGCAGTAAAAAATGAATCTATTAATACTTATGTTGATAAGGTGAATCATTATGCAGCTGTCATGCCTTCTACCTAATTGTGACTCATCTGGAGGCTGTAGTGATGAGGTAAGGAGCACCGGACACTCCACAGACTTCATGATACACAATGTCATCCTGATGCTCTTTGACTACAGGGAGACCCACAGCATTGATCAGGGAGCTGAACGATTCCCATGGTGTTCCACAAGGATCCCATTTCCAAGGAAAAACAAGCTGAAATCAATCTCTGTCAGCTGTTGGCCTGACAAGGTCAATAAATGATAAATTCACCATAAGAGATAACCTCGTCTAGACATTATTGCTTTCATGACCATGTATTTCAGTTGATGTAGTATCAGATGAAAAGGTTGATGCAGCAGCAATAAGTTATTAGTCAGCATCAAAAGATGAAAATTTGATCACTTCTGAGGTGTTATTCTGACTTTTATTGTAGTCTCCTATACATTTATTTTGAGCAGTTAGCTGGTATCTGGTATCCAGACCAGCAGATCAAGGTTACCCAGGTGAAAAAAGTACACTTCCATAATATACTTTAAGTGCTCTATTTTCTCGCACTAATTTTGTGCTTAATGCACTAAAAATTCTTCTTTAGTATTTCTTAAGATAATCTCAAGAACATCTAAGTGTACTCAACTGTGCTCTTTTGAGACACCATGAATATGAACTAAAATATGCCTTTAACATACTATCTCTGCATTACAAAAATGTATTTAGTTACCACTTGTAGTACACTTGAACCCACAGTGTGCTACAAGTGGTAACTAAATACATTTTTTAAATACAGAGATAGTTAGATTATCTTAAGAAGTACTAAAGAAGAATTTTTAGTATATTAAGAACAAAATTAGTGTGCGAAAATAGAGCACTTTAAGTACATTATGATAGTGTACTTTTTTTCACCTGGGAAGTATTACTTTTGTGTAACTGACTGAGGACATTGATGAAACCTATTCAAATAAATACAAATCATGAACAGGGGTGTACTGATCTTAGATCAGCAACTCTTAGAGAAGTGTCAATCAAAACCTGCAAATATAGTGAGTGTCTGTGTGGCTCCTAAAATGACACAGCAGAAAAAATGATTTTCATCTGTGCACAAGGACATTTGCACATACACAAGAAAACTACGTATATGAACCGGAAATGGTAAAGAAATGGTAAAAATTTTCTATTTTCAGTAATGTAGCAATGTCTGAAGCACAGCTCACACAGAAATCACTTTGAAATCCACTTAGAAATCCGCATGACCAACTTGAACCTGTAGCAAAATCTGCATGTAGAAAGCAAATTTCACAGAAATGTTGCTAATTTGACCACATTTTAATTTGTGCGGACACATTTTCCTGAGCGTTAAATTTTGTAGTTTGCACTATAGTTGTCCGTGTGCATGTAAAAGTGACTCGTACATATGCCAACATTTACTCGTGCACATGAGAAAGCCTCAAGGTTTTTCTTTTTTGCAAATGTCACTCTAAGTACTCATAATTTCTATTCCATTACTAATACCAAAGGACATGAGTGACATGATTTTAAAAGTACAATACATCTTCAGTATTTGTTCCAAAAATACTACTACTTAAACATATCTCTTTATATCTAGCAGGATGCTAGCTGTGCGTGACACTTGATCAAAGACCTTTCTCTTTTCTCTGTGTGGATTTTCACTGTAGCCTGTAGCAACATTGAACTAGCAGGGACAATGGAGTCTGATCATATAGGGAGGTGAAGGCACTATTGTGCCAGCTCCCCCTCAGGGTGCATTATTAGGTCAAGCAAACCGCAACTCTGAACATTTATTTGCACTATGGAAAATATTGACAGGGAGCTATGGCTTGCGCCATTGATTTAAATTTAGAGAGGGAGCAACTGGGCCGCCATCGTATCAGGGTGATTAATTAAAAAGCAAACGTTTTTTAGCACGGCTGGCTGACTCGCACTGCAGGGTGGAACAGTGCGGATTAGAAAAAGGGAAAGAGAAAGGGAGGGGTGCATTAGATTCGGGATAGCGAACAGACCCGGTACTGGACATCCGCTTTTAGCTGCAAGGGAAAATGGATGAAAAACATTAGCCGTTCGTGTGCTGCCTAGTTTTGACAGCTTCTGCTCCAGGCTCCTGGATTTCTGACCCATTACTGCAGCCCTGTGTGGCATCTAGTTGGTGCATTATGTTCCATGTCATTTCCCATTTGTCTCATTGTGGCTGATGTCTATTGAGAAAGCCAGTTCTGCTCCAGACGTTTTATACCTCAGTCCACTCAGCCAACGATAAAAATGTATGGATCAGCCGCATTGTTGTTCCTTTTATCATGTGCATTCAGTTGATTTGACAAACTGACCAGATGGGACAGTCTACAGTGTAGTGATGGGGTGAATGTACAAGACCAATGTTTTTTACAGTTACTTATGGCTTGAAATTTAACAAGAAGGCAATGTACCTGCAGACTACTTAGCCCGTTTTGTGATTATAGTATTTCTATTGCTTTAAACATTTTTTTTTTTTTAGATTGCACAGTAGGCCGGTCCTGTTACTTTGGAACTGTTGATCAATGGCAATTTGCTCACATTTTTTTTAAAATACAGATTTTGTTTTAAATTACAGCAACTAAAGTAAACAGCATCTAAGTGCATTAGAATATCACTAGCTTATCTCTAGAAAGGTCAATGTATTGAGGGCCTATTGATCTCTGACGAGTGACAAAACACCGTGTGATAAGCATCATTTTGAGGTTCCATTAAATAATCAATGTAGTAAAGACTTTTTTCTCTTTTTTGGCACATGCCCTGTGGACTTCAAAAGGTCAGTATTTGTTAGTTCATTGGCAGAGTGGTTAATCAATCAATAAGACTCTTGGCCGGGAATGTTGGCAACAGCTACACACACACAAAATTTAGTTGTTTCAGTAGCTGGCTAAAACTGCCACTACCACGACAGGAGCAAATACTGTTAAATCTTATTTCTAATAAATAAATCATCAGTTAGAGTCTCACGTGGTTCTGAGTGATATTATTGAGTCTCTCACTTAGAGAAGAAGAAAAAACATTCTCGGAAGAGAATATATGGTTTGTGCAGTAATATTCATTATGTATGCTTTAATAGCAGCGAGAGACCGCTGAAGTATATAGGCCATTAACAGAGGACAAACCTTTGCTAATTGGCTTTTTCAGTGGTGTGACTGTGATATGTCATGCACAACAGACCGGAGTACAAGTATGGCTTGACTACCATAAGCAATTTCATTATGGAGGAGAGCTGTTATTCATGTCACAGGCACCAACGCTTTGATTGGCAGCAAACATATGTAGATCTTGACAGCATAGACTCTATACAGTATCTGGAGAATGTCATACAAACTCATGGGTCATTATGTGAGGTTTAAAGTTTGTGATAGAAAAAACTACTGTTAAGGAATATCATAATGTCTAAACAATAAAATCCCTCAGTCCTTACAAATAAACAATGTTTATTAATAAAAATGTACGTTAATTGCTTCATAATAGTAAAATGCAATCATTCTTTTGGTGGTAGTGAGAGAGGGTTATTTTAAACCAGCATTTTTATGCCAGCTTAAAGGCCTAATTAGTCATTTTTTTAACATTATAGTGCTATTTACATTAGTATGACTAATTCTAATAAACGATATCTACAAAATATACTTATTTCCAGTATTGGGGAAAGTCACTTTAAAAGTAATACAATGTATTATTGCATTACTCTATAAAAAAGTAACTAATTACATTACTTACTTTTTTTTTAAAGTAATATGTTACATTACTTTTGCATTACTTTTTCTTATCTGGGCTGGGCTTGCTTGTTTGTTTTTTTTTTTTTAACAAAAATATATATATTTGTGGCTATTTTTGGCAAATGTAAAGGCCCTTTCACACCAAAAGTGAAACAAATAAGCCTCAGGCTAAAGGAAGTGCAGATTTACACCTGTACAGTAGAGGGCGCAGCTCAAACAAACTTTTCATCTGTGGTGCTATTCTGGTGCGCAGAAGAATAGGACTCAGGAGACGAAAAATACACATCAGCAACAAAAAATGAAACAAATGTGAGGCTTATCTAAAGTCTTTTTTTTTTTTTTTTTTGCTTATTAGTATGGTTGAATTGGATCATCGAAGGTCAGCAGCAAAGACATTTGTTAAAATACAGTAGTCAACATTTGAAGTGGATCAAAAAATTTCATCAAAGTTGTCCTAAGAACTAAGTTGTCCCAAGAAGAAGGATTTAGGACAACTTTAATGAAAGGTTTTGATCCACTTTAAATGTTGACTACTGTATATAGTGTTATTTAACATAGTTTAATTATTGCGGGTTTGTGTAATATTCAGAGTTTGCATTTCACTGTTTTTATTCATTTTGAGGAATACTGAATCTGTTTTTGTGCAAGTGAGATAAGTAAATGCATTCTCACATTTAATGTAGAACTACAACAACCATCTTTTAAACAGCGCACATACCCCGCTAGAAATTTTACGTTCCCAGAACATTCTCAGAACATCCCTACTGGTGCATAGTAACGTTCCCAGTAAGTTCCGAGATGGTCACGATGTGGGTTAGGGGACATTATTTGGTGGACCTTTACAGAACATTCAGGACGTTCTCTGAACGTTTAGGGAACTAAAGTTTATTTGGAAAAGTTCTTAGAACGTCCCTGCTGGCCCTATGGTTGTGCGAGAACATTGCAAAGAGGATGTACGGGAAGTTAATGGAACATATAATAGTCCCCTAAACATTCCCAGAATGTCCTGAATGTTCCCTGAAGGTCCACTAAATAACGTCCCACAACATTGACATTTGACAGTTTCATAAAAAAAGTGGATGAAAAAAAAATCTGTTAAAAGTAGCAGTAATATTCTGCAATGACAAATGGATAGGTATAAATGATCATTAAATAAACAAATAAATAACTTCTTACCAGCAGGTAGTGTCATTCTCACATTTTATTTCTAAGCTGAACAAAAATAAATCTTGAATGACCTGAAAAAAATAACCAATCAGTTCTATTAGATAAGAATATCTAAAACAACTTTGTCTATTATTCTGGGCTTTGGAATGAGGAAGACATAGAAATCTGCTACTGCCTGTAATGTCTTGTGTGTAACACATGGTTAATGTGTTGGGAAACTGTATACAATAAAGTTAATATGCCATCATAATTTATACAATACAATAAAATGGTTCTGTCCTTTCCCCAATGAACGCACAAAAAAACACTTCACCACAGTGTAAATAACTAATTAAAGAAAAAGAATGGGGTAAACTGCTACAATTGTTTGTGTACATGTTGCAGTTCATGGCTTTGTTGACACATTTCCAATAATGCTCAGGTCTATAATTAAGGCTCTTCCCACTGTGATGCAGGAGAAGAGGTCTAATCCATAATTAGCTCACCAAGTAAAGCAAATGCATTCTCATACAATTAAAGAAAGAGAGAGAGAGAGAAAAAAAACAGGAAAGCAAACACACAACATTCACAGTGGCCCCCTGTGTGAGCTTTCTCATTAAGAACTCAAACTGCTTCACTGGCTGCTATTTAATGGAATTGAATTTTCTTTGATTGGAGTTTGCCATTCTTGACACTCTGAAACAACAGCACATGAAGGATGTGTTGGTGCGTGCTGAACCAAGAAAACTAATAAACTGTATAATTAAAGAAATTAAGTGTTGCATGGAGAGAACTGAATAGTGACTTCTCAGGGCGTCTGTTCGTTAGTAAATTGTGCTGTGGCTTCTGAGTGGGTCACTAATCACAGCAGCCAAAGGGTGGCACTAGAGACCCATTACCTCTGAGTCTCAGCCATACTCTTTCTTCAGGGTGAGGAATAAGATGCTTTTCTGCTGGAGGTCAAGAGGAGTGGAGAGGTGGCCTCCGTATACATGTATCCCCTTGTGTTTTGTGCCGTCTCAGGAAGAGGACCACTGGCAAACATGCTTGAGAGAGTTTTTGACAAAAAAAAAAAAAATTTCAAATACAATATTCATGTATCAAAAATGCACCTGCTTTTCTGGGCAGAACAGAAATTGGAAATGGTATGAGAGAGAAACTCTACATTTCATTCTTTTTGTGTGGCACTGACCAGCATTATCCAAATGAAAAGACAATCTGGTTGATTTCAATGGCTTACTGTAACATCTATATCTAGTGCGAAGTCAATATTCTGATTTTTCCAAGCACATTCTCTCTCTCTCTCTCTCTCTCTCTCTCTCTCTCTCTAGAGACAGCAGTTGTCATGTTTAGGTTTGAAAAAGCTTCACAGTCTTTTCAACCACTCATTATAATTATTTCTGTGTTACAATAATTCAAATATTCACAGAAGTACTGGGATAAACGTTTATAGTTCGGATATAAACACTGATGTCTACGATAATGACCAAAATACAGCAAATCACCTTTTGAAAGTAATGATGCTTCAAATAAAGATTGTATCAATTACATTGTTACGCCAGTAGGTGGCGACAAGTGACTGTTGAAGAGATTTGTTCAAAAATGCTGATTCATCCAGTAATGAAGCAAGTGAAGTCTTTATGAGTTATTGAATCATTCATTTAAAAAAAAAAGAAAAAAAAATTCAAATGAATAAATATTTTTAAATAGATGGCAGCAATTAACATTTTGTCAAAACCTATAGTAAATGATATGTTATTGTTTAGTTGTCTATTTAAAATTGTGGGAGAATTGTGATCTTTATTTTAAACAAATAAACAAACAACAACAACAAAATGTGTTTCTCAATTTATCCAGTTTTTTCTACTCTGCACTACTAACACTAAGACTGCAATTCTGTAAAATCCAAGAAAATTAAAAAAAAATAAATCCAAAGTGAAATGTTCACACGCAGGAATTTACTGACTGATGCTTGTTTTCTGTAAGAAGAGTGAATTGTTGGCATGTGGAAGAACAAAGAAGCTGTATACCTGCCTGACATGAACCTTCTTCAATAATCTTTGGTGTGCCGTTTCCTCTTTGTTCAGCTTTGAAGAGGTCAGCAAAACATTCTGTTTAGTATAGTTTTACAGGTGTAATTTAAACTCACACAGTTGCAAAGTGGATTGTCCATTATCCTCATAAAGCAACTGAGCAACTATAATAAATCACAGGTGAAAGACCTGTCACTATACAAGCACCATGAACAGCACTGGTATATCACATCAGGTTAATGTTCTTTGTTGAGGGTAATCTCTGTGCAATATCAGCTTCAAAGATGTGGCAACCTGTTGCCTGAGGGTAGGATTTGTGTCTTTTCACACCCATAATTCTTTGCTACTGTAGGTGCACACTACAGGACAGTACATCATTAATATGAATGACTGTCAATATGAATGACTGTGACATGTGTTTTGGCACATGTGTGCAAAAGATAAGTAAAATTGTCTACAATTTGCACAATAACTAAATGCACATGGTGTTCATCAAAACTGATGATGAGTTGATCCTCAGTGAAATTGTCAAACGTGAAGGTGGGGGTAAGTGTGTAAAAATGAACAAGAAAATGTGAATTTTCAGTTTACATGTAACATTTCTACAAAAATAAATGTACTGTATAAATAAAAATGTGCATTTTCTTTTTGTGTACTACAGTATTGACATTTCCCATTAAATTTTTACCTACTGTTTGTATAATTTGTATCTAAAAGGTTAAGTGTACAGTATACAAAGCAGTCAGTGTCAACAAAAAAGTGAACAAAACATGAAATTTGTATATAACAAATATTTCCACAATGAAAAAACATCTAATTTGGACCAGTGTGGCTAACACGATAGCAACACTTTTTATTTTGGTGGCATTGGCCAATTTACTGACACAATAACTAGGTTTAGAAGCATGAATCATGATAAATGTTTTGGGTGAGCTACTACATTTTGCAGACATGCAATAGAGTTCTGATGTTCCAGCAAAGAAAATACTGTAGATACAGAAAGACTCCTGTTAGTTATGAATGGGAGAAACTGCGACGCGCAATATGGCGGAATACGTCCCGCCTTCTAAGTAAAAGAGCCAATCACTGATTGATAAAGTCATTGCGTCACTGCAGCTGCTGTTAGAAGCTCCGGTTCCCATAGAAACCTGAGACGCGCGCTTAGGACTGCACATGCGCATTGGCTCTTCTAGCCTGAAAAATACGCTTTTTTTAACGCTTTTTGAGCATATGAAACAACATTTATGGGGCAGTTCGTGTCAGATTTTGTTGCTGATTTGAAATATGTAATTTAAATGTGAGTTCGCCAAGCAGTTTTCAGGATTCCTCCATTCAAATAGACAAGACTTGGTCTTGGATGCCCGAAGTAGCTGCCCGAAGGCATTGCAAATATGGCCGCCGAGTGAACAGACTTTCCTTGAAAGGGACTTTGGTTCCAGCCAACAGTGAACAACAACAACAAAAAAAAGATGGATAGAAAGGACCATCCTTTTAGGATGGTTTTTATGTTGCATTGTGTCTTGACACAGAATTTGGAGCCGGCACAAAGACTACACAAACCAGTCTTATCTCGACTACACCAGGTGATGTAAGATCACTATAGTCATGGGTGGAGAATCTGATGAACTTCAGAAGATAACTGCTGTTGCTTTGAGCTACGGATTATTGGTTACACTGATCGATATATTTAACATTCAGCTGATCTCTCTTATTAGTTCTGAAAGTTTAATTGGTTGGTACTGGGACAGGATTGTGAGCAAGAATGCTTATGGAAAGGATTTATGAGCAGTTTAATTGTAGGGTGCAGATCCACCCCCATCACAGAAAGAAAAATAAACCTTTGATACCAGCAGATAACTGATCTCAATTACAGAAGCCAAGATTTTCACACCATGCTCAAAGAATCTTTCATCAGACACACCCATACCAAGCACTAGTGTACCTGAGCCGTAGACTGAGACACACTGATGAGAGTCAGATGGGTATGGGTGAATAACTGCAAAACAGAGGAAGACAAAGCTCATATAGGCGAAAATGCTCTCATAAAGACCTTTTCACATTTACACCAATATTCCACTCCTGACACTGAGATTGACCTACGTACTATTCACCTGTCAAACCCTTTCTTGGGCTAACAGACCAAAATTAGCTGTTCTTTGGTACAAAAACAAATGCATAAAGAAATTTGCCACTTGTTTCTGTTGCTATTTGTGGCAGTCGTGGCCTAATGGTTAGAGAGCCAGACTGGTAACCCAAAGGATGCAGGCAGTGTTGAGGGTAACACATTACAAGTAACGCGAGTTATGTAATCAGATAACTTTTTTCAAGTAACTAGTAAAGTAATGCATTACTTTTAAATTTACAACAAAATATCTGAGTTACTTTTTCAAATAAGTGACACAAGTTACTTTGTTTTCCCATTTATTGACTGACACCTCTCATGTCCCCATGTTGAGAGAAATCAGGAGTGCAGAGGTGTTGTGTGTTCCTGAGTAAACATGATGGTTATTCTAGATTAGTTCTAGACTAAATGTGAGTATACATTTACTCAGTTACTTTGTCTCCTGCTTCCTATTCTTCTGTATTCCAGAATGGCGGCACAGCTGAAAAGCTTGTTTGTTTAAACTGCACCCTCTACTGTACAGGTGTGAATTTGCATTTCCTTCAGCCTGAGGCTTATTCATTTCACTTTTGGTGTGAAAGAGCCTTTACATTTACAAACAAACAAACAGCCCAGCCCAGATGAGCAAAAGTAGTGCAAAAGTAACGTAACACATTACTTTCCGTAAAAAGTAACTAAGTAACGCAATTAGTTACTTTTTTTAGGGAGTAATGCGATATTATAATGCATTACTTTTAAAAGTAACTTTCCCCAACAGTGGGTGTGGTTTTGATTCTCAATACTGGCAGGAAATGACTGAGATGATCTTGAGCATCTGTATGTCGATTCATCATAATCAAGCAATTACTTAACGAAGAAAGGTGCTGAATGCTTGTACATGTTTCTTCATCTATGGGCACATTTGGTTCAAAATAGTCTCTCCTAAAACACACTTTTCTCACACTTGATAGTTTATTTAATTTGTCTAAAAATAAGTGATGATGACGGAATGCTAAAAAGTTTTCAATGTCTTCATACTGTACAACAAAAAGAAAGAAGTTGAAATCTGTTAGTAAACCTCAAGCCCTCGGTCATACAAGTGGCCAAAGCTAATGAAACCCACCCACATATAGTATCCACTCCTTCTTTCAAATAGTCATGTTGATAGTCTGCAAGCTACAAACTGTATAGATTTTTCTAACATCAAACAGATAAAGGTCAGATTGTGCCAGAGGCTCTTCTGACCCGCAGGCTCCCTGCTCCCCTCCCCTCGTGTGCTCTTAATCCAGAGGAACACTGAGGCTTCCAGCACAGATTAGTGGTGTTAGCCTGCAGGGCTTTCGACTGGGCTGCCGCCTGAAAACAGATCCCTCACTGTGCCCATGACCCCAGTGCTGAGATGTGGATAAGTGCCATATGGTTGAAGGTGGGTCCTATGGGGTCCAGTTCCTCGCAGACAGCTGGCCTCGCTGGCCCTCCTGGGCGGCAGACCCCTCATGTCAGAGAGCAAAAACATGTGCCGTAGCAAGTTAGCTAAATACTGCAGATATAGATTAGTGATCCCTGGCAGGGGACGGTGCTCTTACACAGGCTGGAGTTGAACAGAGGGAGAGGAAAAGGCTTTGAAATGGATCAAAATCCCTCTCTTTGTCATTTTAAGTACATGTAGTCATGAGAGGATCAACAATTAAATCAGGCCTGAGAAACAAAAAACACAGACACTATTTGTTTCTGTTGGGAATTTTACATCTGGCAAAGATCTTTTATTCAAGGAATGTTCCGGGTTCAATACAAGTTCAATAAACAGCACTTGTGGCGAAATGTTGATTAACACAGAAATGTGAAAAATTTTCAATGGAAGTAAATGGGGTCAATTAAATTAATCACTGTTTTAAAATTATAGTTGCATGTTAGCATGATTTAGTGTGAAAAAAAAAAGCGTACTAATTTATTCTGTGTTAAGTTATATCCAATTATACAATCCAATTCAACTTCCACAAATGCCACAAATGCTGTTGCTTGAGTTTAACTTGTACTCTGAATATTCCTTTAATTAGACCTAAAAGACATAATTGGACAGTCCTTTTCATTGTCTTTTTGTGTTGATGAACTATGCTTTATGGAAATGTAAGAGTTGGCCTGAAATACAGTGTAAAAGCATCTGTCATTGTGGTGGCTGCATGCAGGATGAGCGAGCAGTCGCTGAGTGTCATGAGCATATCAGTGTAATTCCAGGGTTGCAGATGTTGTCTAGATTGGATGTGAGGGATTAAGATGTAACCCAAGAGCTCTTTGAGTGAGTCCGGCATGGCTGAATCTGCTTCTAAAGACCCGGTGGCAGGCAATGCCGGGCGATCTGCCAGGACAGTATTACCAGCAGGGCACTTTAACAGGGTTTTACAGCTGGAGGGAATTTATAATGAATTTCGGAGAAGGGCTTTCTTAAAATGCTTTATATAAGTCCTTGGAGAGAAAACAAGTTGCCTTTAAACTGATGTACATTGTGTTTGTTGCTTAAAGCAAAACTAAAAGTATTTTCTTTTGGGGGAAAAAATGTTTTTTATTGATAAAATGCTTGTAGAGTAAAATAAATAAATAAATGAATAAATTCCAATCTCTTGATATGATTGCTTCCTGGATTGCATTGTATTATATTTCAGAGGAGAGGTGCTTCATACTACGGATTAGATCCCAGGGAGAGGTAATTTCCTAAAAGCACTCTGAATTATTTGGTTATACAGGTGATGTAACAGTCGCAGACATGAATCCGATTTCTAGCTGTGAAGAAATAGGGAATCAGTGTAAAAGCTGGCAGACTTGAAACAAATAGATGGAAGATATCTGATATCAGGTTGGCCTATTAAGGTTTAAACAAAGCTTCTGCTGAGATGAATCCATCTAAAGATCAATTGAAGGAAAAACATACAATGAAAACAAAAATTTAAAAAGAAGAATATAAAAGAATTGCAATAATCACAATAAAATGTAATTACAGAGAGATGGAACCAGCACAAGATAAATATCTCTATATATGTGACTGGCATCTGTTGGGTGGCTTGATGCTCCCACATATAGTGAAAGGAGATTATGTTCCAGCATAAATGGAGCTTTTACTTTTTTTATATTTTAAATCCAGCAGGCCTAATCTAATCTTATCCCTCCCCAATCCAATTTTTAATGCTGGCTACACATAGGATTAGAGTGTTGGAGTTTGCTTTGTAGGCCATTTGACTGAAATGCAGCATCTGTGCTTTTTATTGAGAGATACAGACTCAAGACTGAAGACGCAAAAGAGGAAGACATCTTTTTTACAATAAATAACCAACATGTATTAGTATCCAACAGGTATTTCAACCAATAATCACTGACTGAAATCTGCTTTAAATGGACATGGATGGCAAGATACATTACTGCTCAAAAGTTTGAGGTCAGTAAGGTAGAAATCGACGTCTTAAAATTTATCAAAAGAGAATCATTTATAATTTTACAAATTATTTTTATTTCAAATAAATGCTGTTCTTTTGAATTTTATATTCATTAAAGAATCCTGAAAGATTCCAAAAATATTGAGCAACATGACGGTTTTCAACATTGAAAATATGAAGAAATGTTTCTTGAGCACCAAATCAGCATATTAGAATGATTTCTGAAGGATCATGTGACACTGAAGACTGGAGTAATGACTGCTGAAAATTCAGCTTTGACATCACAGAAATACATTACTTTTTAAGATCTATTAAAACAGAAAATACTGATTTCAGACTGTAATAATATTTCACAAGATTGCTGCTTTTACTGCATTTTTGACCAAATAAAGGCAGCCTTGGTGAGTATAAGAGACTTCTTTTTGTTTGTTTGTATGAAGTGCAATGGTGTGACCTCCCTGTGACCTCTTAGATTCAACAGAACGAAAAGGGCTGGGGTGTCCTTTAAATGGCTGCTACACAGCTTTGCTAATAGAGCTTCACGGTAATGAACAGAATGGAAATGTGCTTCATTGCATTTCTTCGTACAACTAAACTTTCACAATCAGGCCATCCTTTGGCTGTTTACACAAGCTGTTTATGCAGTGATAAGCCCAGGTGATGTCAGGTGTGCATACTGAATAAATATTTGCCCGCAAACTGGCAGCTGTTTGTCAGGATGCCATTAAGCAGCCGTGTTGCAAAGCAACTTTCTGCTAGAAGATCGGCATTCCCTCGTCTCACAGCATCAGCTCCATCATTACATATTCAAATACAACACCAGTCCAGGTGGGCTCGTACCAGAGTGAGTTCACTAAAGATCATCGCTTTTAGGAGCACATTGGCACCTGTTCCTTTAAATCTGAGGAATCAGATTAAGATCTAATTGATTTGAGTTTAGACTGGTAATGTAACAGATTCTGCACATTAATTCAATTTATTGTATCAATCACTTAAACTGAAAGCTGTAATGAAAATCTTTGGTTCGTATAGGACACTGTAAAAAATTATTGTGATTTTAACGGTAAAAGACTGTAAAAATGCTACGGTGAAAAACAGTTAATTGGTTTAAAGAAAGTTTCTGTACTATATAAGGTGAATAACTGTAATGTAATTTTACAGTAAAATACTGTTAAGTTTACAGTTTTTGGAAGTGAAAAATAACAAGTCATTGTATAATTTGCTGTGAAAAACTGTGACACTTCACATTTGATGAATTTTTGTTGAAATAACTCTGTTTCTTCTTAGTTTTTCTAATCAGTTAAGTACATTAGGGTTTTATGTTACATCTAATGTTGTTAAATAAATGTTTATTGTATTTTTAAAATTTCATGTGTGTTACCATGATGGTGTTCAGTGTTTGTGTGAATGACATTGTGTGCACCTTCTATATATTGGTATTGTCCTTCTCAGCTTTTGGAAAAGCTGCTTTTGATGAGCTTTGATTCATCATGTGACTCTCATCACTACCGTGTTTGGTGGTTGTCAGTGTATTACAAAGGTACAAAACATATTAGTACTTCAATAGGTTGGTAAATTAACATTATATCAGTTAATAAAATACTTTTTTTTTTACTGTAAGTTTAACCTACAATGTTGCTACCATATTTTTTATTATGGTAAATTTAACCACAGCTGCCGTTTTTGTTTTTTTTTACCATAAATTTACGCATTTTTTTACATTGTGTAAATGTATTATGAACTGTTATCATTACAAAATGGCAGTAAACTAAGTGCTGTCCCATAAAACCTAAAATGTTGCTACCATGTTTTTACAGTAAAGTTCTGGCAACCACAGCTGCTGTTTTTTTTTACCGTAAACTTTACAGTGCAGAACTGCAAATAGATTAAAGATTCTCATCCAATTAATCATATAATACGCCAAGTAATATATCATTTTGGTGATCCAATACTTAAATTGCTCTGGTGGTAGAAAAATCCCATATTCCACAAAATATGGTGTTTTTTCACCACACTGTTTGATAAATAGTTCCGTATTTTTTATAATATGTATGCATAAAAAAGTAAGAAGATATTTTAGAAAGATGCTCTTGAAGTAACATTCAAGCAACATGTAGTTATTTGGAGCAAGTCTAATGACAAACAAAGACAGAGAAATTCACACCCCAATTATTAAAGATTTACATTTTTCATTCAGGTTGACCAGAACATGGAATAGTTTCTTCTCCTGTAGTAATTCATCACAGCCTCTCCGCAAATCCAGCACGTTTCAGCCATTCTGTAAATGGAACATAATGCTATTGAAGCCCTGTACGCAATGGGCCATGAAGCTGCCTCCAGCCTTAGTGAGGGACGTATGCCTGCTAAACTGGGTATATCACTAAGTAGAGACATCAGAGCCCAAGTGTAAACATCATTTGGACACTGCAGTTTTTCCACTCAAATGGGTTTGATGTTGATGAAGAGAGACCTCCTTTGAAAGCGCAACGATCTGCACTGTGGATGATCGATGCTGCCGGGAACGGACAGTAATTATTTGTGTTGCTAAGTGGGGGTGGCTATGCTTAAAGAGATGGAGCAAAGTTCTCTGGGTTTTACGTCTCCATCTCACCACTGGCTTTTTGATACAGAAGATAGCCATATTGTAAAAGCAAGCTGAGGGAAATGGCAAATGTGGCTTGTGTGGGGTTGTTTTTACAAGGCACATTAAGTTACGCAAAGTAGGTATTTATAGTGATGCTGTAGAGATTCTGACTACACATCCATTGCAGTTGAATATTTTATGAGTAACATCCAAATGTATGTATCCAAATTGTGCTAGATATTTTAATTCAAGAAAATGAATTAGTAAAAGTGACAAAAGCAAAGAAAAAAATGAATAAAATCTACACAAGAAGCTGTAACAGAACAGAGGCGAACTGAAAAAAAAACAAGTCAGTCTGATGAACATGCCAACATCATTACTAATTTAGCTTGAAAACCCCATCTCCACATGAATGGAGAGAGAGAATGCCCCATTGCTCAATAACGTGATGGGAAATTGAAAGGAAACTTTTGCGCTCATGTTCAGAGGCTTTGCATTTACCTACAGAGGTGCACATGGTTGGCAGGTACTGTCATCAACTGGTGACAGAGTGTGTTTTTCTGCTTGAGGAGACATCTCACTCGTGGATCTGCAAGGGACAAAATATAGATTCTGCCATAGAGAGAGAGAGAGCTGCGCTTTCTCTGCTGGGTCATTTCAAGCATGCAAGGGTCACTTTATCATAAAATTCAAAAATCCAGTCAATTTTATTTAATCAGCTGAAATGGCAAAGTGTTTTCCAGATGATTAATCAAGTGCTCTCTCACAGAGGGGGCTTGTCTGCCAGGCAGACCCGCTCCGCTTTCTGAATCATTAAGAAAAAAAAAGAGAAAAATATAAGAATACATCGCAAGGCAGTCATTGCACAACAGAACCACCACTGCTGCTAATGAGTGAGGCCACACTGCATGTAAAAAAACTGAAGGACAATATAAGAGGCAAGGACATGCTTTCTATGGAGCCTGTGCTATATTTGCACTGCTTTTGAAGGCTTATTTGTGGTTCGTTCTGTAGACCTTGAAAGTATGGGTTTTACACCTGTCGTACATTTTATTTGGCTGCGAAATATTATATATATATATATATATATATATATATATATATACACACACACACATACATACATATAATATATATATTCTTTTTGAAAAAATGTTAAATGATGGATTCTGATTTTTTTTCATAACCTCACCTTTATTCTTAAATCCTTTCTTTCAGTACATCTAAGCCCTACTGGAACAACTAAAAGCACCAACTTCAAAAATCACCCAGTCACATCACTATGGGGACCCTTAAGTGAATATAATTGCACCCGATGCACGGCAACAGCTTGGATCAGTAATAATAGTGTTTTTGCACAAGTGCTGTGCCAAGGCTGGGGCCATTCCCGTCCTAGCAGTCTCTCCGTCTCTGCTCCAATTTGATCAAAGCTATTAAAGGCAAGATAACAGAAAATCAGCAAGACCCAAAAGGAGAGAGGAGTGTGCAGTAGAGGATTGTCCTCTGTGTCGCAGCTCTAACTGTGAGATGGTTGTAGCTGTATACAGTCCAACATTTCTTTGCTGCTTTCTCTGCTTTTGATGTTGCTATTTGGGAACTGGTGCACATGAGTTATTCAGAAAGGACTGAACAGAGGGGTAAAGAGTACCTGAAAACTATAATTGAGTAAACGTACAGATACCTTATACAGCAAAAATGACTCCTGTATCTGTTAAAATCAGTATCTGATTTTAACAGTACTTAAGTATTTCACTCGTGCTGGATGCAGGCTCAAAGATGCGCTAGTTCTCATCACCTAAGAGACATGCTGGTGAAAATAAGAAACAACTGATTTGTAAGATGAGAAATCATGTTTATTTTCTAAAAATCGAAATAAAACTGAACACCTCAATATTGCAATAAACAACAGCCTCTTTAACGTCTACAAACTCTCAAGTCTCAGTTAAGCTCAAGTGCACAAAAAGGCCATAATTAAACCAACATCCTTCAAAAAGGGCTTGTCAATATAGCAGATAAATAAAATAATGTCAAGTAAAATTAAATAGTCAAAGTCTACTTGCAATGGATGTGCTGGTTTCGGCCTCATCACCGGCTGCAGTCATGGCCTCATCTCATAAATCAAACACCTGCGATTCAGCAACTACCTGCTAATGCACTCGCATTCATGTAAAGTAGCCTTGCTGACAAGTTTGGGTGAGTAAAGGCAAAACACACAAGATATAGTACCTTCAATGCCCTTAGATGGCAATATTGCTTCTTTATTACAGAAACAAACTGTTGCAGAAAAAGTTAGGTGCCATGCAAAATGTAATGTGTAATTGCATTATATTCATCACAAACCTATTGGCGTAAAAAGTACATTTACTTGTTAAAAAATGTAGTCAAGTAAAGAGTAAAAGTTGCTAAGGTCTTTGATACTCAGTACAACTACAAAGTAGGCAAAAAGATACTTAAGTACAGTAACTATTTACATTTACTATACTACATTTACATTTACAGTCGGCAGCATCTGGGTCCAAAGTTGCCCTGACACACCAAACCGACGCTTGACACCCTACGGCCAAGTAGCACGTCCTTTCTGCACCTGTGTAAAAAGAAATGCCTTTCCGTACCAGCAGGTGGCAGTAGCTGAACAGCCAATCAGAATGATCAGATGGCCTGACTGAACAACGAGCTCAGACGCCGATTCAACATGTCGAATTGGACGAAAAAAAAGCAGACGAGGACCAACTTCAGCCAACAGTGCGGAACACACTGAGAAAACTTAGCCGGCCGACGAACAAAAACTGGCCGACGGCCTACCGTCGGCTTGGTGTGTTCCGGGCTTTACATCTAATGAGGTTATGGCTTTCTAAACCAGAACAGTTTTCAGAATAATATTTAAATGCAATATCCACAAAGTATCAGAAAATCATTTCGATAATTCATGGTTTCCATAAAAAAACAAAACAAAAAAAACAACAACATTATACAACATTTATGTCCAGTCCTCGAATTTGATTTGGCTGAAAGTGAGAGCGCTGATATAGGCTACAGTCCACAGCACTGGAACTTTTCACTGTTTATATCACCTTACTTGTTCATGTTTGTGTGGGATTTTACAGTGACTCTTGCTGAGATTACACCAGCAGGTGGCAACAAGTGACTGTATTTATGAGCGAGTCATTTGAATCATTCATAGCCGATGCATTCAAGAACGCTGATTCATTCAGCAACAAAGCAAAGACTGTAGCCCTGTTTCAAGTGGATGCTGTGGCTGCTGTGTGCATGTGTCCACAAGACCGTAGAGTGTCCCATTCATCATTTTAGTTTTCAGAAGGGTGTGGCCGATATCCGCCATCGATGAGCACTTTTGCCAAGCTTGCGAGCTCCGCAGCAGACTTCAACCCGACAGTCAAAGTGGCATTACGTCAAGAAAATGTGGACTCGGAGGAAGATCGTGAGGGTTTAGGGTTTTATTTGGGACAGAACCTCCCTGCGTCAAAATATGTCTATTTCCATACTATGGTACACAAAACAGCCTTTGAGCATTTGTAGTATGTCCGGCGAAAAATACCCAGATGACCTATTACTTCCAGAGAGATTCTGACGTGCACATTCAATGGACACTTTACTATCCCATAAGGACTCGGGAGAAGATTTATGAACGTCAGTGAAGCGATGCAACTGATGTCACGACAGTGACATGGCTGATGTAGAACATCCGAATTTCATTCATACCACACACATACAATATAAATATACTTTTTAAAGGGTCACATTAACACATCTGCTAAATAGGCCTATTAGTATTTACCTCAGGTTGTGGAAAAGCTACTTTGTGATGATATATTTGTAATATATATAAGTTCAACCTGTAAAACCTAAAATGTTGCTACCGTATTTTTTGTGGTAAAGGTCTGGCAAACAGCTGTTTTGGTGGTGTTTATTAATGCTATTTTTCTAGGTTCCTGATTCATACCGCATAGGCATATATTTAATATATTCTTGAGTGGATATACTCTGTTTGACCCTCTTAATGGCTGTTTTGCTATTTTTAAACTAGCTAAAGGTTGTATCTGTGCAGCTACATAATAGCTCACCTTCAAACTTCAAAAATGCAAAGAAAAGGGGAAAAACTTTATGATAATACTTCATAACATCATAATACGGCACACATTCATCAGACTCATCTGAAAGCCTAAGTGGCCCACTCTGAGAAGCTTCGCCAGCACTTTTCCAAAATGTCCCCTGAGAATTCTAAATACTACCCACTCATATTCCATAAAACAGCAATGTATGAGTAACATTATCCATCTAAAGCAGGAAGATAGAGATGTTTAGATCCCATTTTGTTAATAGCATATGGATGGTATGGTTATGTTATTATCTCTTTGTTGTGCTGAGCCGGGGACCACTGCCGCCATGGAAACCTCAAAAAGCATTAGCATACCTGGCTAATATTTCTGTTTTTGAGGAAGGTTAAGAGCCCAAGTGCCTAATGCATCGCAGTTATCTGAGAGCTACTGTTGCAGATTCTTCGCACAGTGCTTTTGGTACATAGTGCATAGGCTGCCAGACTGCTGCTGTATATTGTGAAACATAGCTAATAAGAGTTATTATTCCACACAAGAATTAGCACAAATTCACATTCTGGATTACAGACAAACAAAGAAGTCTAAAGTAACTCAGCGTATTAGTCTTGTAGCTGAAGGAGGAGGAAGTTCAGACCTGGTGTACAGCATGGGACTAAAGTCTGGAAATCAGAAAACACCTCACCATTTCATCTCCAGCCTCTGAGCAAGGTCAGACTCACTGAGTGTGTAATAAATAGGAGCTAGTCCAAGAGCCATTATCTTGCCTCCATTGCGCGAGGAGTGCGGTGACCTGGCATTCTAACAAATGGAGGGGAAAACTCGGCCTAGAGATGTAAATCCCTCCTCTGGTTCCCCCATGAATAGTATTGCTCAGAGGCGCTGACCCGAATGGGAGTGAACCACCCAGATCAGAAATGACAGGGGAGGGGAAGACGGGGCTCCCGTTAGCAGAGGAAAGGGCTGTGTAAAAAGAAATGATGATTAGGAAGAATAAATTAGATGTCACGCTGAGCAAAATATTACCATCAAACGGACTTCCTTGGTCGGGGTTTGAGTGACAGCCAGCATGAAAAATCTGGGATGCGGGGTAGCAGTTGCTTGTGCTTTTTATTTGTCCCTGTGTGGGTGAGGAGGGAGAGAGAGACAAGAGAAAGAGATACTTTTATCTTGGTAGAATAACGGGGCATCAAAGAACTATAGTTTCCTGTGGGGACTATTGATTTCATGATATGTTTTGATCGACAGTAATATTTGAATACGGTAGAATACAAATACTGATATGAATCTCTAACAATACAAAAACCTTTTAAAAAAAGTCGATGCTTATTCATCCGTTTTATCCTCTTACAGTAACACTCAATATTGTATTCTTATTGACCTTTTAACACGGCTGTATAGTCATGGATCTGGGGAATTACTAAAGGTGCTGAAGCTTGACTTGTGTAAAAACAATAAGCTTGGGAGATCCCCAAGGCTTTGTTCAGACTGGCAGAAAATATCTGATATTTTGGCATATTATTTGGTAAATCTGTTTAGTTTCATTTTTTTTAACAACATCAAATTCAGATTTTTTTTAAGCATATCCACATACAGAATGTGCAGTAGTGTTTCTAGCTAGTGCTGACTCATCTTTGATCACTGCTTCCACATATAGTATCTGATGTGGACGCAATTACTATGGAAACTGATGTAGATGGTACAACTATATATCTGAACACATGGATTCAATTTCAAAACTTGCCAAATTAACAAATTGGATTTTTCTCTACATACTTGCTCACCTCAGACCCGCTCACCCGGACGAGCCCCCAATTTTGTTACAGTTCGGCTCATAACTGCAACAAAAAAGGGCAATCACAAAGAAATACGTTGTAAAATAATAGTTCATTATAAATCTCTAGGGGAAGACATAACAGGGAAAATAAAATCGCTGACGATCGCATCCATGACCACAACCTGAAGAAATATAGCGAGGATCTGGTGGTGTAGAAGTTCCAAACCAAGGACACCAGCCACCTGTGCCCTTGCAAGAGCAAGAACAAAACAACAGAACGACTTCACACACCTTGCTAGTTAGCAAACAGATAAATCTCTTAAATATCCGCAGACAGGTGTTCCCAATCACAAGTGGACATCCTCAGATGACGAACAAAAAGAAAACAAAAACAAAAGAAAAACACGGCAAGACCGTGACATAGTCAAACAGTCCATTTCATCTGAACTTTCTTTCAGCTTGCCTTTGCTGGACAACCACAGCAATGTTTTAACATAATGACATCTGTCATAACATATTTGGGAAATTAATGCGCTTTTTTGTTTAGTATTACTTTAACAATTGAAATTGCTTATGAAAGATAAATTAACTAGTAATCCTAGTTTTTCATTTGGCTGAAACATCTCCAGTATTTGAAATCTCCTCCACATTTCATTGTCATCCTTCCTCGCTGAGCTCGCACTGTCTTTGTGCAATAATTTGAATTTATAATCCCTGAGTTTAAAAAAAATCATTATGAATTTGTCCAAATGTATGTTATGGAAATGCTTTTTGATTTTTGTGATAACTCACACACTGTGGATTACACCCTCATAACTTGATGGCCTTCGGGGGAGTCTTAGGTATATTTAAATTGATCCCCATTTCATACATTAAAAGCCATTTAGTTATTAGATGCTTGGAAGAATGTGATTGCAACAGATAGGAGCAGTTTGGGAAGGAATTAAAAAAATGAAGGCTAAAATCTCAGGATTTTGTGCAGCTGTAGAAGAGCAATATGCAGATGGGTTTCATCCCAGGAATTAGCAGAGCTGCTCAGTTGCCCTCTCTCCATGTTGTTATTAAATCTCCCCAAGAGCTACAGGGAGAAGTGCATTAGGAGTGCATTAAACCACTTCATGACACATTTATGGCATTTTCCTCACTTTTGATTTGTGTTCCCCACACGAGTGGAACTTCCCACCATGTGACGGCTGCTGGAGCCATGCCAATGACAGCACAGAGTGGACATATGGACACTGAGCATTGTGCTTCAGTAAATGGAATGAAACAATCTGATCTTTCATAGCCCTCAAAAATTCAAGACCGTTTCTTAAAAACAGGTGTCAAGATCTATAGCTGTGGCCCAGCACTGAAAAAGGTTTTCGCTCCATGCTTTTATTGTACAGCAACTTCTTTGCATTTAACTTAACACAATAAAACAAAATATCATTCGATTTCAAATCAGTGTTGTTAACTACAACAAAATCTATAAAAAAAAATATCTAATAAAAATTGACAAAAACATAGTGTCACAAAATTACTAAACTAAAATTAAAATGAAAGCTGAAAATGCCTTTATTATATTCTATTATTCAAGCAAATCGATCAAGAAAGCACAATATTATAGTAACCATCACATTAAAGAATTGTTCAGCTGGTGCTAAACTGCTTCCTGTCATTTAGGTTGATGGATGACTAAAAGCAAAAGATAGCCATGTTGTCTGGCCTTTCTTGATGCTATCATGCAAGAGTCCTCTGTAGAGCTGTTCTCAGAGAGTATCACGTTACACCAACAGTGCCTGACAATAGATTGTGGCTGGACTGACAAGACCTTAGGGATGATTTGATGCCCTTTGTCACCATATGGCTTCAGTCGGGACCTAAACCATTGCATATTTACAAAATGGATTTGAACAAATTAAATTAAAACAATGACATGCAGACTTTAAATGATTTTCAGTGATTTTTCTTTTTGTTTGATTATCAATATAATCAGGGCTTGACATTAACTTTTTTGCTCATCAGCCACTGTGGCTAGTGGTTTTCCAAAGTTACTAGCCACTCAGCATTTTTCACTGGCCACAGTTTTGACATTGATTCCATGGGGAAAATTGACATATAGATATTTTTAATATTATTATCTCGTAATTTGGCAGCAGGTATATTAGGCTGCTTTCATTTTAAGACCTGATGCATTATTGTTACACATGTTTTCTATCTCAACTGTTTATGTTGACCTTAAAACATAACTGACTGTGTTTACTTGAATACTTGCCAAGATTGGCATTTTGACATTATTGGCATATTTGAATACTTGACAAGATTGGCATTTTATGTGTATTTGACTGTTTAAGAGCAATATGCAGTGAAAAAGAACTCAATTTAGTACTGAGAAGCCGCTTTATGTGCACGTACTTTGGGTGTGAGCACAAAATCTGCAGGAATGAGTAAAATTATGCTCAATACGGGCAATCCCACGCCGAAATTCAAGCCCGTAACACCAACAATATTCATCCAGTGAAAATGAAATGAGTGAGTGAGGGGAGGCGGGTGTGTGTGTGTCAACTCGCTGTCGGAGAGATGAGAGAGCGAAAAAGACCAGCTGGTAGCTTATTGTGTATCTATTCTCTGGAAAATTGGTATTGGAATCATTTCAGGTGTTTCAGTATCGATATGTATCGAAAAATCTATATTTATGACAACACTACATTGCACTTAGTTTATTATTTCTGATGCCTTTCTAAAAGACTACAACTGAAAAATTTATATATTAAATTCAACCAACCAAAGTGGCTAGTTGGAGTGACTGCGTTATACCCCACTGCTGAAATTTTTTCACCCAAAAATGAAAATTCTGTCATTTATTACTCACTCTCATGCCGTTCCACACCCGTAAGACCTTCGTTAATCTTTGGAACGCAAATTGAGATATTTTTGTTGAAATCCGATGGCTCCGTGAGGCCTACATAGGGAGCAATGACATTTCCTCTCTCAAGATCCATAAAGGTACTAAAAACATATTTAAATCAGTTCATGTGAGTACAGTGGTTCAATATTAATATTATAAAGCGACAAGAATATTTTTGGTGCGCCAAAAAAAACAAAATAACGACTTATATAGTGATGGCTGATTTCAAAACACTGCTTCAGGAAGCTTCAGAGCATAATGAATCAGTGCGTCGAATCAGCGGTTCGGAGCGCCAAAGTCACGTGATTTCAGCAGTTTGGCGGTTTGACACGCGATCCGAATCATGATTCGATACGCTGATTCATTATGCACCGAAGCTTCCTGAAGCAGTGTTTTGAAATCACTATATAAGCCTTACGGAGCCATCGGATTTCAACAAAAATATCTCAATTTGTGTTCCGAAGTTTAACGAAGGTCTTACGGGTGTGGAACGGCATGAGGGTGAGTAATAAATGACATTATTTTCATTTTTGGGTGAACTAACCCTTTAATGTCAAGCCCTGAATATAATGTAGTTTGATTTGTCCATTATGTTTACAATTAAAAAAATAATTTTTGCTTTTAAAAATGAGCTCTTTGCCTGTAAACGGTCAAACACATTTCTTGGTCAAAAGCAACTTCGACTTGGTACCTAAGTAGCAGTATTTTGTCATCCCTACACACAGCCAAACCTAGACATGCATGCCATTTCCCCAAAAGTTTTTGTTGATCTACCATGTTTTTTCATGTTAGCTTAAGTTCACACTGTACGATTTTGGCCATGATTTGGCCGTCTGAGACAAATTTTGAGAATCCTTAAAGATTTCTCTGATCTTGGGCCAAAATCTGAAGTCTTTGATTGCTAGTTTGACATATTCGCCAACAGCAGATTAATGACCACTGTGATCAAATTTTTACCTCTGATTAAATTCTGGCAGAATCTGAAGATTTTACGCACAGTCTTGCAGTGTGGCTTCTCCTAAGACAACTGTCAAATCAAAAACCAATAGGAGTGCAGAACCTGATGACGCAATTAGTGAGACAACAACAAACCACCACTTGCTCCACATACACACACCTTAATTTTATTTTTTTTAAAATGTTCTTTTCAAGAAAAGCCATAATCATAATTAATGCTATAGATTGTTTTCATTTGCTAGCCACCATTTCTATCCCGTATGTAAATGCAGCTCACAGTCACTGAACATGTCACGGATTGATGATGTAAAAAGGAGGCTTCCTACATGCGTCCGTTTTTAACGTGTCTTGACTGCCGTACAGTCTGACACTAAAGACTACTGAGATCCCACTTACAGCGGGGATCATGTTTGTATAGTCTGACAAGCAACAGTCGTCTTTGGCCAAATATCAAGATTTTGCAGATGGCACTGGCTCTGTCATTAGACATTCATTTAGATATGTACACCTGGAAACACACTGGTCAGGATATTCATTATTCGGCTTCGTTTTCAGGCCAAGGTCAAGAGTAATATGAAAATAAATGCAAAAAAACACAAGGAGCTTGAAGTGGAGCATTTTTTGATCTCTCCCCATGCAGGGTCTCTTATCATGGTAGGAACAGCCACAAGCCTTTGGTTCTTCCTCTCCCTTTTATTCTGCAGTTGTTCAGAGGCTTCTTAAGGCTTTTGGAGGTAATGAATACCTCTTGAGCGAGTCGAGAATCTCCTCCATTTACTGTTGATTGTGTCTGCAGAGGTACATATGAAGTACCGTCAAATTACATGCTGTGTTATACATATTGAGCTGCATGCAGAATCTCTGTATGCCCCTTCAAATGCAGAGGGAGCTGATTTTAAGACAAGGTCTGCTCTTGCTCGAGTTTATTCAGCCCCAAATCCTTTGACTGGATTACTGTTATTAGAGTCGTGGCCACGCACGCTGTGATTGAGAGCTAATCTACAGAATCGCAGCAGGAGGAAACACAAAGAACAAGAGGAGTGATGTCTAATCAAGCCGTTGTACCTGCAGGTTACGACCACATACACTAGGATTTAAAATAGCTCTTCAGTTACATAGAATATGTGTATCTCTTGATCACTGCTATTTGAGCATATGGATGTAGAGGTCTTTGTACTTTTGTACTTGTACTGCCATTCTAGTTTTGCTATTATGTTTTTCCGCTTTAAAAATGAGAAAATCAACCAGTCAACAATATCACTGTGTTCAGCGCAATATTTCCACCAATGAGTGACGTGACACAATCACAAAACAAAAACTGATTCTACACCGCCAAAATCCATATTTGATGTTTAATATAACATACAGTATTGAACATACAGTAAACAGATGCACGCAAAACAATACACAAAAAAAAACTATGATTAGTTTCACACAAAACGTAAGTGTGCAAGCCTTTTTCTTATCTGACTGATGCTTAATATACATGAGGAGCGGTACTTTAGCCCAATGAGATTTCAGTGTAGGAAGGGCTGCTCGGCACGATGAAAAAAACCAAGCAACGGACAAAATGTAGTGACAAGAAGATTATTATTTGTTGCTTTATTAAGTTGTGTCTGCTTAGAAAATGATGTTAAGTTAACTGAAATATGATGAATTTTTGTATCAGCATCTTTCTAAGGCATTTTGAGTAAATAAAAAGGGAAAATAAGAGGAGATAGCTTAATAGATAACTGAAACATTACATAATACTGAAATGGTCCATGACACCTTATTTTGTAAATCTAAAATCATTTCCTACATATGATGCATTGAGTCTAGGCTATGAATTCCCAGTCTAGTACAAATTCCTAGTCTGAATTTCAGACCGTCCTGTCCTTTTCCCAAACAAATCATGTCATAAGACTGCATAGGATGCTACATTGTATATCCTTTCCAAAAGCTTTTTGTCCAGCTCACTGATCTTCAAATCCTATATCCTGCAAAGTGCACAAGGGCATGCAGGGGTCAAACATTGGTCTTCTGCGAATGACATATTCTAGTTTGAGCACTGACCCAAATCTCACCACCAACATCTCACTCAGCAGGACCAGACATGGCTGTTCAAGAATACAGATCTTTTTTAAAAAAAATAAAATAAAATGAAACAAAATACGGAGTAAAACTGGGAGTCTGCCTGTTGTTTCTTAGGGAGTAAGCTATGAATACCCGATAATTTGTAACTCTTTTTTTTTTTTAATCATAAATATTTTAATTATTTACAGACTACACACCTTAAAATAATTTCTTATTGCAAAAATGTTTAATATGAAATAACCTGACCTTGAAGACAGATTAATGGAGACATTGTTGTATTTGGTCTCACATATGTTTTAAGTTGATTGTGTGAAAGGGTTTGCACTGGCACTTGAGGGTTTCAGTATTTATCTGGATAAAGCTTTTGATACTCTAATCTGCTTTAAACTGCCATTGTCTGGAATGTATTAGATTTATCACTGGATGTGCAGATGTTTCATTGTATATAGCAATTTGATTCTTCACTAGCAAACATGCAGCTGTTAAAACTGACGGTAATATGGAAAAGTATACAGTAACATGTCCAAACACTCTCTTATTCAGATAAAACCCATTTGGTACTGTCAAAATATCTGAATAAATTAGAAGAAAGTGTTACAATTATCCCTGCTCTCCCATATTACAGTGCACTGATATGCATACCAAGACCCAAAGGACAAAACAAAGTTGTACTCTGAACTTCACTAACCTAGCAATAAAAAGAAGAAAAACAGTGATACAGCCTGATATGACTGGTATACAAGCTTTCAGGGCTCAGAGAAAAGCCTGTTTTGTGCTTTAAATTTGACAAAATAGGTCTATCAAGATTTCAAGGTCAGAAAGTCTAGAGTTGGTGAGCTATTCTTTTTCCTCATTAGTGAACTGTTATGAGAGAAGCATGGAGCAAGGCAAAAAATGCTTTCTATATCTCTCTCACACCATTTGGGTGAGTCCCGGTAACCAGACGTCTGCAGATACAGCAGATGGCAGTATTACTCTTGTGCTCTACATATTTTAAATATAACTTTAATTCTGATTCTCTTTCACACAAAAATTATTACATCACAGAAACTAGAAGCTTTGCTCACTGATAGAATTACTCTCAGTGATGAAAGACCGAAAATCAAGAGAGGAGGTTCAGAGGTGAGACAGCGATGCTCTGTATGTAAACAAGATTACTCCATGATCTCTTCATGATGATGATCTCTTTATGCTCTTTATTGGGAAGGAATATGGACAAAAGGAAGGGAATAGAGCATGTATAGGGAGGCAGATGTAAAATGTGTACCTCTAGATGAATAACCAAATGATGAAAAGTGCATCAAGTGCTTGTCAGTAGCAGCTAGTAAAAATGAAAGCTTTCAAACTGCATTCAAACTGCATTTTTCTCTCTACATATAAGAAATTGATTGTGAAATGCACACGGGCCAGGACACGTTTTCATTTGAAACGCCCTTCAGAATTTATTTGAAAAACAACATTCGCTGGTTGGATAAATGTAAAAAATTCCCAAATTCTTTATAGTTTGAGCACAGTATCGTGTGGTGTTATTTCAAATCTAGTGCTCTTTACTTTATCTTATTAACAATGGACGAAACTGAATTTTAATTCCTGAACATTAACATCGGAAACCACAGTTAAGTCAAAAGAGAATTTTGTATTAGCACTATCAATTGTAAATGACACTCATTTGTTGTCCTACTGTAAAAATGAAAGGATCCTTAATGTAAATGCACTACAGTCTGTTATATTTCAAGAAAGCATTTTAGTTGGTGCCCAATTTTAGTGCATTATCTAAAAGAAACATTGAAAATTTTACCATTTCCACTTTACAATTATCCTCATCATCTACAGTACATGACGTTAGATAATAGCATACAAATGATAACATTAGTGGCATAGATTCTACAGTAGATGGTGAATTATACTAACAACAACAACAACAACAACAACAACAACAAACAACCAAAAAAATCCAATAGCTCTTTTCTGAAAGTGGACTGTGCAGGACCATTTCACCAAGTGGCTCTGTGAATCTTATCTGGCACTTTCTGCTCTTTAAAAGAGCATAGAGAGCGTTGTGCCAGCCAGTCACTTCAAACCTGTGTCAGAAATACGCATTTACAGTTCATTATCATCTGTAGCAGATACAGTAATCAGTGCTGCCATGGAGCCTGCTAGATATTTTACTGTGTTGTGTGTAAACTGTTGACAATGACTTGTGAAAGTAAATATTTTAATATATAAAAATAAATGTTATACATTACAACGCATGTGTGGTATTTCTTAAAACCAAATAAGTAAAAAAAAAAAAAAAAAAAAAAGTAATTTTTTTTTTTATTTTTGCATTGACCTCATCAATAGATGCAATCATATACAGTTTTATTTAAATCCAGTTTAATTATTTTGTTAGGTGGATTGCTTGCAGTACTGCTGCAATACTGTGACCATAAAGCCTTTTTCTCACAGGCTTTAATAAAGAAAGACCCTCCCACAATGCTGTGCATCTTAAGATGCACCACATCTCAAGTGTTTGTGGCTTTTTGAAAGAAACACATGAGAGACCAAGATACAAACAGATAAAATATTGGAATATATCTTTGTGATTTTTTGTGTTTGCTCAGACACAGCTGGGCATAATCCATGTCTGCATCGCTAAAGGCAGATGTCATGCTCTTAATCTAATTCTATCTAAATTGTTCCAAAAATTGAAAGAAAAGTGCAGTAATTTACTCATACTTCTGTATACATGAATCTGCTCTCTTCAAAGACAACAAAATGCCATCAAATGAAGATTGGTGCCTTATAATAAAGCCATTTTTCCACAATGAAGTAATTTTCGGATGGAGGCCTTGAGACCAAAATCAGGACAATTTCCTTTGAGGTAGAAAAGACAAGACAATGTATTGCTTCATGCACATTTCTTGTTGACTATTCAGGGCTGCGGGGAAAATAGTGAAGGCAATAATTTTGTCCATGTGGGGTCATCTGTAGTACACTCAAGTAATTATGGGGATGTAGCAGAGGGTGGATGCCTGAGAGCTGGCCAGACTTTGATCGTATGTGATCGCAAAAATCGCGATTTTGAGCCATTTTTCTGAAACACCAGATACAGATACAGGAACAAGTCTTTTTATGAGCACTGTACAGCAGGACCATTTACGGTTACAAATCTCTACTCCACTAAAGGTATCACTTATAAATAGGTTGTTGATGATTTCACACACTGTCTCTGTCATTCTGGATTTCATTTAAGACCATTGGGATCTTTATACAGCTGATCAACACAATGACACATATTTAAGGAGCAGTTACATTTCACAAACATTTCACCATTTTAAATAGTGACACAAGACACCTCCTGAACTGATGTATCCTCTTTGTATCCACGCATCTCAACACCTAAAACAGTAATGACAATTTTTTTGTCATACTTTTTCAACTGGAATGCAATTAATATTAACAATCAATGATGGAAACAAGAAACTATTTATGCAATCTAGTTAAGCAATGCATGTTGGGTAATTATATTTCAAAACATGGCAAATCATCAAAATAAAATCAATATTTTATATTTTGAGATACACTGTATAAAATTATTTAGATTTAAATAAGTTCCTTACACCTGTCAGTCTGTCGTGTAAATTGCAGGCCTATCCTGTTTTAATTCTTGAATATAATGTACAATTGCATTGCAATTATAAAAATGCTTTATATGCTATACTTAGAGCTTCAGGAAGCCCAGCCCCCAACAATTAATGTTTATTCATTTGTTCTATTTGAATTCAATTCAAGAGGAAATATATTTACACACTGCCCGGCCAAAAAAAAAAAAAAAAAGTCGCTGTTTGGATTTTAATACGCAAATACTTAAGAATCTATAAATGGATCATTATTACAGTGATTATTATGTTTCTAGCATGTTATATGTTTGGCAATGGTTCTTTTAACCCTTAAAGGTGGAGTGTGTAGCTTTTCATTTCTTAAACAACCATGTAGGAAGACACATGATGGCCATATTCCAGGATGACAATGTCAAGATTCATTGCATTGTCAATACAAGATCTTGACCAAAAATTGATGCACCTCTTGATGGAAATAACATCACAACATTTATTTCCATCGAGAGGTGCATTATCTTTTGGTCAAGATCTTGTATTGACAATGCAAGAGGTGAGCACTCTGTAAAGTCTACTCCAGCACATCCCAAAGACTTTTAATGAAATTAAGGCCTGAACTCAGAGGTGCCAATTCATGTGTGAAATTTAACCCTGGTGAATCTTGACATTGTCATCCTGAAATATGGCCATGATGTGTCTTCCTACATGGTTATTTAAGAAATGAAAAGCTACACACTCCATCTTTAAGGGTTAAAAGAACCGTTGCCAAATATATCACATGCTAGAAACATAATAATATCCATTCATAGATTCTTAAGTATTTGCCTATTAAAATCCAAACAGCGACTTTATTTTTGGCCGGGCAGTGTATACTGTATACTGTATATATATATATATATATATGTATGTATGTATGTATGTATGTGTGTGTGTGTGTGTGTATATATATATATATATATATATATATACACACACACACACAGTATACACACACTCATATGTATACACACACCCATATTATATAGTAATTTAAGAACAATGACAATTATTCAGTCAAATATTGCAGTAAATCTAATTAAAAAATGTAATCAATAGTATATCTCAATTTTATTGCAAATTATGCATTGAACATTTGTGTGTAAACAAATAAATTCAGTTTAATAAAGTATTTTCCCTATAAGTCTTCCACCTAAGACACCATGAAACACAAAAGCACTGATGGGTAAAATGAGATTAAACCACACAGCTCTGAAAACCTCAGTACCTTCACCTTGTTTATTAGGGCATCACGGATCCATCATTAGCTCAGGGTGTAATTCACTCAACATAGGAGGGCTCTATACTGCTTCTTGTCTACAAAATGGTTGTATTTTCAATTAGACTCCTCAATGGATACTAATTAGGCTTACATTAATCAATACTAGTATCAATAGAATGATGAGGTCTCTCATCCTGGCCCGGGATTTATTTGAGGGGTGAATTTAAAGACCTGCTGGTATGTTTGACCTGGGCGTTAGGGGTCGCTGGATGGGTCAGGGGTGTACAAAAACACTAAATCTCAATGGATTGTGTCATCTTACTTTGCTTTGATTGAAAGGCCAGCAAAACACCTGTTTTTTTTTTGTTTATTTTTTGCCTGAAACTCTCGCCTAAATATACATGACCATGTAAAGTCCGAGCCATGTCTGCCCACATATGGTTAAAAGCGCGTAGCTACTATACTCAAAGTTAATGCACATTCAGCTACGTATTTCTGTCTCATCTCCATCTCTGTATTGCTTGTGGTTCAAAACCTCCATGCGACACAGCAGTCTGGCTCTAAGACCTTTCCCATTAGCAATCCTCAATATCTTTGGGTTGGCGATGCCCACTATTCCCACAGGCTGATAGGATCCAGACACAGTTTGCGTGGTCCTGTCAGCTGAGTTTTAGCTTCCTCCATCTCAGACAGTCTGCATTGTGGATTACAGCCCCGGCCGCTGGTAGATGTGGCAGCCGCAGCGAGACAGATAGTGCCTTCTTTCTGAGCTGGAGTCAGTAAACCTGCCCCTTCCTCTCTGGGGAGGCTGCTTGCATGGCTCTAATGTGCCGGCTAAGGACTCACATTCATGACGCTGTAACCAGATCACTGCACAGGCAGCGCTAAAAAGCTAACAGTCTCGACTGTGAAGGCGTCTGTGGTCAGACCCCTCCTCTCTTATCTCAGTTTCCTCCGCAGACTGAGTGGAGGAAATCTGCCTTTATTTGAGTGAGACAAATAAATGGTGCAACGATCGACCACATTTTTTTCTCCGGTGTTTTGAACTAAGACTAATTTTATAAATATATATTAACTAGTGAGCTACTGAAAATTGGTTTGACCGGGGCCAAATGCCCAATATTTCTCATAGCATTCATTCCAGCATCAGTTCTATAGACAGTTATATTGTACATTCACATATACATCATTTATATAGGCTAATGTATAAAGCCTAAATATCAGAATTTCAAATCTGCCTCCTGTTCTGTTTCCACTAACATACTCCAGTCTGGAACACCGCAAATACAGACAGATATATATATATATATTCTACAGTTCATAAGTTTAAGGTTAGTAATATTTTATGTTTTTGAAAAAGATTTGTTATGCTCACCAAATCTGCATTAATTTGATCAAAATACAGTAAAACAGTAACACTGTGAAATGTTACAATTTAAAATAACTGTTATAAGCTATTTTAAATAAAGTAATAAGCTATTTTCTATCCTGTTTTTGACCCTCTCTTTCAAACACTCTGTTTTAATGGGCATGCCACATTCAAGACTTGGAAGTAAATGCCCACTGCTATGATTGGGTAACAGTTTTGCATATTAAAATGATTTTTGACATCCCTGTTGGTTTTGAAAACTTCCGAAGTTAAGAAGTTGAATATTTGAAACATTTGCTAATATTGTGAAACATATGTGCATCTTACATATGCTTTATAGGTCTTAAAGTTTAAATACTGAGTTACCACAATTATAGTTGACAGGATAACTTATGTAAATGAATTTATGAATGAATGTACCATGTTTGTCGCACTGTCATATTGATGACAAAACAGATGTCGCTCACTGATGCTGTTTGCAGGATTAACCACATAAATGCAGAAGCAAAGGAAAGAACAGCAAATCACTATTACAACTATTCACAGTTTGACTGCAGCGCTACAGTATAAACACTCAGTCACTACATATCAAACGATCTGTAACAGACAAAACAATAGTGACACATGGTAAAATTATAGGGATGCACCAAAATGAAAAATTACCGAAAAATTATGGATGCACATGGCTGAAAGCCAAAACCGAAAATTTAAAGATGATTTATTTATTAGATTTTTTTTGTAAAATGGTATTAATATTATTAACATTTTTAATGAAACAATTTTAAAGTTCCCCTGTGGTGAAAATCAAGTCTTTAATATTGTTTATCTGTCTATGTGGTGTTTTTAATATGCTTTAAGACAAACCATGTGCAAATTCATAAGTCTCTCTTTAAAACTGCAGTGATCTAAAGACAGTTTCAAAAACGCAGTTTGAAATTGCCGGTGTCTGTGACGTCACAAACTACCTTGTAACCAATCACGCCAACGTACCTGCGGGCTTTAGCATATCATTAACTGACTGCGCAAGGGACTCTCAAAAGAAGCCAGGTTATCCCAGGATATTTTTCTGTTGATATAAAAAAATCTGGTATAGATTTAACAATATAGCTGGTGTATTATGATGCTATGATGAACTATATGCCTTTCTCCACTGACGTTGTTCAAAGCGTTTCTAAGGATATTGATCGCTTGTTATGGTGAACAGATTTAATTTAAACTTTTACTCGCATGTAAACATTGATCAGCGAACATGAACAGAAGCTCAACCTAACCTGAATAACACACAAGAACAAACCTCTTCCGGAAGCTCAAACATGCTGCGTAACCAATGAGGTTCATTCTCGTGTGTTACGCAGCACATTTGAGCTTCCGGAAGATTAGGTTGAGCTTGCTTATGTTCGCTGATCAATGTTTACATGCGAGTAAAAGACTAAATTAAACCTGTTCAAGCGATTGACTCTCTTCAGAAAATTTGGACTATACCGCTCGATTCATATGGATTAGTTTTCCGATCTCTTTATGAAGTTTTTGAAGTGTCAAATTGGTAGTTGCAAAGGCAGTCAATGAAAGGAAATCTGACAGTATTCTGTCATAAAAAATATCTTAATTTGTGTTCCAAAGATGAACAAAAGTCTTACGGGTGTGGAACGACATGAGGGTGAGTAATTAATGACAGAATTTTCATTTTGGGCTGAACTAACCCTTTAAAGCACTGTGAACTAACATGAATATGACCATTTTTATGAACAAAGGTTAAAAAATGAACAAAAATGAACAAAGGTTAAAAAAAATTCTGTAATAATATAATAAGAATATATTGCTCATTTTTAGTTATGTTAGTTAATGCAACTAATGTTAATAAAATGAGATTTTATTGTAAAGTGTTACCCATTCCTCATTAAAATCAATGTTGTAAATAGTTGAGCTGTTTAATAATTTTGTGGAAACCGTGCATTTATTTGAAGTAGTATTCTTTTATAACATTATAAATGTCTTTATAATGTCACTTAAAAGTTAATTTCTTAAAAAAAAAAAAAAAAAAAAAAAACTTTTGATCCCAAACTTTTAAATGACAGTTTATTTATATAAATATAAACAACATATGTAGATATAACCTATATATTACACATATATATTACACATCAGGGGAGTTTCCTCCAAGGAGGCAAAGGATGCAGTGCACGCAACTGGTACATATATATATATATATATATATATACACACACACACACATATATTAGCTATAGTATTGTGTATTATTTTTCCACTAAAGAAAGTTCCAAAATGCTTTGCCTGTCAGCAAGCAACACACTGGTCTAGCCTAGAAGAGTATATATGAGTGGAATGGAGCAACAGAAATATTTCCCAATATATAGGCCACTTCTGTTGGGGTCACATTAAGCAATTAGCAATTTAGAAGGACAGACTTGAAAATATACTAACTTATGCGTCTAAACATAATACATATGGCTCTTTGAAGAAGGTTTATGTGACATTTCAAGGTTATTGGAATAAGGCAGCTATAAGCACATGTCCATTAATAGCACGACTCAGTAGGACAAACAAAGTCTGTATGACTTTCATCATATCAAAGTGTATATTTTCATGACGAACAGAATCTACTCTCTCCGCGGACTGTGCCTGCCGCCCTCAAGGAAAAAGGAAGACACTCTTAGCGCAAATCTGAGCCCAGATTCACAACAATGTATTGATATTCACCTCCTCCATTCTCCTAGTGAGTATAGAGTATCAGTCGCCTCCAAGGTTGGCGCCAAGCTCTGTCTTCTGTGAACCACAAACCAGAATTAATTGCAAATCAATCGAACAAAGTACAACTGATCAGTAAACCAATTAGTAATTTTAGCTGGTCATCCTGGTTTGGTTTACCTCACACTCCTTATTGTGTTTTTGCTAGCTTATCTTATGACTTTCCTTGAAAACATCTCTTTTGCCCTGAAAAGCACAATGAGCATCATACAGTATGAGAAAGTGTTTAGTATTTTATTGGTATTCAAAATATTTTTAGTTCTCACTGTTGCCTTGCATTTGCCTTCACTGATGTATCAAGAGTCAAGAAAAGAATTTTTTATTTGACAGAAACTCTCAACTTAATATATATCAACTTAAGCTTTTGAATATTTATATATTTATACATGGATTTATTTTCATACTATATTCATTAATATACTTAAAAGCTTGTATATTTAAAAAAAATCCTAAAAAGGGGTACATGCAAACGAATCTAAGAGTACATAAACGAGTTAAAGGCATTTTATTTTGTTAATGTAGCACCATGGCTAATATAAACGAACATTATTAAGATGGAATTGTAATTAATTATTTGGGACAGAAAATGCAAGCAGGCTGGGAGGAAAAATGGCTGGCCCAGCTAATACCATGATGCACCATCTTGAGGCATAAGATCTTTTAATGTATTCTCTGGCTGTGCCTGAAAGGAGGAAAGAGCGAGCTGAATGGATCCATTAATTTAATTGAAGCAGGCCCTGACAAGAGATAAAACATCTCCCACATCTCTCCAGGCCGCTGCTGGCTTTATAGTAAACAACCAATGATCCATAAACAAAACCAGGAGAGCAGGAGACCCACTCTATAGAGACTTCAAGGCCACAAAAATATGACACGAGAAGAGGAGAATGGAAACTGAAGAGCCCCCCTTTCTCATCTCTCCTGAGCCCTACCTGGATAGGGCTCATTGTACTGTCTCTTTGGGATTTTTGATGTTAATAATTCAGTTTCTGGTTCCAATGCTGGTAGTTGTCAAAAAGAAACCTGCGAGTGCAGAAAATAGCAGGTGCTCTTTCCAAGGGGAGAACAATACACGTGTTTCACCTTCAGGCATGTGGGCCATATAAATAGGCTTCAGATGTAGCGCTAATACAATGTTATCTTTTATCTGAATGTTTAGATGAGTATTGGTAACATAAGATTAAATGAAAGAAATGCATTCATTAACTGTTATAGAGAAATATAAGTGGAAAATGCACCTACTTTTTAGATTTATATGGAGGCCTCAAAGAAAATTCTCTTTCTCTTGCTGTTTATTAATGGACGCATGTCTCTTAATACACGCTTTCATTAGAGACAAAACGAGAACACAAAACCAACTAGAGGCCATTGAGTCGGGAGGCACCTGTTCCTAGAGCACATTACAAACACTACAAAAGAAAGGAAGAGCCACTAGCGGCGGTCTGAAATATTTGCCGAATGTGAAGGTCACTGGTTTTAGTCTAACATGTTCTATCTTGCCCTTAAGAGAGAGGGAGGGGGAGAGGGAGGGGAATCACAGCGCTAAAACGCATGTGGAAAAAAATAGGACATAGAGCTTTGAGCACTTCAGGTCTGGTAGCATTAAAGTGTTCGCACATCTGCTTGAGATAGAGTTTCTGTGTAAGTGCTGGACTAAGGGGAAACAGTGTTTGTGCACTGCTAACCTTGTGACAGAAGAGAAAAGAGTGGAGAAATCTGAGCTACTCATCGTTCGCCATGGCCATGCAGAGCTTCTCGTTTCTCTTAATTGAGAGTTTGTGTTTTGGGGACAAAAAGATGGCTGAAGAAAATTAATAATGTAAGAGGCTACAACTTTGTTGGCCGGATCGCATGAGCATAGCACTGCACTGCACTGAGCTCAGTGAAAATGAATCAAAGATCAACACGTGCAGGTGCATGTGTTATGTGTAAAGATGCGCTCACACAAGACTTTGATCATGCAGAATGACTTCAGACATGGCAATGAATACAATGACAAATAATAATAAATTCAAAATGATACAATTATTTTTAAATATATTATCGCTAACAGAATTTGATGTCAAACTAATTTGAATTAATTCAAAATTTAAAATTATTAAATATATTAGTACTTACAAGATTGTCAAATAAATTATAATAAATTCAAAATTTGAAAATTATTATTCAATATAATGTTAAAAGGATATCAAAATATATTATCGCTAATGGGATATGTTTTAATGCAAATAACAACAGGATGCGATGTCAAAAATTTTGATGAGTGCAAATCCAAAATTGAGAAGGGGCGAATGTTATGTGAATACAAAATTTTTGCTCTTTTTGCACATGAACAACATCAGTCAGCAAAGTTACAGTTACTTGTTCTACTTGTTTACCCCTTACCATAGCTTAAACTACCCCCGCTTCTACATAAATACATAAATAAATAAATAAATAAAAATAAATTAATACATGACACAATATTAAAGGAAATAGCTAAACACAGCACAGATAAAAAAGATAAAAATACCAATACCAAATACACAAATATACAAATCAATAAAAGGTTGAGTCAAAAAAATACTGTATATATAATATAAGAAATAGTACACTGTAAAACCGAACAGAGAAATTAATTCAATGAAATAAGTTCGATTCACTCAAATAACAATGAAAGTTCATTGTACTTAATAGACAAAAGTTGCGTGAACTCAAAATTTGATTGTAGTAAGCTGAACTTGAATATGATTGAGTTGATTGATGTTTGCGTCAGACTGTACAAGATTAACATAGGGAGACATAAGTTAGTGTTTAATGTTGCGTTATGTTGAGATTTACAGGGGGTTTTGTTATGTTAGTTTTTTAGGGTTACCATTTTGTGAAGAGTAGATGTGGTTAGGTTGAGGATGGGCTGCAAAACTTTTAAGACCACATATATTGTATGTTGCTTGATTGTATACATGCAAGTATATAATGACAGTGTCTTTGATAGTTATAATAGCATGTGTTATTTGCTAACATTAACCAAGATCTGAATGTGCAATTAACATTATGATGAGTAGGGCGAGGCCGAGAACTGTGGGGAAGGCCAGTAACGTGCAAAGAAAACTAAATTTTGGTGCAAAGAAAACTTAAATTCTATTAAACACACGGCTGGGCGTAAACCAATGAATTGAATGTATACATTCAACACTCTGCTTTCAATCTCTTTTTAAGTCTCTGCCATATAACGTAAAGGTACTTAAATAATTTACTCACATTGTAAAACCTTTCAAAGAAATCTAAAGCTATATTTTGTCAATAGTTTTGAGATTACAAATGCCTCATTGTCATTCAGCTGACTCAGACTTCTCAGAAATGATCCACAGAGCTGAAAAAAGGACCTTTTAAGTACGTAATGGTATCGCCTCAAGATCATTTGCTCACTTGGACTCTACTTAGTTACCTAAAAGAAACTTTAGAATATGGTGGTGAATCAATAATGAAAGTATTTTGCTTCACCATTCTTATCTTACATACAGTACGTTCTGCTCAAGGTGCAATTTGCAGAACGAATGGTTGTTCATGTGAAGAGATGGAACAGCATGGATTAAAACACCGTTTTAGTGGCTGTGGCTGAGTAGTTCATATATCCCTGTTAAGTGCCCTCAAAAAAGAAACAAAGGAAATAAACAGTCTCTCTGATGGCTCAGAGTATATTAGGATCACACTCTTACACAATCTCTCTCTCTCTCTCTCTCTCACACACACACACACACACACACACACACACATACAATCTTTGCTGTCCTTCTCTCACACATTGCCTAATAATCTTTTTTGGAGGGGGTCTCAGCATGTTATGACAATTTTATGGTAGAAGTACAAGCACATCTTGGGTAACAATAAGGTGGATTTATTCTCCATTATTCCAGGTCACAACTCACACACACAGATACAAAGAAGCCTTTTTACCAGCAACTCATAAATAAAATTGTGCAAAAAGATGATCTGTAAAAAGTAGGACTGAACAAATTTGGAGAAAAATGCACCATTTAAAAAAAAAAAAAAAAATAATGCAAGAACACATCAACTTCTCAATAACATAATATGTGGAAATAAGTGCAATCCACTATTTTCAATCATGCAGCAGGTATTTTACTGACCAACACTGGATTAGCTTAAACTGATCTGAATTAATTTGCTTTTTTCATTGTATTAATTAGGTTGTCTTAAATCACATATCACTGTGATAACATTTATATTTTATCAGGAGTGCAAACACTGTTCTGAATGCTGGTGATAAAGTACATGTAATATGTGAGGATTTGACCCTCTTATCACATGCCATGCCTGGGAATTCAGGTTGTTTTTGCATTGAAGGGGAACAATAGGTTTGTTTTTCAAAACTGATGTTGTTCCTATTCTCACTCTATACAATAGCGAGAGACTCAATGGTGTGAAAGGATTTCCATGTTTAATCATTGTGTAGCCTATGTGCAAATATTATCTCATGTCTAGCTTTCCTTGCACTATTTCCTGTTTACACTTATTTAAAGGCCAGTCATCACCAACAACCCACATAATTTTTGACAAGATTGATTGTAGGGAAAAGAAACATTTGCCCTAAATGTATATTATCCACCTTGTGTTTGTTTTATACAACAAAAGGATCTGCAGTACTGCGGTAGATTCAAAATGCTAATCCTAAAACCGCCCCTCACAAGTTGAGAAATACGGCTTATATCTTTCAAAGGAAGTTGATGATGCGGTTATGTTGTGTAAAAACCCTCATTCTCTACCTGTTTGGCTGCTAATCTGATTAGTCGGTGTGACACCTTGAAGCCCTATCAAAAATTTGATTATCAGATGAACTACCATCATCCCCTATGACTGGATGAAAAGGTGAAACAGAGATGTAACACTGCATTTATTCCTCTCCTCACATCTGTGCATGACATAAAGACGAGCGAGAGACACAACCACTGCCTCATCTGATTGTGGTAAGGTTACAGTTTCATTGATAAAGAGATACTGTCGACTAGTGATCTGTTAGTTGTTATGAGAGTGTCAGTTGCCGTGCGTCGTGTCTTTGATCAGATATTTTGTAATCTCTCAGGAAGCTTCCCGCCCAGCTTGGCCAGCAGATATTTTAAAGCTGTCAATCAGAAGCAACACAACAGACATGAAACAAGTCTAATTGAGCTGATTTGAACAACATCAAGTGTCTATCTTTTCAATCTTTCATCCTTCAGAGAGAACTGTTTACATTCCTTACAAGCACGTTTGCCAATCAGGTGTGTTAGTTTGTTGTATTCGCTATAACAAGTATACAGTCAAGGGAATTGAAAATGTTCACTTTTAGCCACATGTAAATCCTTGAGCTGTGTTTGCACTCATTAAAAGGAATTTTTGGACCATTCTTTACTTTTTTGCCCTGTGAACAAAAGCATTCGGAGATGCTGAGAGCAGCAGCCATGATTGAAAAGCAATGAAAGGGTCAAAGACTTTTTGTCAGAGTGTCTGACTTATTTAATCACAATGAGTGGTGGGGAAGACAGACTTTGATTAAGCCCGGCTCACCGATCGATAAAGTCCTTGAACTTGCATAAGTCATTGCTGCCTACTCACAATATTACTGATAGCCTATGTTTTATTCACAGGGGTCTGAGATCGCGTAACCCCGCAGCATGCGCACCTGAGTGAATTAGCCATTGATAATTTTTTTTTTTTTTTTTTAAATGCCACAGATACATCCCAAAATTGAAAGGCTGACTTCGCAGCAAAATACCTCAAGATATGTCAAAGGCAGATAAACCACTTGTGAATGCATTTTTTTGGTATAAACATCTCAAACCAAAGGAGGATTTTAGCGCGCTCTCGCCATCCATGGAGAGGTCACGGGCAGGCATCTACAGCGCAAGGCATGCTGTTGTCGGGCTGCTTGGATTCAAAAACCTGCCAGGTCTGGCTTCTTGATCTGTACTTAAAAAAATGCAAAATTTACTCTCATTGATTAAATGTAGATTGAATGAACAGAGCAAAAAAAAAGAAAAAAAAAAATTACACAACCTGCCGGGGTTCAACTCTCTTTATCATTGTTTAGAACAGCGTGACAGATTCAATCTGCCGAGCTTGGAGGAAGGCCGTACGAGTCAGTCGTGGGCCACAGACGCAAGGCCAAACCCCCCAATGCGGCGAGATCGAAAAAAGTTGTGGGTCATGAGGACGTAGCCTGCAGCCTTCCCCTCTAATCATTGACGCAGTGCTAAAAGAGTGAGTTTTCACAGCTGGCTCTGGGTCTGACCTGGAATAATCATCAAGGAATACCCCTCTGCAGACTAGGCCATTGTTGCTTCTGAGGAACACGACGCTGTCTGTCTTTTCAATATGACCCGGCAGATGGAGGCTTTCTCCTTTCATGTTGGGAGGAGGTAGAAAGCCACCTGAGTGAATTGCAGAAATCACCTTGATTTGGTGGATACACTGGCAAAGAAACATCTGAGAGGGTGTCTGTACAAAAAAGCCCAAGCCGTGTCTTTCTCTGTATCAGGACCTCGTTTGTGGCCTGATTCATGTTCATATTTTACCAAAGTTTTAAAAACGAATATTTGTATAAACATGCTGTTTTTAGGTCATGAGCTGTGGGTTCAGACTAAGAACGGGTCCACAGCATTATTAGGTGAACTAACAATGACACTGCTGAAGAATGAAGCAAAGGTTTGATTAGGACATGCTTGGTTGGCATGATTCACAGTGGATAAAGTAGAGACTTATACTGTACATGTATTTATATCAGTTGCACATCAGGGTCACAGATCTGTCCCGAAAGGGAAAAAAACAACAATTCTGAATGCAAATAATAAAATGCATCTAACCATTTAATCATGCATAGTGAGTCAACTTTAAAAGGGAGCAGAAAATGTGTACCATTTTGACATCAAAACTCTACATTGATGCAAATTCATATGCCACTTGATAAAATGCTGATATTAATACAATATTTAGCCCACAGTGCTTACTAGTGAGTATACTATATGCATCACTAAACAAACCTGTGTCTTGCACAGGAGTCAGTAAAAAGTCAATTCAGTGAAGTAAAATCAAACAAGTGTAATAATTTTGTGTTATAATTATCTTGCATTTCAATATTGCATTACCCTGCTGAAAAACAAAATCAGTTGAAACCAGTCTAGTGGTAAGCTGGTTTTGGGATTTTTAATTCTGGTCCATCTGGACCAGCTAAACATCGGCTTGGCCAAGCAGGGAGACTGACACTGCCACTGTAGCAGCCACTGTTTCACAGGAAATAAAATAATTCAGTGGCAGATTTGCAGAGAGTATATGTTGTAAGTTGTAGCTGCCACACAGGCACCATCTCATGTAAAGAGTGACGTTAGGCATTGTTCAACAATCTAGCATTACTTTGTGATAGGGTTATTCAGTCCCCATTGCTGAACCGCTCATCCTTTGCCTGAAAAGCAACATAATTAGAAAAATCCCTGAATGTGTGTGCAGGTCTGTGTAACAGTAAGAAAGAAACCGAGCGAAGGCACTAAACTAAATAAATAAGCACTCAGCAGGCTTACAATGGAAGGTAATATGCCCTTTGTCAGTCTGCATTCCTTTTTGTGATTCACAGGCTGTTTGGCAGGTGGGACCCACTTGTAAAACAGAGTAAACGACAAGAGCCTGCTTTTAGAAAAATAAAATCTCTGCTATTAAAGAAAAGGATAATTTTTTAACTCAAGATTATCAGTATAATCCTTGTTTGAGTAAGAAGTTATCCTGATTAAAAATGGCTTTTGAGGGAGAGAAATAAAATGGACATTTGACAAAAAACCAAAAAAAACCAAAAAAAAAACCACAAATGTTCCAAATAAAATGTGTTATGGGGTTTTGGGTTTCTTTAATGTTAGCGTACTAATGTAACATTCAAAGAACAGTCTCTTTAAGATACAATGACTTATATTTAGCTGAAGAAAAACAGAAATCACCACTGATACAGTTATGCTACTGTATATTACTGAAAGAGGTCTATAATACCTGGAGAGAGCTATCCGTTAGCATTCCCATTCATCTCTATGGCAGTCAGTGGACTAGCTCATAAACCTCCAGAAGTACATAAACTTGTTTCATTTCACTAGAAATGAAACAAAATAAATAAACAGCTAATTTTGAATGGCCATCAATGGAGAAAGATACTTACAGTCTTCCTAACGGTGTAGCCATAGCATCTACCAGCAGAGGCAAAGGGAACAATGCTAATGAGCTAATTCCTGACTCCATGATAGTAAAGGTGTATTTACGACATGCAAATTGACCTTTCTGTGTTTCCGTATACCCTCCCTGTGTTACGTTATTCTATTGAGAATACGCCATAGAGTCATATAGTGTTATGCAGGAATAAAAACGGCACGCACCTGTTTTATGCTCGCTCCTGCCTCTCGTGTATTTCTTAAATATTAAGGAAATATATAACAAAAGGTGCATTCATTTTTTTTTATGTTGTGATGGTCAATGACAGTGTCTTTGACTTTTACTGACAACTAGCAATACTGACAAAGTGGCTTGCAAAAGCAAATGTTTTCAGCCATTGTTTAAACCCATTATTAGCCATGATTATTATATTTCTAAGGGTGAGTATCCAATAACAAAAGTGATAGCAAGCAACTTTCGGCTGGCCATATTATCTATTTTATTAGGCTACTAATATAACTGAAGACTCACACATGAGTGTACATGATTTTAAACATTTACTTAAATTTAATTTAAAAAAAAAAAAAAATGAGGGGAAATATGACTGCATATACAATAATACAATTATTAGATTTATTATGGATTTTAACATGTTTTTGTTTGTGAATGAAAAAAGCAGATCTGTTTTAGCTTAAAAATTAGCTTAAAAGGTAAAAATATTGCTAAACTGTGGCATTAAAGTCCCCCAGTCAGTAATTTTATCCATTAAAACTCATCTTTGATCACAAAAATGACATTTAAAAAAAATTTCCTCTGAAAAAAAAGTCTTCATGCCTTAAAATAGCTTGAATGTAACTCTACACTTTTGCCTCATTTATTATACGAGGATATATGAATATGCTAATTAGCCCCGCCTCCACTCACTTGCACGACCTCAAGAGATCCACCGTCAACTTACTGAGGTAAACGCTGCACGATGGTATCGCTTTTTACAACGCCAGAAACATAACGGTAATAAATATGATTAGTCTTTTGCTTGACTACATTATCAAACAGCTAATAATGTATTGTTAATGTTACACAAACCATTCGCGAGTCAGACAGCTGCCTTCTAACAATCAGTATCCTTAGAAATGCTTTGAACACCTTAACGTCAGTGGAGAAAGGCATATACTTCATCATAACATCGTTATATACATCATACACCCGCTATATTGCCAAATCTACGCAATTTTTATATCAACAGAAAAATATATCGGGATATATTTTCTAGAGACTCTCGTGCTTCAGAGCGGTCAAGGTTAATGATATGCTAAAGCCCGCGGAATGTTGACGTGATTGGTTACAAGGTAGTTTGTGATGTCAGAAACATCAACAATTTGAAACGGCAGGTTTGAGACTGTCTTCTTTTCACTGCAGATTTAAATAGAAAATACTCCGCAATGGTGCTGACTTATGAATTTGCACATTGTTTGTCTTAAAGCATATTAAAAACACCACACAGACATATAAACAACATTCAAAATTTTATTTTCACCACACTGGGACTTTAAATATTTTTAGACGAAAGAAAAAAAATGTTTGCTAAAGAATCGATAAAACAACCACAAAGAAAACTGTAGTTTGAGCTGTGATGGCTGACTCATTTGCAGCATCCTCTCTATTGTTTTACTGGACAACTTGTGGAGCCGTAGTAAGAATGGCCTGTACCTATAGATAGCACTGTAAAGTCTTTATCTCTCTTTCTTCTACCTCTGAAAGGATGTGTCTGTCATCTCGTGGTCACTGTTTAACTGCCCACCTGATAAAGGCAACAATCGGGGGATAGGGGAGACCCACAGACTGTGCATCCTCACACAGGACATGCCAGTAGACTATGAGAACACTTCCCAACATCCCCCTTGATGACTGAGAAGGATGGAATCTCTTTAAGGGAAACAAGTGGAGACTTTGGGCTATGATAGACAGCCTCTACAAACAAGCCCTTTGAGAGAGTCTCCGTTACCCCTCAGGTCAGCCTGACAAAGGGGGAAATTGGACACTCATTTGTTTGGACACATCTCAACACCTCAAATGACCAGGCAGATAAGAAGCTGGCCCTCTGCCCAGTTATGACCTGCATGATTCTAGATGGATATCTACAGTGAGCCCGACGCCTTTCCAGAAGCACTCGTAGTATATGTTCTGAAAGATTAGTTTTCATCTGCCGCATTGCATTTTAAGATGCTGGAAAGGAAGACAAAAAGGAAACTATGACTGAAATACTGCTATGCCAAACATTTCAAAGCCTCTGAATCTGATTAAAACCTGTTTTAACTGTTATTTTTACTGAATAAAGGGCAGAGTGGTCAATGTTGGATCTGCTAGAAAGCACAAATCTAAAATAGTCTTGGATGCAAGGTCAAATACAGCAGGATGGCCACCTGCCTCGTATGCCTGCCATCCTTTAATTGAAATGTTTTGATAGATTTCCTTGGCAGGTCAAATGTAACAGTTTCTAAGCAAAGGTCAAACTGGGGCTCCTAGCATGAGCACTCCAATACTTTATGGTGTCCACTAATTTGCTTTGCAGAGTTGATTTGACCATGGACTCCACTGATCTTCCCTGGACTCCATAGCAGCAGGGTTAATGGCCGCCGGGTCACTTCGCCAGATAGTGGTCTTTCATTAAAGCGCTTCATTTTATTAGTCTTGTTGACGATCAATGGCAAAAATAATTCATCTTTTTTCTTTCTTTTTTTTTCCTGGGAGCTCAAAGATCAGAGGTGAGAAAATAAAAAAAAGAGGGCCAGAATGGGAGAAAAGTTCAATAAATAAAACTCCATATTCATTCTTCAGATGTCACAAGGGTCTCCAATTTATTGACTGAGATGCATTTAGGATATGAAGAGGTTTTGTTCAAAATTCTTTTGGATCTTTAACCCCACAAAGAGAGATATAAGATCCAAAAGTCAATATATCTATCACAACTTTGTACAGAATCATAACAACCTGATGTTTTTTTTTTTTATATCAAAAACAAGTGTAAACAATTAACCAAATAGTAAATGCTCTTTTTATCTCTGAGATGACAGATATAAAGAAGAAGCAGGAAATATAAAAACAAAGCAATTTTTTTTTATCCTCAAAAAAAACAAGTATATCATTTACATTTTAAACTCACAAAGTTTTATTGATCAAACTTTGAATTTCTTTGACATATTTTCAGGCTCTTTTCTCACCACTATCTCCATCCACTTATTGGCACTGTAGCTCTTGTACAGATGTAGTGGAGCCCTGAGGGGGTGACTGCCATTCATGATATCAGCTGCGTAATTGAACCCCATGTTCCCTCTGTTGTCTTTAAAATGAATCAGCTGCTGCGAGCCATAAAGATGTAGTGTGGGCTTGTTTCAATGGTCATGCTTGTTTTCAGCCCTTCTGGGTGGGTGTGGAGAGGGACATACACATGTGGAGCTACAAGCCTGGTGGCCCTCTCATCAGATGGGATTGCTTGTAATTTGCCTTTTAAAGGCATCTCGTCCACATAATCAGACGGCAATTGCACCATTGTCATGTACAGTGGGTGAATGTGAGCAATCTCTATTGTGATTCCCAATTTGGCAGAGTGGATGGAATGACACACTTTGCCCATAGTTTGGAGGGGAGAAAGTCTCTGAGCATAAGGCTGGTCTCAGAGATGGGCTTTGTCGAAATGGTCTGATATTCTGACAGCTTGTCCTGTCATTAGTTTTACCCATTGCATGCTATATATATATATATATATTTTATAACATAACTAAGAAATACAGATCAATTAATTACAAATTAAATTAATCACACATTTTTCTGTAATTAATTGCAAATAATCACACCTAACATTAAAATTTGTAAAAAAAAAAAAAAAACAGATGGAATCTCCAAATTAATGTATAAACAACAAATACAGTATATTTTAAATACTTGTTTTATGGCATCTTTTTACTAAGTACTATGAATGAAGGCCAGCATCACCAATACCAATACTGATACTGATGCCTCTATGAAATGGATTTTTTTTTTCTCCCAGTTTCTGGGGATAAAATGAGTAATTATAGACATTCAACATTACAGCATAACTGAAAGTCATAATTTTTAATATAATAGGCCTATTCTGCAAAATATCAGATTGTTTTATTTATATATTTATTAACATTTACAGAACATTAAAAATTCTTATAAAAACTTTGGTAACTATAGTATACAGTACTAACGTATACAGTAATGGAGTACTTCCAAATCATTTGCAAACTATTAGTTTGTAGTTAATTCATAGTTAATATATTGTAGTCTCTACATTGTTAATATATTAATAGGCTGTATACAAATATAGAGTTCTTCATTCATTGTCACTGTAATTAATTATTATTGTTTAATTAGCTCATATGTAAAGAGTTAGATAATGTTTTTTATGCTTTGTTAACTTACTAACTGCAAATAGTTCCCACTTTAGATTAGGTCATGGAAAATGGGAAAATGTCATTAATTAAAGGGTTAGTTCACCCAAAAATAAAAATTCTGTCATTAATTACTCACCCTCATGTCGTTCCACACCCATAAGACCTTCGTTCATCTTCGGCATTCAGTATTCTAGTCGCTTTATAATATTAAGGTTGAACCACTGTAGTGACATGAACTGTTTTAAATGTTTTTAGTAGCTTTCTGGGCATTGAAAAAGGGAGTGTTATTGCTGGCTATGCAGGCCTTACTGAGCCATCAGATTTTATCAAAAATATCTTAATTTGTGTTCTGAAGATGACCAAAGGTCTTACAGGTGTGGAACAACATGAGGGTGAGTAATTAATGACAGAATTTTCATTTTTGGGTGAACTAACCCTTTAAGTGCTTTAAACCAACCTTAACTGCATTAGTATTAAGTATTCCTAATTTGTATATTATATATATATATATATATATATATATATATATATATATATATATATATATATATATATATATACACATATACACACACACATACATACATATATATGTAGAGTTAGTGTAAGGGGATAGAATACAGTACAGTAAAAAAAAAAAAAAAGTACCCATAACCAACCCATTATAATAAGTGTCACATTTAGCTGTGCCTTATATATAGTGTGTTTGGTTATGTTTCTGTGTCAGTCAATACACTATTAGTTTGAATGAGAGCTGTCAGTTCATTTTTCCCCACTTGAAAGTTAATTTCCACAAAAAAATAAGTGATACAATTACTAGTTATGAGACTTGGTAAAGATATTTTTATGTGAGGATCGATCCTCTTGATACAACATCAGTATTGCATTCACAAGTATTCAAACTTATTTCCACACTTACACAGAGACAAGCACGTTACTGACAGGATCCAAAACAGTTAGTCAGATGGAGTTCACAACGTGCGAGCGTCCTACACTTGGGTATTGCACGTCGCGTGGATGAGCGAGACTGATCAAAGGATCATGCGGACCATCCTCAGTCGGCCGCTCTTTCTCGCTTCACAGAGCTGGTGAGCTGCACATAGCCCTAATAAATAAATAAATAAATATATAAAGAGAGATACAAAATTCTGAATGAACAGTCTTGTTAGTTATTAGGCATTCACATAAAAGACAGACATAATGATGTTGATAAATGAAAACACAACTCACTCTAATCCTATTGAGCTCTTGAGATTAACAACCAAAGAACACGTACTTGAATAAAAGTGCATCTGCCACTGGGGAATTAGGGCTGGGGGAAAAGGGCAAACTATCGGAACAAAGTTTATATGGTGAGGACGTATGCCACCGTGCAGGGGAACAATGGTATTAACAAGCCCCTTCTGGCCCATATTCAGACTCCAGCCATGTGGCACATGAAAGGAGAGAGTCCTCTTCCCTCCCCGCAGCCACCCATGCAGCAGTGCATTGTTAGCACACAGCAAGGGACGGGTTGACTTGTGATCCGCTCAGTGGTGCTAGAGCCATGGTTCTCTGTCAATTTGTATCCTGGACCTGGTGATTTTAGGTCCCAGGGAGGTGGTTCATGACCCTCTGAGCACACCAGATGGGCACACTTTATTTAGATTGGATCTAGGGGTGGAAGTAGTTGCAACTGTAGGACAGCTCAGTCATAATCTGACATGTAGCTTTCCCCTCCCTCAGCTCAAAGCAAAAGAAACAGTGCTCTGGTAGTTGATCTAGTGTTGCTTGGATTTCCACTGAAAACATATGTTGTCATATATCGCTAAGGATCTTTACTTGATTGTGTGTATTGAAGATCAATCTGAGAAGAGAAGGACAAAAAAAATTACGGCACTGGTGTTTAGAGGTTTGATATAAAATGTGATGAAGATCACAAGACCTGGACTGTTAGCCACTGCAGATTCAATCCGAATCACTAGCTGTAATCTATCACACATTGCTCCTTGCATTCTGTATAGCTTACCATGTCTAATTAAATCCTACAACTTTATATTCAATGACCTGCGGGTCAGTCATCTTTTCATTAGACACTGCAGACGTTCAGAAAAAAAGCACTTATGGGATTCACACAAAAAGAGACTTCAAGAAACCTGTCACAACACCTTCAGCTAGCCGTGCGGTTTAATGGTGAGGCAAAAGTGAATGTGACGGTCCTGTCTGAAGAGAATATTCCTCTGAGAGCCAGCAGTGACCAAATACTCTACTGTTGTGGTGTTAGCTGAACATTGATAAACGACTGCCATTGACTGAGATGGGTGAATTGGGCCAAACCTCATTTGATGAACCAGAAAATTAAATGATTACTATTGGGTCTTATTGACTGGACTGGGTGGTACACTTGCTGTTGCATCCCTCCCAAAGGTTAATTGGACTTGAACCCAGAAAATCAAGAGGTTAAGCAGGGTCAAAATGACAGCAGGCTCATTCATCACAGCCCTCAAATTGCTGCTAATCAGATATGTCAAGGGGTTCTTGATGATCACGCTCCACTATGCATAAATGTTGTACATGTTCAGGCTGTTTTATGCCTTCTGTGATTGATTTTGAAATGAGAACATCCTTCCTGCTAACAACAAAGCAGAAACGGTATTTATACAGAGATGGGTCAAAGAAAAAATAATAGCACTCAAATAGAGCAGCAGAGTAGGATGATAAATGCTACATGATCATTGTGATGTTATTCACACCATGCTGCATTCACTACTGTTTAACCTTGTAGCTTCATATTCAAGCACTTTTGTCTAATATTGTAATATCAGAATTTCTGAGAAGACTGTAAAATATGAATCGTTTAACATTATAAGAAATGCTTAACATTGTAAGGCGGTGGACTAAAAAGATGCTGAACTCAACTCTACATGATCATTAAACTACATAAATGAATGTCATTAGAGCAACACTGAATAGTTCCATTCCTGGCTTCTGATTGGTCAATACAGCGTTCCATATGTGCTAAACCATAAATGATTGTTGTTTTGTTGCATAATAAACACAATCAACGTTGGGATGTGTATAGTGATAGTCTGACCTTTACTAATATGATATAAAAAAAGTGACATTGGTGATTCAAAACACTCATTCAATACCATCTACACTACCGTTCAAAAGTTTTGGGTCAGAAAGAATTTTTTTAACAAAAGATTTCTATTTGAAATAAATGCTGTTCTTTTGTACTTTTATCAAAGAACCCTGAAATCATGTGATCATGTGACACTGAAGACTGGAGTAATAATGGTGAAAATTCAGCTTTTCCATCACAAGAATAAATTATATTTTAAAATATATTAAAATACAAAAAAGTTAAATATAGTATATTAAATTGTAGTAATGTTTCACAATAGTACCTTTTTTTATTATTTTTGATCAAATAAATGCAGCCTTTTAAAAACGAACAAAAAAAAAATCATTAACCCTTCAATAAGGTTCCATTTGCTAACATTAGTTACTACATTATTTTATGTGAACTAACAATGAACAGTTGTATTTTTTTTTTAACAAACATTAATAAAGACCATACTGCAACAATTTTATTGCTCATTGTTGGTTAATGTTAGTTAACGCATTAACTAGCCTAATGTTAACTAATGGGACCTTATTGTAGTGTTACCAGAAATATTACTGTCCCCAAACATTTGAATGGTAGCGTAGATCTAACAACAAGAATAACATTTTTTTCTCTGCTGAACTCCACATGGTGACATGTGGAATATTCCTCCCATTAAGCCACCAAAATGAAAATGTCTTTTTGTGACGGAGATGGAGTGCAGTTTCACTGAGAGACCAGCTCATCTCATATATGATGCTACAAGCGACAAAATGTCACTAAAATGATAAGGAGAAATATCTTATTGGCATAAAAAAAAAAAAAAAAAAAAACACAAAGTGCGGTTTCATGGCTGTAAATGTTCTTGATTCACTTTCCATTGGTAGGATGTGGTTTTTTACATGCTGGTGCAGTGAAAAAAAATGTCTTGCCCTTTGAAAGGTATGTATCACGATCTGCCCTCATGACAGAGAGATTCTGTTTCAACATGAATCTGTAACAGCTGGTGGTACCCTGGAAAACCAATCTGTCTAATCCGGCTGCTACTTACTACTTCCCATTAAAACTTGGAGGATGCTCACACATATTGATTCGCAATTGAACAAACAAGTCAAATTCTTGTCAGCAACATTATTGTAAAAATGTGGAATTTGTAAGCTGCGTCAGCAGTGACAGTCCAATTCTACCTGGAAGAGTTTAATTTTTAAGGAAGACCGCACGTGGTGCATGTTGCTGGTGATCCCTGCTGAGTGTGACATTCTGATTTCACGCCTCCCCCCATAAACCCACCCTGTTCACTGGAAGCCCACATGAACAATGGCAGACAAAGCTCCCCTAATTAGCATGTCACATCCAGAGCACAAACCCACCCCCCACCCCTAGCTCTATGGCACCGCACCGCACAGAACGGGCTGACAGACTATCATATAATAACAGCGTTCAATGGTACAACTGAAAACACAATGCTGCCTTTTTACATACAGTATATGGATCATAGTACTGCTCTGACATGACAGGTTTTTCTACAAAAAACAACAACCTCAAAAAAATATGTTGTTAGATTCAAATGTGGAACTTTTTCCTAGTCCATTCTGCCCTTTCTGTCTCACAGAGGGGACGGCAGGGTCAGTTAAGACCTTCCTTCCCCATCAGCCTTTTCTCCTCGCTGCCATCTGCAATCAGATTGTTAGCATGCCAACTCAATCTGCCGGCCTCCCTTGAGTGCTGCTCGCTCAAGCGTGAGGAGCCTTCTCCACTAGCAGTGGATGTCCCTTAACAACACCTAGTCACTCAGCCGGGATCATCTAAATAGGGGGTGGACGACGGCCTCACACCCCAGCATGTCAGCTGAACTCATCGGTGACACGCACTGACCCGGGAACTGCCACTATCAGAGGGACAGGTTGAAGGGCAAAGAGGGGATCTTGTTGTCGCTGACCTGACCCTCGAATAAGCTGAGAGGGAGGAAAAGGAAGGAAAGCAACTCAACTAAAAATAAACAAGTCTAAAAAGGGCAAAGGAAGGCTACGAAGAGACTTGATCAATGCAGTTATAGATGCTCACCACTAGATGACACCATGATTGCATGGAATTTATTGATTTATTAAAGCGATCAACCATTAAACAGGGGTTACCAATTATTACACTGAAAATACAGAGGACTGCATTGATATCTGTATTAATGGGAGCTGGGGAATTTTGGGATTTTTATCAAGGGGAATGCATATGAATTGGTGATTTGGTCAAAAATCCTAAATGAACAATCTCAATCCATATGGCTGTTACAAATGATTTACACTACTGCAAAGGCTTCCAAGTCAGATATCTAAGAATAACGGTAGGATTTATTTTGAAAAAAAAAAAAAAAAAAAAATTCAGTTCACATCTTCATTCACTCAGCAGGTAAGAGATTACAGAGAATATGCACTCACTTTATTGTTGGGTGCACTTAAGTGGAGTGTTTCAAAGCATATAATTACCTTGTAGGCTTCTGGCCCTGAAGTATATGTGGAGAGAGGGGCTGCGTATTCATGAGACACAGGGACCACTATGGCAGCAGATTTAGTCAGTTCGCTCCTGCCATCTTTTCACCCTCTTTTGTGTTTTACCCCTGTTGCCATGGGAATTAATTGAATAGAATTTCAGACATCATTGTCCAGGTGGGAATTTCATAGCACTGGCCGACATTTTTCACCGCTTCAAATGAAAGCAAGACCTTTCCAAGCTGGGTAGGACATACCATGCTGGGTGATTTCATACCGAAATATATCTTGATTGGTGTAATTCATGGAAAACTTGTTATGGGCAGGTTAGCGAATTTTTGAAAGTTTTAGGATGATTTAATCTCATATACAAAACAGAATAAATTATCGAATTACCATGATTAGAAAATCAACTAAACGCTTCTTTGTATTTTAAAGCCAATACATTTAGCACAATTATTATGAAGGCGACCAAATTAATTAATGAACAAACAATAATAAAAAAAATAATATGCAATATATGCTACTATGTTTTATATACTAATTGAAATAAACAAGTTGAATTACACACACACACATGAATACATAGTAGCATATATAATATGCTACTATGTGTTCTATACTAATTCTAATAAACTAGTTTTATCACACACAGACACACACACACACACTAAACAATAGACCAAATGCAGTTGTTGTGGTTCAGTTATTTTTGTTCAATGCTGATACATTGAACTCATCAAAATGTCTTTAATATCTTAGGTTAAGCTAGTAGGGAAGCACCATTTACATTATGAGGCACACATAACTATCACTGTTCTGACTGACATGAATAATAGATTTCCCCCGCCCCCGCTGACAAACCAGAAAAAAGGCAGTTTGAACGAAAAGTAAGTTCTTCTCACAGAATTGCACAATAAAATTCACACATTCACCCAGGGGGGTGAACTGTAGTTAAAAAGATAGATTTTAAAGAACAACACTGAGTGATCTTTAGTCATGTAATATGTCTGGCTTCACCTATATGATGAGGAGGTTAATTTTCATCGCCCTGAGACAGAGAGTCAGTAAAAGGTTAAATCTGGCAAATGCATGAGTTGTAGAAATTAAACTCCTTTTATGCAGAAAGCCAGCACATGCAGGGTGCTTCAACACTTAAGCTCTTCCAATCCTGTTCCATTCTCTGGATGCTGCATACAAAGCAATCCATTAGTGTCAGCTTTGCCTGTGATTTTAAGTGGACACCTGTCCATTAAGATTGGCATTTTAGTACAGCTCATCTCTCGCGTTATTTGCTCACACTGAATCTCAAATGTAATGGAATTTATATTTCCAGGTTTAAAGAACTGGAATTATATCTTTGATTACTGTGGAACTACACAAATATGATATACTATAAGTAAATTCTTTGTTCTATATGTTTATTTACTTTTGTTGGCGTTCCAAACAAGAAAAGAAAGCTATTCCATTGCTATATCAAAGATACTGGAATCAAAATCAGTGACTGTATGGTGGTATGTATAAGAAAGGACCACAGACAAATAGCTAGAGGAAGGCAGGATGCTTTGCTGTGTAATTATAATGCCATATGTATCCGCTTAACACACTAAGAATGAATCTACAACTGCTTCATGTATTGTTCAAGGCACATTCTTATATAATGTTTTTTTAAAATGGTCAAAATAAATGCATAATAATGCATTAAATATACAAAGAAGTCTGTGTATCTGCTTACAGGCTTAATACTCCGTGGACAAGCAGTCTGTTTTCTGTGTGTGTTCTTATTAAAGAGTAACCAGGCAAGCTAAAATGCCCATTACAGATTTTTCAAATTTCAAACACTGAGAAGTAACATGAACTCATAACAATCTCTATAGAAACTTGTTTAGAATATAAACAGTAAGTTACTGTATTAACACTGAGAGCTTTTGGACAGAGTCTTGTAACAAATATTATTGATAAGTTTCAGCTTGTGTCTCACAGTGTAAACACAAAATTTACATGTGATTTTATGTTTATTAAGTTCATTTGGTAAAGTTCATAATCATTTGCACATCTCCATTTTAGAAGCATCCAGTTCTATTTTGAATATTGTAGTTCTGTTACAAGTCTATAACATTTTGCACACTACAGTATAAACAGTTTAACGGAGTAAAGTTATGATGCATGCACAGTTTCTAAGATTTAGACAAGGTTGGTATTAACACAATCAAGAAGATCAAGCTAATATCAAGCTGGCAGACTGGGGTGCTGAAGGAAAAAAAAAAACACCACCGGTTGAGTTTAAAATGGCCTATGTTTAGACATATGCATGTAAAACTGGGTCCCTCCCTCTCGGAGTCCTAAGTAATGATACGTTGAATGGGACGGTGGGGTTCAGTAACTTCTCCATATTAATTAGAGGCAACAAATGAGGTTCTGTAAAGCACCTTGCATCCACCTCCTCATTTCCATGCCATAGGTTTTTGGTTACAAGGGTTAAAAAAAGAAAGAAAAGGGAAAAAAAAAGAGCTAAAACAGAAGTGTAAGCGATAAGATCAAACGAGGGGGAGTCTACTGATCCCTCATTACCAGGCTAGGCGCTGCTTTCTCTTCAGGCACATTATAGCAATGAGATTTAGGCCTGAGTGTCCTCCCTGACAAAAACCCACAAAGGGAATAAACCCCACAAGCAGACCCAGTCAGCTCATCTCCACTCAAATTAATTAGACCCTTCTGTAGTGAAGCCTCACAGGAGAGCAGGAGCCTGATGGCTGTACCTGACACGAGGACTGTGATGGCTGGACTGAGAAGACTGACATTAGGAATACCATGAACATTGGACACATTGAAATTCTTTTAATTCTCTTATATTTATTTCTTATATCTATATGATCTTATTTATGAGTCTTGTTTTTCAATGTCTTTGTTGTTTATATACCTGATTTTTTTTTTTATTTCATCACAAAATGTAACTATATTATTGCCCAGCTCTTTGTTTAAAGTTGGATCGCTTTGAGCAATATATACTATACTATAGTATACTATATATACTAATCTGCTAAATGCGACTATAATGCACAAAGATACTAAGATATTATATACATTAACATCATGCTTTTTGTAAAGTTGCTTTGAAACAATGTGTATTATGAAAAGCGCTATGAAAATAAATTTGACTTGACTTGAAATTTGACTTGAAATGTATTCAGATTTTTTTTTTTTAAATCAACATTAATTCAGTTACATCATTTTAAGAGTATATAGTTCAAATAAATGCTTATATGCTTGCAATCACAATTCAAAGCACAATTACCCACTATCGTTTTCACACATGCATCCTAAAAGAGATGGTGGAAATGTGGAAATGAAAGCTGAAATTTGGATTGGACTTCCATAACATAAAAAAAAAAAAAAAGAACTGATGAAAATTAGAAGATGTTTGCAACAAAAGGCTAATTTAGTCAGCTTTATAGAGACTTTTTGAAGACATATTTCAGGAAAAATACATAAATTACACAAACTAAAAAACAAGGCAGTATGCTGCACCAAATATTGTTTTTCACTCACATGACCAAATCAACCCAAATGTAGGCTAATTTGTTTAGTAAAACACACACAGCATGTACAACAACAAATGGCATTCAGTAATTATGGATTCATTCATTAGACTAATTAAGTCCTCCTCACTGGATCATCTGATTAGATGTAACTCCTCAAATGTGTATTCACAGATGAGGGTTAGGATTAGGAAGGGAGTTAAGGGTAAAATTAGATCAACATGTTGGGAGGCATTGGATCTGCTACCACACATATTCTAGTGTCATTATAAGCTCTGAGACACTGAGGACCACCAGTCTGCTTAAACCTGGACATGTAGGTTTCAAGCTTTTCTATGGATAAATACAGATGGAATAACTTTACCAAAGCACAGTGGGCCTTATTTATGAATCTAACGTAGAAACGAGCACAGATCAGAGCGCAAAAATCATCTCACGACAGGGTTCACGTGTGATTCATGAAACATTCATATGCCACCAATTTCATCGTATGAATGATCAGATGTTGATAAATGTGCCGGCTGAAAACAATAGTCATTTAAATATCATGCCCCTAAAAATTCACGGTTTAGAAGCCTCTCCACTAGAGTTTACGACATGGAGAAACGTAACCCGGCCAACAAGAGGAAGTAATCTCATGAAAGACAAATTGATCTTACACCAAAAACACCTGTTAACCTTGTAATTGCAAACAATTAAATTATTATATAAGTAGAATATAAGAAAACACTTTATTAATGGATAAGCTATGACACAATGTCAATAGAATATTTTACCACATTTTTAAATGATGAATATATGTCTTCATTCTAGTCAAAATGCTCTCATAACAATTCTCCACCAGATTTACTTTGCTACATGCATGTTCATGCTAATACAAACACTTGCGTACACACGTTGAAACCTATGATTTGATCGTAGCCACTGCTCACGTCTATATTGATAAATGCTAAGTTCTGCGTGGAAATGACCGTACGCCCAGTTTTCTGCTTTACGTTTGTTTCGTAAATGGGGACTGTGTCTACTTTTAACAATAATGAAGCTCAAGTTCTGGTTCTTCAATGACTGTAACATATTATAAGCAATCATTTCAAAATAACCAATCAGTACAATCAGAAGTCTAAATATGTCACCTTTATGAACACTACATATTAAATACAATTAAATTATATATATATATATATATATATATATATATATATATATATATATATATATATATATATATATATATATATAGTTTTTTTTTTTTTTTTTTTTTTTTTTTTTTACAGTTTTAGAGCTTCAATTAAGAATGTGATTCACAAACAAACAATTAACAACCAATCTAGTTTCTATTAGTTCTCATTCACCCGCATAGATGACCTAACCAGGATTAAAGTGGAATTTTCACTTGGGAATGGCCATAATACAATCAGGTGCTGTGACAACAAGAAAGAGATAATTCAATCGAGTTTGTTGTTACAGCATTCCTCTTGAGTTCATTTTGATAAGTGAATGTTTTCGGAGAGGTGCCTTGACTTTCAATGCAAGGATTTTCAAGAAGAAAACACTGCCTCATTTGTTGAAGGGGGGCGAGGGGGTGCCGGCTTGAATTTCACGGTTAGAAAACAGTTACTCTCAGAGCTATTTAGATCTGCGATTACTGCCTACAAAGTAGTTGTAATGAAAATGCAACAAATCACCATGGACTATCCCCCTCCTTTTGTCTGCGTTTTTATCGTGAAAGACCTCCTCTGACATTCAGCATCCAAGCGCAGAATAAAGGCAGTTTGTAATGTGTGCAGAATTGCCTTTTCTCTTTCCTTGTAGTAGTACTTAAGTGTCATGTTAAGCCCAAGGCGAGGGAGACTCTCAATGACCCGCACTGGCTGGATTGTTGTGTTTACTGTATTCTCCTCAATAAGCACTGCCGAATCCCATCTCTTATCAGTGCATAAAGTCTAACAGATTGCTGACTCAAATTTCCCCTGCCAGCCATGCTGGTTTTTGTCTATTGTTTAGCCTGACAATAGATTCCACATACCCTACAGCTTGAGTTTCTGTCTTCTTTATTTGCGGGGTATCACCCTCAATGCAAGTAACAGCTATTTGCACAACGCAGGCTCAGCCCAGAAGAGGCTCTTTATAGGGGAGAGGGTGCAGAGATGCCAAAATTCACTAACGCTTTTAGTCGTTTGCCATGAGAGTTGTCATAATAGTGTTGTTCGGGTAATCTTTTTGGGTTAAGAGATGTAGGAGACACAAGTAGAGATATCTGAAGGAAAGCACAGCCTCAACCCTGCCAAAAAAAAAAAAAAAAAAAAATGCAGGGGAAAATGTGTGCACTGTCTTTAGTGTAAAGCAAAAGCACTGACGACTCAATAAGCACATCTGGTACATAATGTGTTTGTGTTTTGCACTTTAAAAGGATACATGCATAACTAACCTCACAAATGCATGTTGTAAGGGAAAGAACAAACTGTTCCAATGGCAAATATTTGTAATTTACGGTAGAATAACAAACAATTGGACAATGTCAAGTTTTTTTATGAATTCTTCCATTTTTTGCGCAGAGTTTCTGATACAAGATTATATCTAAACCCTTTTTAGTGTGCTAGTAATCAATTCAAACATAACCTTCTCAGTGATATCACAGCAGAGAGGCAGTGAACAGTCAGGTTGTCTCAGAGTCAACCGTAATGCTGCCAGCGGGCAGTGTGAGGCGCTGCGATGTTGCAATGCTGGCAAAATGCGCTTGTGTGATATTTGAGAGAACGTCCGAGACCTTAAGGACAGTCGTGAGATACACAAATTCTAAATTGATTTTACAGTCTTGGTGTGCATACAAATGTGCTGACGTCAAAAACTGACAGAACACACATCTTTATTCATTCAAGTTACATTATGTAACTTCCTGTTTTATAAAAAGAATTAAAAAGAGAAAAAAATCCCATTTTAAAGTGTCTCAAATGATAGTAGATTGTTAAGTATGTTAGGGTAATTCTGAGTCACTGAAGAACCAGAACTTGAGCTTCATTATTGTTAAGAGTAGACAATTTGCTAGGTAAAGTTATTCCATGTGTATTCATGAAGAGCAAAGCTTCAAACCTTAGCCTAAACAAAAGCAGCTGTAAAATGTTGCAATTTTCACCTGAAAGCACAACCATGTTCAGCTCAGAGAACAAATCACAAATCAGACTGGGGGTTTAAATCTTTGTGTTAAATGCAGTGTAATGCATCCTTTTATTTGAATAGCTGAATATATTTCTAGTGCTATATGAATGGAAGTTTTATTTTCATCGGCAAAGATGACAGAATTATTGCGTTTCATGTAGCTCTCAGGGTGAGTTACTTATCCTTACGGAGATGAGGAAATAGGGTCTTGGGAAACTGTCATAGAAAAATATTCTTTTTAAAAAGGTGCCAACAAGAAGTTCAAGATGACCTCAGGCTAGTTCTGATCTCTCATCTGAGGTCAAAGGGTCAAAGTGAGCTATTCTAAGAGTTAAAAGACCACAGAAAAAGACACAGCTCTTGAAAAAGCAAAAGATCACTGCTGACACATGTCTTAAATCACAACCACAGAAAGGGGAAAAAACAAACAATACTAGTAGACTCCTACTGAAAGATACAGGTAGGGATGCACCGATATTAAAATTCTGTCCAATACACTAAAAACTGAAATCCATTTAGCCATTACAGCATTATATTGTGCATTTTTGCATATATATATATATATATATACACACATTATATATATATATATATTATATATATATATATATATATAGACGTTGTGCACTTTCCTTCAAGAAATACTCTTGACTACTGACTAGAGGCACAACCTTTTGGAGCTGACATGTCTTCCACGCTCTTTGAAACTGCTATTTTCTCCTGCACTGGTCAACTGTGGATTAGAAAATGCAGAACAAAATACAGATGAATTCTCAATTGCAGTATCAGGAAGGAACAAATAAGTTAATAATTGCCACCACAGGGTTATATATTGGTGTGGAAATTTTGAGAAGTAGGCAGTATGATATCTGCTCACAATACATTACAGGGCTAATGACCATATCTGAGAAATGTCATTCTAAAGGCAGTGCAACCTATACAGGATTAAACATGCCAAATATCTGACACAGTTTAAACCGTTACCTCCTTATCACAGTCAAAACATTACCTGATAAAGGGAATTACCTGGAAGTGTCAGTCATCTAGATCATTACAAACTGAGGAAGTCAAGTCCTGCCATTGAAAATACGGAGCCGTACATTTCCATGGTGGGAGGGGAAAACATGGTTGTCATGCATTCAAGACATCCACATTTAAGAAAACAAAATATCTCTGTAAAAGAACAAGCAATTCCACTTGATTAAATGAGCCAAGTTTGGCAATGGTACACAGAATCCAACACTGTATTATGTTTTCAGTTTTTATTGGTTTAATTTACCATTTCTGGATTGAGAGAATCCTTAGTTTAGGTGAATTTAATTCAGAGCTAGTGCAAGGTAATGTTTAACACAGACAGAAATAGGGAAAACAAATTGAGCTCCATGTGGATAAGCAAACTCAGTCCCAATTGTATTGGCCCAGGTAGCTCTTGTTCACAAGTCTTTCAGCTCAGCTGCACACCAACAATTGAGCATAAGGGAGATGCAATCAAAACAAAGACATCCATCATGTTGTTCAAACCTTCTGCTCGATTCATCCCAACATCTCACTGAGATAATGAGGACTCAGTTTCTTCCTTTCAAGCTTAATAAATCACACACTAGTTAATACTACAGTCCTTCTGAAAACACCTTATGTAAGATACAAATCATTTATATTTATATATATATATATATATATATATATATTTATTATGTTAATTAAGATAATTACATTTGTATATATTACTGTATTCCTGTGTATTTGGTAATTATTCCTCATGTGAGGTTGGTGTAATAAAATTGTTTCTCTATCTGAAACATTTGCCTCTTCATTGCTGTCTCCGGGGCATTTTAAATGTCTGTTTGCATCCCTGGTCTCTAAACATGAGATATTATTTGCTTAGAATGAGAGCAAATCAATGAAAAGTCAAATACAAAGAAGTAAGAAAAGCCTCTTTTGAGACTGAAGACACCATGGGCACCAGTTTAAAAAAAATGATTGTGTCAAAAATCTTGAAAGTGAAATTTTTCAATTTTTCAATCTTGAAAATATTAAAAATCCAAGGCCTACATCAGTTGCTATTCTAAATTATTATTGTTATTCTAAGTACATCTAAATTTTATAAAACCAATCACACCAGTAAGCAGTTATATTTCGTTAGACAACAGCACATATTTAGGTTTGACAATCTAAAATTCCATATTTTTCTTTGTTCACAGGCATACTACTAATGTAGAGCATAAACATTTTTGAAAAAAAAAAAAAAAAAAAAAATTTTTATACTATATTATCAACTTGTGCCAGACTTTGATACCTGTCAGTGATCTTTCAGTGGGTAATTTGTTTCCTGTGTTTTGTCTTAATCTGAAAAATAATAAAGAGGGAAATGAGCAGTGAAGTTATGAGCGAAGGCTGGACGTCTATGCCTCCATGTCATTGTGAAAGACAATGTGATTTTTGCCTTTAATCACCTCAGTGTTAAAACAACTAATTAGCTTCTGTGGCTCACTAACGATGTGTTGACAAACACATAGGATAAGGCATTCGAGTAAATAGTTAACCATTTCTCCTCCCTTATCTCGTATCAAAGGACAAAGGGTAATTAGAAACTGTTGTGTGTGTTAAACAATATCTTGTAAAAAGGAAAACATGCCCAGACAGAGGGATTTGTCTCAGCAAATATACCTGTCCAGCAGTGTGTGAATTACTCTTGGGGTTCCTGACATTCTTCAGATAACTGATGAACTAGTTTTCATCTATTCACCTGCATTATTATAATTACAGTAAAATACAAATTAAAAGGTAAACGCAATAGATGAACATAATGGAATATTTGTTCTTACTTTTTCTTAAAAATGTCAAACAAATATTTGGCATAAATGGTAATGCAATAAATGTCATTATTTATTTGTATGTCATAGTCTACTTTATCCCAAAAAAGATTATTTTGAAACCAATATAACAGACAAATTACAGCATGAACTGTACATAACATGTATTAATATAATATATGTAATAATAATATAATATAATATAATATAATATAATATAATAAAGTTTGTTCTGGTTCTTGAATCTGATTGTCTGAGAGGTCTCTCCAGCCATGCGATATTCTACCAGTATCGCCACGGGAACTGTTTCACTGTTAGTATGATTATATTATATTATATTATATTATATAAGCAATATCACATGTGATTCGGCCGTAGGCACGAATATTGAATATATGATATTGCGATATTGCGAGGCAATACTTGTGATATTGCTCATATAATATAATATAATATAATATAATATAATATAATGTTACACTTTATTTCGATAGTCTACTTTAGACATTCTAGTAACTATAAGCTTTGCAACTACATGTCCACTAACTCTCATTAGATTAGTAGACTGTTAGGTTAGGATGAGGGTTAGGGTTAGTAGAATAGGTTGACAAGTACTTGACAAGTACTGTCAAAATACCATCAAAATAAAGTGGGGACCATCAGAATAAAGTGTTGGCAGTTATTAAGCAGACAGTCTATTAATACTCGAATGACAGGTAGTTAACATACAGAAGCAAAGTTACTTATAGTTAGTAGAATGTCTAAACTGGACTATTGAAATAAAGTGTTACTTAAAATAATTTTTTTTTTTTTTTTTTTTTACAACATCACCACCACCAGTAAAAAAAAAAAAAGGGGGAACTAGTATTATTTGTAGGACTCTGCTCCCATTAAAATGGATTAAAATATGCTTTGTCGTTTTGGCCGAATGCTTCACAGAGACTACACACCTGAAGTGAAATCATGCTATCAAGACAAAGATTAAAGAGATTGTTTTCTTAAAGATATTCTTTAAGAAACCAGCAAATTGACATATGAAGTTCTTAAAACAGAACAATCATGTCACTGATATCCCCTTGATAAAACAGGAAGCTGAACCATTTTCAGGAAAATCAGCATGAAAATGCAGGCTTCCTGTAGCATCAATATAGGTCACAGGTCACCTTTGTGCATTGTCTGCGATCTTCATCCACCAAGGCGCATTGCAAAAATGACTTGTAGTGAATGGCAAAGGTATGGCAAAATGGGAAATGACTGTAATTTGCTCAGGAGCCCCACAGGCTGAGAAATGAAGTGAAAGAGGCACAGAAAGCCGCTTACACTAGAAGAATTATACATTCTGGTGATTACAGTTCAATTATGATGATTTTTGAGAGTGTTTGCACAGTAGAGGGATCAGCAGAGAGAAATACATAAGGTTGGCCTATACCTCTAGTCTACCCTTGACTCAAAGTGACATACACTAACTCTTGGTGCTTATCCATCAGGGGCTAAAGAATTGTTTTCCTTCCCCGCCTTGGTCACACCAACCAGAACTCACCCTCAAAGCTATGGGAAGTGCTTTATCCCACTGAAGGCACCATTAAGACTGAAGTGGAGCCCCCCACATTTTATTGGCTTTTTAGCCTTTTACACAGAAGCCTCCATTAACACTGATGGCACTCCAGAGTCCGTCTCTAAACTCCCTGGTAAGAGTATGGTACAGCATCATCAACCTATTGGGTCTAAAATGAGTCCTAAGCAATATCAAGTACAGTACACAAGAGGAAGAAAACACAGGCATGGTCAAAGCTCTAGACTTGAGTTAAGGTTACTGTTATCCAACAGCATCTAATCAAGGAAAAGGGATTTGCATACTTGAAATTTGCTAGACCAAGTGCATAAAACTTGGTATAGGTTTTATTCGATTAAAATGAACTCTGGTGCAGTTCATTTGAATGAGCTTGAACACTGCCATCTGAGCCTTGGTGCACACCAAAACAAGCAGACCAAAACTGCTGAAAAGATAGGTCTCAGTCTGCTTCCAAATGAACTATGGTGCAGTTCGTCTGAAATATGAACGCAACACAGACCAAAGACATCTAAAAGGATGTGATGTCACAAGATGCGAGCCTAAAAAGGACAGAATGCTCAAGCATACCTGGTTCCTCTCATAAGAGGAACACAATTTCTTTTTTGATTCAGAGCAAAAGAACCAAGAGAACCGAATTACAAGTGTGAATACACCCAGAAAGACCTGGTTTGAGAAAGGCTCCCCAAATTAAACATTACTACAACTGGCAATGCCACCAGGCCATGACAGAAGGAAACAAGAAAACTCACTTCTGCCTTCCTGAATTGTCAGTTGGCTACTGGTGTTGATTTATACAATCAATAATTCAAAAAGTTGCTTATTCATTCTTGCATTGGCCAGCAGCCTCATCGGCTTCTGCCAGAGAATGTCAGCTGCAGACTGGGCCTGACATGTTGCACATGCAGAAATGTGACATAAATATTTCAAAAATCTCTAACGCTAGCCAATGGCACCTTGGCAAAATGGGCCACCGCTGGACAAGCCATGGCTTTTATTGGCCATCTTCTTGCCTATTATGGAGAGGAAGGCATATATCCCGAGCTCCCTGATTGTTATCTGCTAATAAGCATGGCCGACTGAAATCTTTTCAGAGCAAATTGTTGAGGACATCTGGCAACGCTTTCTCTGTGATGCACAGACCGCTGAATGTCCCTCTCGAAAAGGTTGGCATGGCAACATCTGACTGCTATTCAACAGCAGTACAGTTTGAAAGGTTTAGGGCCTAGTTGAAAATCCATTTGGGCCACTACCTGAGTATTTTCCCGCAGCATTCTCATGTTGAAAGTGCAGTAAATCTTACCTTCCCCAAAACCCCAGATATGAATCAATGACAGCTTTGTTCATTCAAACTCAATAATTATTTTCCCCCTAGTGATACTTGTTTGTGAACCCAAATTGCATGACCTTTGGGCTTTCCATGGACGATTTTAAGGCCCATTTTACTGACCCGTCAGTACAAAATGTTTTGAAATATGATTTCAAATCAGCACCATGAAAAGATGAATAGTGAATCAATAAATGTCCAAAAACGTGGCAGCTGGTGGATAGACATGGCTTTGCTCTGGGCACTATTGTGTCAAGGACAGAGCTGCTGTAAGGCCTGAATCTACATAATAGGCTACAATAATAAAAAAAATAATAATAATACCACACACACCGGAAAATACGGTGAAAAAGGGAAAATATTTTTTTCATAAATCGTACTTTAATAATATTTCAATTTCAAATCACAAGCTTAGGTGAATGACTGTCAAAAACCACTTAAAAAGGTAGGAGCAGCAGTCTATGTAAATATATTTGACAATGAAACTGTAAATGTATGTGATATTGGTAGTAAACAAATATTATTTTCACTAATTATATAAAACAGCACAGTAAAAAAGGTTTCTATGCACCACAAAAAGTGTTTTTTTTTTTTCTTTAATAAGGAGTTAACTAATACTGAAAGTACGGAATTTGATTTGAGAAATTTGAAGCCCTTCATAATTCCAATAAGGTAAAAAAAGGCTGATTTTTTTTTGAGAGACGGCACCACCCTAGTGCTCAGGTCAGCACTACACATGTAAATGACCCCTGACACTTCAAATGGGAAATGAGACACTCCACTTACAGAATTATCTGAAGTGTGATGCATTTCAAGATATCATTTCACCTACACTAGCTGAAAGGCACCAAGAGTTCACATTCTACACAAAGCTTTGATCACACATATCAAAGCTTCACCTACATATATAGAGCTGTACAAAGACAAGGTAGAATTGATCACTGGCATAGACAAAAAAGATTGTCTGAACTCACATTTACAAATGCTTTTTGTTTGCTTTTTACACTTTGTATCTCATCCATATATCTATAGATTTTAACTGTAATATATTGCACACTTACTTTCAATGGGTTTAACTGATCATGCACTTAAATGAATTAGCATCTATATGACTTTCCTTCAATTTCTTTTTCCTAATTTTTCTCTGGAGAGTCTGACCCTCTGGACCACTAATTACTCAGATGTTGTCACTTTAGAGCCATAATGATCCTATAATGTTCAGATCAATATAAGAGTAGGACTACCTTTTTAGTCTGGTATAAAATAGAATGTGTAAAACAGCCTCAGTTCTTCTTTTGGCTTATAATTTCTAATAATATAAATTTCACATTTCCTCTAAGGTGTTACATACATAGATCTCAGAGGCATGGTGATTTTAGTGTATTAGCAGGTAGGACAGAAAACCTGCTGTTAAGCCATCCTTACAATTTATGTTAAGATATGACCTCTAGTTCAATTATTTTAAAATAATTGACAAATTACTTCATTATCATTTTGAAATCCGTTTCAAAATACTAAACAAACATTGGCAATGTAACCAACTTCTCTTAGGTATCTCTTAGTATCTTGTAATCTTTGTGTCTTCATGTGACATTCTTCAACTCTCCCATCAGGATCCATTAGCCCATTCAAAATTACCGCAATTAATAATTCTGCATTAAGCCCTGACAGGAATTATTTTCTTCTAACGAGTTACCAAAGTGCAGAAATGTCTCACCAGATTATATGACTAGCAATTATATTTTCAAGAACCCAACTGCCTCAAATGAAAAGAAATTCTGAAGAAAAAAAAAAAAAAAGATTTTCTGATAAACGAGGTTTAGTCTAAAACATACAACTTCGACTTGAAATGCCACAGCATGAACCTAAACGCACACTTTAAAATTGTACAAAAAGTCAACGTGGAGCAACATGCATGAACATCTACTACATGATTTTAAACCCTGATACATGCTGATGTCAAATTTTGTCTGATTTATGTAAATAAATGTTACTATCAATGTTACCAAAGTGTGTTTCAAACCCCCAAGCTCTTTTTTTTTCAGCCCAGTTGCCACGGCAACCTCCATTCAGCCTGTTTATTAAGGAGGAGTCATGTTTAATTGATCCACTAATGCACTGCCGCGCAGTCACTGGCTTGCAGTCTTTTGTTTCCAGGTCATATTCTAGGTCCAGGCATTTACATAAAAGCATTACATTTGCTGAAACCAGTCATTATTAGTAATTTTCCTCCTTATCCACTGATGATGACTGCAGTATAAACACAGATTTATGAACAGTAAATATTACGTGGTTGAGGAAATATTATATTGTTTTGAGGTTTTTTTTTTTGGAATATGTTTAGTCACAGTGGAAAGTGAAAACACAACACTGACTAGGAAGTTTGTAAGACAGCCAGCTCTCTGCTAGAGAGTTCTGTTGCAAGGTGCATTTGTGTATCAAATAAATACTCTCCCTACGTAGGATACAAACTACCAGATACATTTCAGTTTCACTAAATCCCCAGGCACATGTAGACTAAACAATATCACAGCACCATTGTGCTAATTATTCAGTTCTCAACATGTGAAATGTTCTGTGAGGCTTGTTTGGAACATGAAATGCTGTTTATACACGGCACTGACATCCTTCTAAAAATAATACACCAATTATAATAGAGATCCAAGAGGTTTCTTGGCAATAAACATTCATTTCACTTCCACCTGATTCTTTCATACAATGATAGAGATTTATCATTAAAAACAATCCTGTAATAAAGAAAACAAATAATACAAATTAGACAGTCCTGATTTCAATAGTGTCATGCTCATGTTTGCCAAATTCTAGACATGTTTTCCATTTTAAAATTATTGGTATGATTCCTTTTCCCAACTAGCCAAGGAATCTGGATTCATGAAATAAAACAAGATAAAAAAAAATAATTAAAGAATAAAAAAAAATTGGGGGAAATTGCATTTGGTAAACAGGCAAAATCAATTCAGCACAATTATCAAACTAAATTATCCTTACTGCATTTGGTAACGCTTTATAATAACTCACGCTATGAAGCATTAGTTAATCATTAGTTAAGCATTAGTAAATAGTCAATTCATCATTTATAAAAAATAAATGCTTTGTTCTTGATTTATAAGCATATCTATAATGAGTTTAATAATTGTATTTTCATACTTTATTAATTATCAATTTATCATTTCTAAATTATGTATTACATTATTCACAAAACAGTTATTTAGGAGTTGTCAGTGGTTCATAAGATCATTTAGGAAGTGTAAGTAAATGATTAATAAAATATTTAAATGTACATTTATGTGTCTTATTATTTAGACATATAGTAATAGTTACTTAGTGTGTTAATAAATGATTTATTAACACATATTCCTAGTGTCAAAACTACCTCAGTACTAACTTTAAAATATTAGAGGACAGCAGTGCAGAAGATCACTGAACCTTTAAATCTCATTTATAAAAGCTTTACAAAGCATAAATAGTCCTCACTAGATGAGCTCACAAAAATAGTTAACTGACCACTTCTAAATGTTTTATAACTACCTGAATCATGAATTGCTGTAGGAATATGTGTTAATAAAGCATTTATTAACACACTAAGTAACTATTGCTACATGTCTAAATAATAAGTATAAATGAATGTTTAAATAGTTTATTAATCATATATAATAATATATAAATAACTAGTTTGTAAATACTGTAATACTTAATTTAGAAATGATACATTATTAATAAAGTATGAAAATACAATTATTAAACATTATAGATATGCTTATAAATCAAGAATAAAGCATTTATAGCTGTATTTATAAACTGCTTACTAATGTCTATTAATGCTTTATAAGTGATAAATTGACTATTTACTAATGCTTAACTAATGCTTCATAGCGTGCAGTTATTATAAAGTGTTACCCTGCATTTTATTCACAAACTACCCATCACCTATTAAAACTTGAAAGACCTCAATTCCAATTTTGACTATGTTTAGACAATGTGTATAAATTAAACATCAAACCTTCAAATGTCTGATCTGAATATATCCAGTAATGTCATTTCATGTCAGTGTTTCTGAATTTCACTTGAGCCCTCCAGCACTGGACAGTTGTTTATGGCCACACTGCACCAAAACAACAGATGTGCTTTACACACTGCCAATCCACATAACACTCTACTGCTTGAGCCCAGGTGTGCAAATACACAGCAGCTGAGGTCAAGACAATCCGTCTCCAAAGGTAGTGGACACTGGGCGAGTAAACTTTGTTTCATGATAAAGACTAATTTAAATTGCTTTCAATATCTTCTTTGGAAGTGTAATAGTGCTTCAAAAGACAAGTCTGACACATCTGTGCATTTTTCCCAAGAAAAATAAAATAAAACAGGAACTTTAAAGAAAGAGACAACTCTATATTAGTTATTTTAGACCAGTGGTTTCCCAAACTGGGGTACGTGAGGTGACAGAGAGGGTACGCAAACCAAATGCTGAGTTTTGCTGTCACCTCACCTTAAAACTGAGAATGTATTTCTAACAGGCAAAATGGCATAAAAACATGACATCCAATCAAATTGAAAAACTGACCACATCCACACAAGCAGTGTGCATATGATAGATTGTGTGCAGAGTATGCTGCCTTAGCACTACATTACTGCCATTCTTGACAATGTATCTTTGTAAAAGTGGGGATTTAGCACTTACTAGCATGAAAAACAAATAGCCTATAGACACAGACTGTGCATAGAGATCGATTTAAGACTCAAACTCTCTTCGATACAAAAACATACCCTGTGTGAGTTCTTGTAGATAATATATTATACGAGCAAAAATGCAATTTTTCCCAACACGATTGCAAACGTGACATTGGGTAACAAAAGGATAATATTAAGTGATGTACATTTTAAACACAGTATTGTCAGTATTGGTTGCTCTATTTTGCAATGAAATAATGTTTCCAAGAAAGCCACAACAGAACTGCAACACAGAGGTGTTTCCTTAATGAATCACGAGTCAATAATTCAATGACCCATTCATAAATACAGCCAGTTGCACCATTGACTAATTGAAACCTGGTCTAAAGTCAATGGCGCAATATTTGTTTTGTTATTTAAAGATCGCGTTAGTAATATCCGCCTATATGCGGGTGCACAACGTGCGTACACTCTGCTTATTATAAACACAGGGAAGTGCAGCAGGACACAAACATGCCAAATATTAAAAATAAAAGTATTACAAATGTAAAAAATTATTATAGTGTGCATTAAGATAAAAATGCTTTGGTGGAATCCGGCTTTTCCCGTAGATGGTCTGCTCACGCGCTTTAACCTTGCGCGCGAGCAGATCCGTTTCCTCCCTAGAGAAGCGTTCAGTTTATCCGCTTGCAAAATTCCGTCATGTAAATAGAGAATCCGCCATGGCGTGAGTGCAACTGGCTTTTAAAGGGAATGGGAGATTGGTTTATTGCACGTTTTGCCCAAAACACACCCATTACTCATTAAGAAAATAGGGACAACCCTTTTAGACCATGCACCAGGCGCACCGACCATTTTTCCAGTCCTTAAACTATAGCAAAAGTGGATTCGGACACGCCTTAAGTGCACTTGCGCCGTGCGCTTTAGACCTTGCACTTAGATCATTAAAATAGGGCCCAATGACTCAATCAGTAAGACAGTGACATACCGCCACCTACTGGCGGTTTTAGTTTAATATGTAAAAGCATCACTTCATTTTTACCATCATTGCATATTTCTATAGGCAAGGCAAGTTTTTTTTTATTATTATTATTTATATTGGACTATATTGGACATCTTTTATTTAAAACATTATTTATTTTATTTATAAAGGTAAAAAAAAGGAGGAAAATCAATTTAAGGGGGCAAATATTGTCCCTTAATGGAAAAGGTGTGACTGCAGTCTAAGTGGAAGAGAGGGGGTATGCAGAAGGATGTCAAATACCTCAGGGGGTACGCCACTGAGAACCACTGTTTTTTTAAGACTATGTACAACCAATGTGTCATTCAGCTTCAACCTCTTGAAAATACAAAATGCAAAAATGTCGACATGGTAAATTTCAAACTTTCTAATTGGTTTCCTCTTCTTTAGTTTGACATAATCAAGAGGTTTTGTAGCCTAATTCACTTGAAAAGAAGTGACACACTGACATCAACTTTCATGCTTGCCTGCATAAGCCTATATTCATGCAAAGCCTTACAGACAATCATGAAATTGTGTCTTGAAGAGCATGATCCCAGGTTGAAATATTAATTACGCAAGTCAAGTGTATGTGAGTGGCTAATTATAGTTGACAGATTGCAATAAATGTCTTGTAAGTAAATGTTAGGTTTAATGTCTTCATTTCCAGAAACTACAATTACACATGGTTAATTTACATCTGTGCATAATAACCATGCAAAAGATCAAACAATATTAACATTATTAGGTTTTCATTTTATATTTACACAATGTAAAATCATGAATAATTCCTAGTATAAATGACATCTACAGTAAAAAAAAAAAAAAAAATGTATCTGTGTATTTCTGGTGATATGTACAGGATTAATGTGCTATTCTATGATTCTTCAAAATGTACAATGAAGGGAAAACTAATAACTCTCTTCATAAATATTCATTAGTAAATATATTCCACTTTTTCCATGAGTGAAATTATCTGTACTTAAAGAACCCCCCCCCCCCCCCCCATTCCCCCAATAATTTATTGTTCCTTTTCCTTGTCTTAAAGATTCTTATACAGTCCAAAAAAAGGGGGAAAAACTGATTGTTTAGAATACTATAGCCAGCAATGAATAAAATGATTTATCTAAGTAAACTTAACTTTAGTGTCTCAATAGTTCATTTTTTCTTTCTGTAAAATACGTTCTCGATAGAGTTTAATACTAGCACAAAATTAAACTTGGCTTATTACCGTTGTCAGATGATTGTGATACAGGTAAGGGAACAATGCTTTTCTTTGTTGAATTTGTATTCCTTACACCCCTTCTTTCAAGCCCAGCACTGTTAGTGAAGCTCTAGGTATACATGATTACTTTTGTGTCTATGGATGTTTGAGTGACAGGAGGATAAAAGCCATATAGATGTGGCTTTTGTAAATCTTTAAAAACAAACTATAGGACCCTGTGGCCGGACACCTCACAGCCCTTTAATAGGTGCAATTATTGCTTAACAGCCCATGGTTATACCCATCATATGTCATCCTATGTTAAAAATGTCAGCACTTTATGACAATCTATTGCCAAGCTAAACAATCAATAAAAAAAAAAGAAAAAAAAAAAAAAAAAAAAAAAAAAAAGGTACATTTCGTGAATGGGGGTATAAGATTTAAAATCGATACTTTTCAGAATCACTCCAAGTGTATAGCGTGAATCGGAGTGCTTTATATTTGAACAAACTTAACTTTTAGAAAAGTCTCACAACTATTTCAAAGACAATCCACAGAACAAAGCCCTGATTAAAATGGAAAGATTGAACCATTTAACAAGGTTCAAATGGACCATTGATTGTACATTGGTGAGAAAGTGATAGATGAGAGTGAAAGATGTGAACGGCACGTTTCTGATAACTGGACATGGCTGTTCCTTTAAGGCCATTTGAACAATAGGTAAGACTCTGAGACGTTGATTTACAGAAGACGGTGAATTGAAGAGGGACCCATGGGGACACTGGATGTCCCAAAAAAGAATCTTAGGCTGATTGCAAGAAAGACTGGCCTGATTGTACAAGATTTTTGGGGCGTATGCAGCACTCGTCCATGATGCTTCTACAATAGGCAGTAAATACATGGGATAAGGTGGAGATCCTTGACCTAATGTGATGACATTTTCTGTACTGTCCTCCAGGACACTGGCTAAAAGCAACAAGGCATCACTAGAGATTTAAATCATTTTGTTCCTTTAAGTTCTCTGCAATCATATTTCAGTAAGAATTATATTTATAACTTATGCTAAAAATCTGCTAAATAATCTGAAAGACAATTTTTCAAATTCCAATTTAGTATCACATCATTTTTAAAAGATAGAAATTATCTTTAAAGAAATAGTTTACCCAAAATGAAAATTCAGACTTAATGTACCTTATGTCTTTCTTCTGAGGGACAAAGAAGATGATATTTTGAGAAATGTCTTTTTTTTTTTCCTCTTACAATGTAAGTCAAATGTAAGGGCTTGGTTACCAGCGTTTCTCAGAATATCTTCTTTTGTGTTCCAATGAGAAAAGAAAGTCATACAGGATTGGAATGACTTCAGGGTGGGTAAATGATGTCAGTATTTTCATTTTTGGGTCAACTATTAATTTAAGTGCTCTATTTGTTCAGACATGATGGTAGCAAATATCTGAAGGCCAGATAGATCATTGGTTATTATTGAAATCTCACTACAAGCATTTCAGTAGAGCTGAACGACTCTACATAAATTGAGAATCAAGATTTTTTTTGTTGTTGTTTAAAATAGAGATTCTCCCATGATTCTGAATTAAAATTAATTTGAAATGATTCAATGACTCGCTCATAAAGACTTTACTTGTTTCATTACTCGATGAATCTGCGTTTTTGAATTAATCTCTTGAATGAATGATTCAATGACAAATACATTTTTTAATGTGTCATGTGTCGCTACCTCCTGGTGTAACACAACTGATACAATATTTATTTGAAGTATCAAGTTACTTTCAAAGTGTGATTTGTTCTATTTTGATCGCAACCGTAGACATCAGTGTTTATATCTGAACTATAAACTTTTATCCCAGTACTTCTGTGATAATCTGAATTATTGTAAAACAGAAATAATGATACTGTGATGTTGAAAATACTGTTCGTTTCATACATAAACATGAAAACTGCGCTATATGGCTCAGCGCAGTGCAAACGCTGAATGTTTGCTGTGATCTTGCTTGTCAGAAGTTTTAATAGACCTAGCCAAATCGTTGTCATTTAGGAATAAGATTGCATAGTCGTTTGAGTTGAGATCGCATTCTTTTAACGATTAATTGTGCAGCTCTACATTTCAGTGTACAATTTTTCACTGACTTTTTGTGTAAATGACAAAGTAACTTGAAACTAACTAACCTAAAATATATCTGAGCAATGTTGCTACCTATGCCATTATGTAGGAGAACAACATCATTACATGATTCCTGTTAATTTTCTCAGCTCTGAGACTTTACACAGTTTAGACAGATTGTAATTTGTGCACCAGTGTCCAGTATTTATACATTTAAACACTAATATATAAGGTTATACAACATACTCTTCAGAGGAACCATGTTTGGCCATAGGAAGTAGCTACAAGCTAAATTAGCTTCTGTTTTCAGTTCACTGATTCACCAAAACAACTGCAATCTGCATGTGACATGTTTTACATACAGTCTATTTCTGAGCAAGCCACAATTTAGAGCACTAGGCCAAATTACTGTTATTGAAATGACCTGAGATGAATGATACCTGCCTCCCCACTTTTCACAACACAAGTTAATTAATTTGTGCAGAAGACTCTATGGCATCTGTACAATTGCTCAGGCCTGATTTCATCTAGTGCAGCCTCCTGGCTTTGAGAGCACTATTAAACATTCTCATATGGAGAGAAAGGAGGAGAATATAATTACAACCAATGTGTTAGTATCAAGTGGGACCTGAGGAATGTCATTTAGGTCAGACAGCCATTCCTTAATCAGATCTGCCGGTTTCTTTTTTAATCAAGGCATACAATCATTGGCCAACGTGTCGGGTTATAATGCAGAACTGTGGCCTAATCTTTCACACTCACATTTTACTGCCTTTTCTGTGTTTAATCTTCAGTGCTGTCAATCACAGCCAGGGTTGATTACTGCAGTATTTGACAGTGTGTTCCTTAGGAATTAAATAGGGACATGACGTGAGAGTGACATTGGAGGTCTGGCAACAGATATGCAGATTTGCATTGATACAGTGTTTCCGGACCCACCCACAGGTTCAAATCATAATTTCGTGCTAAGCCGTGAACTTGTTACTGTGCAACCTACAAGCATCCTTGGTTATCTGACGACGCTTGATGTAACCGTTAAGTGACACAGACAAGGGCATTGTAAGAATGCATTAAGCATCACAATCAAAATCTTTGATTTCTCATATTCTTGTGTAGTGCTTCTGATTACTCACTTGTGTTCTGTAATGTATATTAGGTGTGTAATGGTTCTCGGGAAAAAAAAAAAAAAAAAAAAAAAAAAAAAGTACCGTTCTCCACCCACAGTTCGGCACGTACTTACACCACAGTTAATCTCAAATCTTGCAACGCATATATAATATGGTCTGTTAAAAATAACGCGTAAAACAGACAAAGTTCAGCTAATATATATTCTTGTCGATGAATACACATTCTGGCTTCCCAATACGTTACAACAGCGTCAGCGATGATCAAAAATCTGTGGACAAAAGATTTGAGAAGATTTCTGTGTGCACTCATCTGACGCGTGCACACGGAAAGCTGCGTCTCAGACAGCACGCAAATATTAAAGGGTTAGTTCACCCAAAAATGAAAATTCTGTCATGTATTACTCACCCTCATGCCGTTCCACACCCGTAAGACCTTCGTTAATCTTCGGAACCCAAATTGAGATATTTTTGTTGAAATCCGTTGGCTCTGTGAGGCCTGCATATGGAGCAATGACATTTCCTCTCTCAAGATCCATAAAGGTACTAAAAACATATTTAAATCAGTTCATGGGAGTACAGTGGTTCAATATTAATATTATAAAGTGACGAGAATATTTTTGGTGCGCCAAAAAAACAAAATAACGACTTGTATAGTGATGGCCGACTTCAAAACACTGCTTCAGGAAGCTTCGAAGCATTATGAATCAGCGTATCGAATCATGATTCGGATCGCGTGTCAAACCGCCAAACTGCTGAAATCACGTGACTTTGGCACTCCGAACCGCTGATTTGACACACTGATTCATTATGCTCCAAAGCTTTATGAAGCAGTGTTTTGAAATCGGCCATCACTATATAAGCCTCACGGAGCCATCGGATTTCAACAAAAATATCTCAATTTGCGTTCCGAAGATTAACGAAGGTCTTACAGGTGTGGAACAGCATGAGGGTGAGTAATAAATGACAGAATTTTCATTTTTGGGTGAACTAACCCTTTAAGTTCTCTTTCAAGTCTTGTGCTTGAACGGACAAATTCACACAAAAATTACGTCAACATGTCCATTTTAATGAGTATCCTAGCAGTTATGTCTTAAGTGAACGTAAACAGTCAAGAAGGACAACGCATGTGTACAGTACAGCCTAATATTCCTGCTGTCTGTGTTTTTAAAGGTGCCACAGAATTGAAAATTGAATTTACCTTGGCATATAGTTGAATAATAAGAGTTCTGTACATGGAAATGACAAAACAGTAAGCCTCAAACACCATTCTTTCCTCCTTCATATGTAAATCTTGTGCATGCAAAAGACCACGGAAAAAAGGGCAAATCCCAACATAACAGACTGTGACGTAACAGTTGGGATCATTATTATTTACACCCCCAAATTTGCATATACCAGCCCACGTTCTAGGCAAGGCAGTATTAACGTTGTGGAGCTGCACAGCTGAATCATCAGAAGTTCTGCAGGTATTGTGAAGCAAGCAAGCTAGGACAATAGTGAAAATGGCAGATTGTTTCTTATTGTATTCACGGAGACCAGACCAGAGTGTTATTTTCATTTTTAACCTGAAAACGCTTGCAGTCTGTATAATTCATAAACGCATCTTCTTTCTTATTAAGTCTCTCCAACTGTGTGTAGCTTTAGCCCCATTAGCCGTGCAGCACTATTAAACTCATTCAGAATCGAATGTTAGCAAACATCCACAAAATACATGCCATACTTACGTGATCTGATATGCTGCATCACGAACAGTTTGTAATGATCCATTTTGAGAGTTATATTTGCTGTGTGAACTTCTGTATTTTTTTATGCAATGTATTATGGAGTCGCGAGTTCATTTGCATTTAAAGGTACAGCACCAAAACAGCGCATTTTTTCTCCCACCCCAAAATAGGCAGTTAAAACATGTTATAATAAAAAAATCTATGGGGTATTTTGAGCTGAAACTTCACAGACACATTCTGGGGACACCTTAGACTTATATTACATCTTGTAAAATGGCCATTCTATGGCACCTTTAATGTTAATAAAAAAATAAAATACAAGGAAATCACCCACTGCTCTTGACTGAATAGCTTTTGTAACTTTAATGATTAATTTTTAATTTATACAGTGAAATATGCAATGTTATTTCATGTTTGATTACTTTATTCAGTTTCTGTACCTGAAAACTACTGTTAGACCTACCTGAAAAACCTGAAAAGCACTATTTTATTTGTATCTTTGCTCTATTGTATTTATTTGTGCTGTTGCTTGTAGTTAGATTTTGTTCTTATTTTCTTTATTTTTTATTTGACAGTAGACCTTTTAAAACTGTAATACAACCAGTGAGTAATCTGAATCGTTGCACCCCTGATGTACATAGAAAGTATTTACATTTTCATTCACTTTTTCAAATCTAAAATCACCTAAAATGCAATTAAAATGATCAGAAATGCAAAATAAAGTTGTTCAGATCATTTTCCATTTTTCATAAAAAAAAAAAAAAAAAAAGATAAAGTTATTTCAATAAATGATCAAAGGAATTCTAAAACATAAATAAATATTTTACAAATAATATTTCGATATTGTTTAAAATACACTACTATTTAAAAGTTTAGGTCAGTAATTTGTTTTTTAGGAAATTAATATATTTATTCAGCAAAGACACATTGAATTGATCAAAAGTACTGTGAAGGCATTTATATCGTTACAAAAGTTTCTATTTCAAATTAATTCTGTTCTTTCTAACTTTATATTCACCAGAGAATCAGAGAAGAAGTGTATTCAGGTTTCCACAAAAATACTAAGCACGAATAACTGTTTACAACATTGATGATGTTGGAGCCATAATCACCAGAAAAGAGCAGACATAATCTTACAAAACTTTAAATTTATGATACGAATACAATCAGAATCACTAGTGTGACAGCAAAGTAAAACCAGTTTATACTTAATACATACAACACCCTGTTTATTATTTAAATTGAAACCAAAAGAACCAAAGAAAGAAGTCATGAACTGAAGTGCTTCTAAACCACCATCTTTTTCTAGCGATTTAGTAATTTGCCAACTAAAAATGTCATATGGTTCCTAAAAGTTTTATTCTAGAAGTACTGCAGTAATGTTAACCTTTTTTCTTTTTCTTTTTTTACTACCTTACGTTATTTCCATTTAATGAGCAGTAATCAGAAAATATGGTGAATCTGTGTAACGTACTGATTATCACCTCTTTCTATGAGTAAACAGATGATCATCCTACGCCACTTTTGCTTTGCAGTGACTGATTTACTATTCTCTATGATCTATACATACACTCTGCAGTCCTTCACATGTGTAGGCATATTCAGGAAATATATATTGTATGAAAAACAGTGGTACACTTATCTAATCGTCCTCAGAACATCCCACAGCGCTGTGTAATCAATAAACTTGTTTTAGGCAAAGCACCTTTTCTAGTGACTCAGACATTAACCCTCCATTAACTATTTCAGAGGCTGTTAAATGCACCTCAGTCAATAATGCTAATTTGAAAAGCTATTGTATAAGCCGTTAAGAAATGTGTATTCATATTATGGTAAAGTGGCAATCTTTATTATAGGCTATTACAAATTGCAAAAAAGTCAATATGGTGAGGGGAGATATTTCACATCGGGGTGAATTATGGTGGCGAAGTGGAGTTCTAGGCACTAATTTTAGTGGAAGGACAGCTTTTCTTCTCCTGGTCAATGCATTTTAGGACACTGATATTGAAGTGATGGGGTGACCCTCTACCAGGCTTTAACCTCAGCCTGTAATTAAGCCAGATGGAAGATAATAAATGTTCTGCATAATTGAACATTACTTTACTGATGGTTTCAAGCACTCATAAGGGGAACCTACTGGGGTCAAAATTAATGTCCATCATGTACAAAGTGTAATCAGTTTCAAACATTGATATTCTGTAAGGCAAAGGGGAAAAATGAAATACATTTTTGCAGTACACTGTAAAACATAAATGCTCCGATTAGAACTAAAAGATTATTACACACTTTATAGTTCTGGTCTTGGTCAATAGTGTTCCAGTCATGCTAAAATTCATTATATAACAGCTGTGATTCAAAAAACACTATAGTTTAGGGAGTTACTATGTATATCATGCCATAGAGGAACCATTTTTTATTGTTTTTATTTTTATTAGTTTATATAGTATTATTTTATGCTTTATACCAGTGGTTTCACTGGACCCATATTTTCCCTTGGCCATTTTTTTAACCAAGCAAATATATTTCTCAAAAATGGTTGATACATAAGCACCGTCTCACTTTACCTAACATACACATAAAATGTACGAATATCACTAACACTGATGAATAAACAGATATAAGGTGGCTATTAAATAGCAGTTCCAAACTAGTTTTTCATAATACAGTAAAGTTAGTAAGTTGGTATGAGCCACCAACTTACTAGAAAATAACACCAAAAAAGTGTTATTTTGGGTTAAGGTTACAGAAACTAGTTACAATGATGCATAGAATGAATATCATGCCTGCATGCAAATCCTTCCCACCTAACGCACGATGTACCAGTTGCGTAATTTACTGGTGGCTTTTTTTTGTAATTTTATGACGTACTAATTGCATGCTCGTAATTTCTTTTGCTAATATAGTAGCTAAGTGATATACAGTTGTACAGATATACCACTGAAGAGTGCACACTACGAGCACAGTATAATATCTGAGAGGACAGGAAAGTTTTTTTTTGTTTTTTTTTCCTAAGGTGAGAGACTTTTTTTTAATTTTGTAACAAACTACAAAAATAATGCTAGAATAATTACACTGACATAAAACCTGACAACACCTCATCTGACAGCAGATACTGAATCAGGAGAACGTTTTTCTCGGGCACACTTTATTAAACCCCATCTGACAGTTGTTGTTTCTTTGACTACATACTCTGTGACCCACTCAAAATGGTCTTGCAACCCACTTTCAGAAATCAATTCACCTACAGTATAACAACATCAAGACCTTTTTCAATCTTCAAAACCATACAGCAAACCTTAATCAGGGGAAAATGAAGAGGGTTCTGTGAAGGTGTTGCAAAGAAACATTGAAAAAAACATTGAAAAAAATAAATAAATAAATAAGACAGCAAGTTTGGCTGTTGTACTGCTAGTTTGGATGTTGTACTGTAGCAACAACTACATGTTTCTAAGATTATCACAAATACAGAAACTAAATATAGAGTATTCCTGCAGAGATGAGGAAGCAAATTACATATTATTTGGCTGGTTGATCTCGATACCATGAAAGAGACCCAGAACTTGTAGAACCACAAACATAACATTACCCACAAAATAATATTTTATTACACAAGATAATGATTTGAAGGGATGGAAATCCTTTTGAGTGAACAGCCAAAATAACATTTTGAGGTAACAAGCCAATGTTACGACATCACAGAACAATTTCAAAGCGTGTTTCAGAAAAGCTATTTGAAAAGTTTTTCTATGGGTCATTTCATGTCACAAACTGCTACATTCCAAAAAGACATGATTAGTTCATCAAAACTACTTCTGTCCATGTCTCTGTGTACCAGTACAGCTCTAAAATATTCTCGGTTTTACAAGCAGTGAAGTTTTAATTAAGACAAAATAGCTCATTTTCGCCTGTCTGCTGCTCATTGTGAGCTTGAGATTTTTATTACGGTTCAAAGAAGTGCTTGTAAAATGGTCACTGAAAAATTCAAGCCCAATTACAGTGTCAGTCTGTCGGACAAATTGCCCTCACTGAAGGCTCTGTGACAGGTGCATTGTGGAAGAATTGATTCTCACCGAGGGATAAGTGAATTGTCATTACGTGTCTGTTTCTTATGACATCTAGCTGGATGTCCTCTGATTCACACAAGTAGATTTGAATCACTGGACTGTGCGAATGAAAACTCATGCTAGCGTCGGCATTAGCGAAGGGAGAGATAAAGGCATCCATTTTACAGGTCAAGAGCTAAAGCCTTTGAAAGGTTACAGATCAGAAGAGAGGGTTAAAAGATTTGTAAAGTAGACCACAAAGGAAAAACAGAAGGAGTGGAGGAAAGAAACAAGCACGCAAAGGAGACAAAACTCAGTGATCGATCACAGTAGAGCAGGGCGACCCCAAACCCTGATGCCTGACCCGTTCAAAATGCGGCCACCATTGCGGAAGCCACACGTCGTGGGAGATCAATAGAATACCTGCAGGCTCCATTAGCTTGATTAGAGAGACGGCCGAGCTTGAGCGCAGGCTCCTCTGAATGCAGACAACTTTATTCTCCGGATTATATGGGATAAGAGCTGCTTGGCTTTCTAGACAGAAGAGAGAGAAAGAGCAGGTGGCAGTAAAGAGAGACTTGGGCTGCTGCTAAAGTGGAGACAGGTAATCCGCCGGACTCTTGGCCAGCAGCTCTTTCAGCATAAGGTGTCTCTAATTGGAGTATCAACCACACGGGTCTTGGCAGAGACCTCTAATCAAAGACCACAGATTGAAGCATTTGCTGGCAACTGTAGAGGGGAGAAGAGACAAATGAATGTGACAGAAAGAGAAAAGAAAGCTCAAAATCTTCTGTAAAAACATTAATAGTTTGTCTCCCTATGACAAAGAAAAAAAATATTTCTATGAATATACTGTGGGATTACCAAGACAATGCAAGCCATTTTGTGAATACACTGAAAGTTATACTGAATACAGCAAAATAAATAATTACTGGGCAAGACAGGATTTCAGGAATGTTAATGCTCAGCTACAAAGATATGCATAAAAGTGGGCCAAAATGTAATGTGATTACATGTGATGATTCACTTATAAGGTGCTTGTCAATTAATGAAATGGAAGTACTGACCAAGCTTTTCTTCAGAATTGTGATATACATCCAGAAAAAAAAGATTTGGAAGCAGATTTCAATACAAGCTTGCAGTCGATATATTAGTCCAATATATTCGGTATATATTACCTGGAGAAAGCTAATGATTAGCATTCCGATTCAATTCATGACTTATCACTATGTAACTACATAAAAATGACATCATGGCAACACTGATTGGCTGACGACACCATCCTCAGTGTCGATAATAACCATCCTTAGCTGAGACATGAAAGATAGCAGGCAGGGAAAAATAGTAAAATTTCACATATTGGCACTGGCAAAAAAGTACTTAATGAAATTAATTAATTTAATGCAATTTATTATGCTATTATTTCATTTTGCTAGAATACATGGCTACCTTTAACAGAGTTAAAAGTAGCCATGGCATCTACCAACAAGAGCTAATGAGGCCATGCTGGCAAGAGCTGATCTGCTGGGAAACAAAGATGTGTTCAAGTAGGGCTGGGCAATAAAAGATACAATAATTATCACTATAAAATTTTCCTCAATACAATTATAACAAAAGTTTGATAAATGTACCAAATAAGGTTTATGCAAAACAGCGCTACTTGTTTGAACCGCTCCACATGGACCATTTATCAGCTCGGCTCAAACGGCAGTGCATACTACAGCACAGATGCGTTTACTTGCTGATCGGTCTGCAACCACTAAACATCGCTGTGAGATCCAGGGAGAAGCGCTGGAATTCAGCATAGAATACGAATGTCTTGATTTAAACTAGTTTAAACCAGATGAAACAGAGCTGACGTTCTCAACAGCACTGTAGTGTTGCACGATTTAGTACTAGAAAGGTATTGCAATATGCTGCTATTTAAAATGGTACGGTTCCACATTTTATCAGTACCGGTACTTTAAGAATGACTATTATAATAAGAGCCGTATTTCATCATTTGCGTCAATGTGTGACAGCTGCACGTGTGTGTGCAGAGCTCTGCTTCCACTCCCTGCAGGGAGTAAAATATATCCGTGCAGTGCATGAGAAAATAAAGGCGGGACGTGTTTGATGTTTAAAAGAGTAATTAAGATCAATAAGCCTAGAAAAAGAGCTCAAAGCGCTACTCATACTGCCGGGCTCAGACAGACCTGAAGCGTGCTCGCGGAAAGGCGTCTTTCAGACAGCATGCAATCACGAATTTAGTTCTCTGGATTATTGTGCTTGAATGGTCAAAAATATGTTAAAATGCACGTCCTAGCGAGTATCCAAGCAAACACAGTTTGTGTGATTAATATTATGTTAATCAAACAAAAGAAAAGAGAAAAATCACCCACTGCTTGACTGAATAACTTTAATCTATATAAGAATCATTGAAAGTTAATTTTTTGTTATTAAGCTATTACAGTATTTTTTGTTATTAAGCTATAGCATTTGTATTTATGGTAAAAAAAAAAAAAAAAAAAAAAAAAAAAAAGTTTAGGCTACTGTTTTCCATAACATAACCATAGAGACCATATTGTTACATTTTACCATGGTAGTGAGGTGCTATATGCGTGTGTGGTTTTACCTGTGGTTATCGTGATCTATATGTATGATACTATGGATGACCAATTAAATGGTTACATAAAAGTAGAGTCCTAACTCAAACAGTCAGAATATTTTAATTTCACCCTATGAGTTTGAAATTTTTTACAGATGTTACTGATTTTGTTAATGAAAGTAAATCTACATCCGCATCCCAACTCAAGTTACTGCTACTGTCAACCTAAGATACTGTCAAATGTGCATTTCTAAGAGACAAAACACATAATATTATTAATATTGCAGCCTGCACTGCAAACTGTGCCAAAGATACACGTCATCAAATTTAGGCAACACAAACTATCACCCATTAGAACAAGCAGAAACTAAGGAATTCATTTTTCTATTAAGATCTTTTTCTTTTGTTAAGGATAAAAAAAAAAAGACTGAAAAAAGGATTTTTTTCCAAGTTAACTCTTTATCATTATAAAAGGTTGTGAATATTCTACCTCAGATTTGTAAAATGTTCACCTTTTTGGCAAGTTATTGTCATGTTCTGACAATAAAGAGTAGTTTAAAACCATAATTAACTGTCTGGTTTCTACAACTTTTCACTCAACTTTCACTAATTGTGATAATTATCGATATCGACTGATATGAAAAATTTTATTGTGATCATTTTTTTGGCCATATCGCCCAGCCCTATGTTCAAAGCTGCTATATGAGACAATCAATGGATTCACAGGTTTGTGACACTATAGAACTTTATTTAACTAACAGTACTGAAAAAATAAAAGGTTGGATAATGATTCATAGAGACATTTAATGTTTTAAAAGCAGATAAACCCAATTCATGGATTGAACTCAAATATAAAAGAATCTTGTTCTGGTTATGATAACCTTCGGTCAAAAACCCTACAGATTTTGTGAACTACTTGCACAATGTTAGAGCTCAGGACATTCAAGTCAAATCATATATTATTTGTAGAAGGGTGAACGACGTTAAACCTTTACCAGTGTAAATGAACAATCAAACTACACTGCATCTCTGTACAAACAGAGGTATACAAACATTTTACCTAGTCTAATATCTTTTTTATGTATCTAACAACACAATTGTACTGAATTTTGAGTGGTTCTCAGAATTCCTATACTCATCTTAGAAGAAGTGATCAGAATACACTCAGCTAGAATTTTTTTTGTTTGTTTGTTTTGGTTTCAAAGAAAAAGAATAATCCTAGTTGTGGTTTAGACTGTATTAGTCCTCTTTCCGCTGCAACAAACTCTTTTTAGCCTAAAAACGTGTCATTGGCGCTCTTGCAGAATGTCATCGGTATACTTTTCTAATGATTTCTGAAACTGTAATGACTATGTAAACCAGCTATGGATGAGCTGGTCTTTCTGCACCTATTTTCAGTACCCTGGGCTACCTGCTACAGCTGATTAAGTGAGCTAACCAATAACTTATTTCATAAGTAGTATTTTTAATATTATGCTCCAGAAGAACTTAAACGCCTATCAGTTTAACTTAATTTATGTTTCTTAAAGTGGCATCTTATTTTATGTGACATATTAGTTACATACAGTTACATGATGACATTACAGTTTTACCTCAGATAAACAATTACCTACCTAAGTGAATAATCTGAGGCTATGAAATCATAGCTTTTCTTCCTGGGGGGATATGGTAAGGGGAACCTTCAATGTTTTACACTGGCCCTCTGCCAAAACCCTGCATCGGATCACTTTTCTGAAGTAGCAGTAGAATAAGAACTGGTGTGTGCTATCACTCTTTGCAATCTTTGCAATATTAAGAAACATACAACTTACTATATCATATACAGAAGACAATAATTCAAAGATGATCTGATGTGATTTGTTTTAAAGTTAACAGAGTTTGCAGATGTGATAACAGAGTGCTATATTAAAAGGGTTGACAGTCTTTTTTTTTTTTTTTTTAGAATTCACAGGAAAAAAAAAAAAAAAAAAATCTTGCACATTTTCCATTTAAAATAATGACATTGAAGGATTTCCAAAAACATATGCTCAAAAGGTAAGATACACTTGAACTGCTTTAATATAATTTGCATTATGGCCATGATCATTTCAAAAGCCTGTATCCCAAACGAGGCCCCTGACGCTCAGCAGCACTCAGGCTCTTTGCCGGCCAAACATTTAGACATCAATTGTTACATCATTTAAATAGGTCAGAAGTAGCACCGGCCTCTGCCACATAATAAGCTGAAGAGAGATGCGGTTCTTTCAGTCCCTCCACAAAAGTGTTCTGGCTCTTTATTCTACGCTGAAACCCGATCGGACAGAAGACAGAAGACTCATACAATCAAGGATGGCACTAAAGGAACTGCACCTCTGAAGACAGACGGTAACTCACAATTAATGAAGGGGAGAACATCACATGGGATAACTAAGGTCCACTGTATTAATTAATCATACACATGAACTATTCATAGAATGTTTTGCACTAACAATAGTGTAAATTTACTGATATTTAGCGATTTCAGAATTCCTCACTGTATATAACACTAAACAACTTTGTATTCATACCTCAAAATGCATTTGATTTGTAAATGAGGAAATTCAAGTAAAAATATTATTCTGTCTGTGGAACAAAGACGCCTCATTTTCATTATTTGTAGCATGTGTCCTCAATCATTTTAATTAGGCTGTGACAGCTTTGTTATAGACTCTAGAGAAAATGAATGAATAAATAAATTAATAGATCAAATGTGAACGAGTTAAAAAAAAAATGAAAGGCTAAGAGATTCACTTGAAATTAAAATAATTGATTGCTTTTGTTCCTGGTAATATCTGACACCTAATAAACGTCAGTTACACCAGAGCCACATGGCTATATGGCTAGCCCGAGCAAAGGAAATGAAGTCCACTTCATTAGAAATACAATAACCTGACAGTGACAAAAGTCCAAGGTCTCCTGCCAGGGGGGTTTAGAGCAGGTGATGATGGGGAAAGGGTTGATCCGCGTTGGTTAGAGACGCTATAGCAATGACCATGAGGCCAAGCCAATCTCATGGGTAATGCCAGCGCTCAAAGGAAGCCAACTGTTCAGTGAGTTCGAGAGCGTGTTACTTGTTTCTTAATTAACCTTCCGCCCCCATCTTGCATCATGTATTGCCGAAGTCTTGTCAAGTGACAGACACAATGCAGCTCTTTTCAACCAAGCCCCAGGGAATCCCTCCGAGTGTTTGTTTATGAACCTCAGGCTTCAGAGATATTCTATCCAAACTACATGACAGATCCAAGCCAGAATGCCTTTTATGGTTGGGAATCCAAATTGATCGAGACTGCTTTTAAAAAAATAAATAAATAAAAAAATACTCTTCTGACAGCGAAGACAACAATGACAGCACACAGATCATCACAAGATAGGTCTGTCTGTCTGTGTGTGTGTGTGTGTGTGTGTGTGTGTGTGTGTGTGTGTGTGTGTGTGTGTGTGTGTGTGTGTGTGTGTGTGTGTGAGACGTTTTCCAATGCAGGACACTAGTCGCCATTCATATCAGAGATGAACAGGACTAAGTGGGCCAAGTTCAGCTGCTCTGGCGGAAACAAACAGAGGAAGAAATGAAAGCATAAATTCATCTTATTTTCAGTGTGATTCCAGGTGGCTAAAAAGACACAATGAGCTCCAGAGCCCTCACAGGAGGCACAACTAAATAGTCTGCTGACACAAAAGAAAGACCAGCACTTCACGAATAAACGTAAGAAAGCTGTTGCAAAGTAAAAGCAATCTACAAAGTGCTGATGACCAGGTGGAAATATACTTGGGGGTTAAATAAAACATCTATGGAGCCCAGTGTGTAAAAGCAATGGAAAAGGGAGGGTACATTTGCAAACGCTTAATCACAATGTGCCACCCTGACCTAATTTCACCTGGGACGCAACTGATGAAAAGTACTAATCAGTAAACACAATGTGGCACCCTTTGAATGAACACATCTGCACTTTTGAAAAAGGCTACAAACTGTAACCGAAACAAAGAGCTATTGCTGGCATATGCTTACAAGCCATTCTTCATGGTGCTTCTTTGACTATGCGTTCTGTTAGATTTTAATATGAAGTATTTCAGCTATTCTAGCTGAAACATGGTGCTAGTAATACTAAGACTCCCAGGGTTTGACTCCCAGGTAACACACACTGCAAAAATGATACTTTTAGTTTGTCACTCTGGCATTAAAAGGTCCACCTTTGCAGCCTTTAAAGGGTACATTATAGAACCTTAACCCTTAAACTGACACTATAATGGGAAGAAAAATCTAATTTGTGAAATAACCAATAGTGATAAAGTATTCCATGCTATTGCTAATGGTTCAGGGACTTGAAGATCTTACATTTATCTCGCATCTCTATCAGAGTAAGGTGAAATAAAAGTAAGATCTTACTAAAGTTTGCCTTCAAAATTCTTGCTTTCGAAAATGAAAAATAAGGCAGCTGATATCTTTACATAACTATAACCACATGCTTTTTAAGCTTCCATTCTACATTCCTTGGGATGAAGTTCAAAAGACAAAAAAACAAAAAACAAAAACAAATTATAACGGAGGATGAGGATCTGATCATCAGCAGTCAGAAAATTAGCAAATGATTCAGATTTGTTTTTCAGAAATTCTGTTTTTTTAATCTGCTACCAAACTACAATCTACTAATCAATTGAGAAAACGGTAAAAAGGGTACCAATGTGCACCCTTTAGGACAGTGGTTCTAAACTAGGGGGTCTAAGTAAACTTCCAAAAGGGTCTCAAGAATTAAAATGATTTAAGAAAAAGGCATTAAAACAAACAAATCAAGATCAAGGAAGCCTTATTTTAAAAGTATGATAGACTGGGAAAGTCATGTAAATTAATAAAATCTCTAATAAAACTCTATAAGCATTTTTATAACAAATGTACATTTTTCTAATTATGCCAAGCTTTAAAATTATTCTATTGGGTAGAAAGTGCGAGTGAAAAATATTTTTTAAAAATTTATTCTTATTCATTAACTAATAAATGACTGGAAAAGTCAAGGGGCTTTCGAATATTCTTGTGAATAATGGTGGACCACAGAGTGTACCACCTCAGTGACGAGCCTTTTTTCTGAAAGTTCGTAAACTGATAAAACATACATATTAAATACTAAATCGATTTGGATAAAAGTATGTATGCGTATTGTGCGTAACTAACAGTAGCAAAAAACTGTGGCGTTAAGATGCGTTTAGAGGCCATGACACATTATACCTTGTCAAAAATAAAAACAGAGAAGATGAGCTTCTATATCAGCGTGCTTAAAGACAGAACAAACAGTAATCATCACTCAATGCAAGGCATGACTCTGGGTTTGTCCCACACAACAAAAGCCAATCTCCTCATGAGGACCGTCCATTGACGCTAAATAGCCAACCTACTTAATTCTCTCCTCTCCCAGCCGAACAGTGTGGCAACGGCAACAGACAGCGCTCATTTAAACAACAAAGCACATAGACTTCCATTCAGACTAAAGCTGTCCTCTTTCAAGCGTGTATTCTAAAGCCACTTTCTGTTGCCCCCATCTCAGTTACCCCCTCAGTGGACAGAAACCGAGTCCGCACAAAGTTGAGCAGTTCGTGTGAGGGAGTGAATAGGGTGGCCTCTCTCTCCCGGTGAAAAAAAGGAAGAAGCAATCATTGAGCCCAGCACACCTGAGGGGTGCACCTTTCGTATTGTCTATGGTGGGCTGGGTGGAAAAATAGCCAGGCGGAGGAGGAGAAACATCAAACAGGTGCGGAATGGGCATTGTGGTGTTTATGAAAGATTCTTTGATAAGGATAAAGGTGCCGCTTGAACTAAAGTGATTTCAGATGAGCTCATTGTTACAGCTCTTCTAAGGTTCACTTTTAGCACCTCGCGGGCAAAGACTTGTGTTTCTTGAGCTGCTCCATTGACAAAACCGTACATGTGTTTGTTGTTAAAGGTAAGCCAAGCTGATTTACTTCTCTGGCTCGAGTGGTGCGCTTGACTTTGCCGTAGGATGATGTGACAGGTGCGTTGGGCTAGTCGCAGACGATATCACATTAGGCAGATTTCTTGACGTGATTTTTACAGTAGAAGATGCCAGTTTGATTATGACATCTTGGAAACTTGAGTGACAGAGAGAGAGAGAGAGAGAGAGAGAGCGAGAGAGAGAGAGAGAGAGAGAGAGAGAGAGGGAGAGAGAGGGAGAGAGATCAAACATTAGTTTGTCAACATTGACTAATTTCTCCACTACAATGTGTTATGTTCCAGATTGTGTCTAAATCTAAAAAAGCTTCTATCAAGTTGGGGTAAGAGTCACTTACCAGATGTCTCAGGTCATCATACATGCTTCTTCCATCATTTTACTTCATCTTAGCAGAACAATATGTGAGACACATGCCGTTTTAAAGTAAAAATATTTTATTAATTGTTAACTTTGAAAAGTATAAAGTGGATTGTTCATGATGGTTATTAAGGACAGATGTGCACAAAGCTTAAGACACTGACATTGATTCTGTCAGTCACAGATAATGGTTTTTGAAATACAGAATTTGAAAATCCAGATCCACCTGTGAATGTATTGTACATGCCCTCTGATGTTATTGGTTTTGGAGGAAGAGGCACTGGTTTTGTAACACTTCTAACCAATACAATCTTCTTTTGAAGCTTGAGGTCTTAATGGAAACCATAAGGGATGTGTACATTTACTAAGTATATTGAAATACCTTGATAATATTTCTCAGTCTGAAACATTTACACCCTTTAGAGAAAGAAACCCCTCTTGAATGCTGTCATACTTTGATTTGCAAGTAAAGGTTGTGAGGCATTTTAGAGTGATATTAACTGACCACACAGGGGACACCTGACTGAAAACGGTTAAATGTACAAGCGGGTCAGTACTGTTATGCAATGGATAAAAAAATGAATATGCTGATTTTGCAATATAAGGACGTCTTTCTATAAAAGAGTACATCACATTTTAATAAATAAGCTCTGGTCAAGCTTAAACACTTTAAATTAATTATACTTAGATTATTCACACAGTGGAAAGAATTAAAAGCGAAACAACCAATTGCTTACTGAATGACAGTTATCAACATGTTCATTTGTTTTTTAACCACCTTTTAAGAATCGAACAGGGTAAAACATTTTAGAGACAAGCCAACTAATATCACAAAACATCACAGAATTTATAAAAGACTTGCTTATGTTTGAGCTGTTATTTCCCCACCAAAAATTACATCACTTCCCAGAGGATGATGTCTTTATTGCACTGACTTTGTTAAACTAACAAGATGAAAAGTGAAATCAAGACACAATGAAAACCCTATAAAACTGATTAACAAAATTCTAAAGAAAGCATGTTTAGCTTAGATTGCGGCTATAGAAAGGATAAAGGAGAAAAAAAGTCTGGAAAACGTCTTAATACATTTTTTAGCACCTAGAAACATGACAAAAATGGCAACATCCAGTCAAATCCAAATAATAAAAGTGTTGTTTTTTTGTTTTGTTTTGTGATTGTGATCAAGTTAAACTAATATAGTTAACACATTTAAATAGTCACATTTAAATCAACACATTAAAAGAAATATTCAACTATTTAGTAACTACCTCTAGATGTAAAACAACAATGTATATATTTGTTTTTACAAAATATTTGAATTTTTTTTATTAATCTCCCAGCTTAGTAAAGACAGTGGCCTTATTTGCTGTTCATGAGCAAAATCTCTATTAAAACCCTAATGAAAAATTTACAGACATTAGGGATGCACTGAAATGAAAATTCTGGGCTGAAACTGAAACTTCTAGATGCACTTGGCTAAATTATATTTTTTAATAATAATTATTGATTTCTTATTTTAAATTAGTTTTTTTCTTGTATAATTGTATTAATAAGACTTTTTAATTAAATTCAATAATTTTGAATATAAATGTAAAAATACAAGCCAATAAAATAAAATAACCATACTTTTATTTAAAGTAACACACAAAAATTTGACAGAAAATGTATTAAAATAATAAAAATCAATATATTATTCTTCATTCAGTTCTATGCAACAGAATCAAATTTAACAGATTTATTTTTCGAAATTTGCATCTTCGGAAGTAGTGCCACTCGCAAAGTTACAAAAAATGCTGCGCGAGAGTGAAACCACACTGATGGGCGTGGCGGCATATATTTTTGGCCTTTTTTTCTTTTTTTTCCCGGCCAAAAACCGAAAATGCCATTTTACTGTTCATCCCTAACAGACATATACTGTAATTTACTCGGTTGCCAGCAGTTATACGCTATTCACATTCAGTTTATTCCAAACCTCCAGACATCTCTGATATATCATGGATAGCTATGTCACTGTCATGGAACATTCTCCCTCGATTCCACTGTCTACAGTAACCAGCATCTTTATGGCACTACAGATGCTCTATTTTCTACTACTGTCCTTCATTCCCAGACTGGACAGTAGTCAGTTTTATCACCTGTTTGGAGATAGAGGTGGAGTGATAACCAGTGAGTGGCAGATGATCAGCAGAAGCAGACATTAACCAGATGGCCAAAGGTCAACTGGCCACTATGGGAAAACAGCATAGGTGATACCGCTCAGACAATACATTCGGGTCCCTGATTAAGAAAGGTGAAGGTCGCTGAACGCGAACATTTTTCATTCTCACATCGAGGCTATTCTCCTACTTTCCGCAGTGTATCAGAATACAGGATGTTCCATGGGTTGCGTTCTCTCACAACTGTCTCGTCCCAAATTCAAACCTCCTGTGGGTTATGAGGCCGATATACGGTTTCTCCCTCAGCCACCTGACCATGAAAAGAGTGTCTGACTATCGGGAGGGGTGGGGAGGGGGGGGGGGGGGGTCACTGACACCAGCCAGGGGCACTAGCTGACAAACTGCTGTTACTAAGTGAACCAAAGACAGAAAAAAAAAAACTGGAAAGAGGAAAACAAGAAACATGACATCAGGTGATAAGAGTTTTACCTGCTCTTCCACATAAAATCCTCTCATCCTGTTGACTTAGACACAAAGTTTCTCATACAGTCTGTCTGTGCAAAAGTACTTGGTGTGCAGTACGATGGAATGATGAATGGTAACTCATAGTGCATTTCACAACATTTATCAAACAGTCCATGTCAAGACTGTATTATGGGTTCAAAGGAATTCTCTGTATCCTATTACATTCACCATTGTCATGACTTTATGAGCCAGGTTTTACAAATGGGCACAAAGGGAAGCTCATCAGATTATTGGCTATTTACCACAAACAGTAATTTGCGCAACAATGTAATGCCATTCTCCCTATGACTGCCCAGTATTGTGTATCCATGCTCATAATTAGCACTACAATTGTCAAATTGTCATTGAGGGAACCTATTGTGCAGTTTTTAGCCGTAATATTACCTTATTAATAAGTATGGAGGTATATTTTTATATTGTTAAACTATTTAGACTCAACTTTGATTAATATTAGCACAGGTTCAAACTAGGCATCTTTACTAGGTGTGTACCAAACAATAAGTACTTTTAGCCTTTCTGCAATATATTTTTTGAAAAATAATTAATAATTATTAAAAATTATTATGATGTTAATATTATATTTGATACATATTACCACAAGTTGAAAATTAGCTACTTTGAATTAATATGTTTTCAAATGTATTTAATTTAAATTTATTTTAAAAATATATAGTATCATATTAATAAGTGACTATTGTCTTGTTTCACATTTATCCATTTTGAATGATCAAGTACCACAAAACATATTAAAGTCAACAGAAATCAACACTTATATTTCAACGCAGAAGCTTTCCCGTGTTAGTTCACGGGTATCCAAAGACACACATCTGTCTGAATTGTGAGAAAAATGGAAATGTTTTAATACACTACAAGTCTAAGCCTTGTAAGCCAATATGCTTGTAGTATTAAAGAAGTATGACGATCATCACACTATGAATTCATCACTCAAGCTCTTCTTTCCCACACAAGAAAAAAAACACCTTTGTGCTCCACCCAACCTGTACATTGCTTTAAACTTGATATGTTGGAGGTGAACAGAGAGAGATGCGCCCATAAGAACAGATATCTAACAAAAGACCAGCTCCTCTGAGGCTGATACTCCAATGCGAAACAAAAAGTCCTGCATCAGATGCCTTTTTTGAATAAAGAGCAGCTAAAAAAAAATTAGAACAGCCTGGCCCACATATACAGTAAAGTCAGCTTCTGAAGCACATCAGTATAGGTTTTGGGTTGCAAGAGACCGGTATTGAAATTTCATTTCACCTCTCAGTGCTGCCATTAATTGCTTGAGGAGACACACAGTGGTTTCTCTTACAAATTGGTTACACATCTTATACCCCTATCCTCTCCATTTTTTATGATGAAGTTTAAGCAGGGTAAACTGCTGGACACTTCTCTTTTTTTCTTTTGAATTATTTGCCCTGTTCCGTGTACTCCATTACATACTGATTTTGTATGTCTAAAGACACTCGTATACCTCTCTTTTAAAGCTGCTCTAAGATATCAGTAGGAAGACAGTATAAATTTCCTAAACAAAATAAACTACACAACATACAGAGTGTGGAAATAGTTAATATTACTCAAGGATTATTTTAACTGCAGTTAAGTTCAACTAGCCAATGTAACATTTTCTGATATCTGTAATTCAATTCATAAACGTTTATATATACAAATAATACTATTTTGTTCATTTGATGTTTGTAATGACAGAGATTAGGGAAACAACAATAAACCATCAAAAATTCAAACTGCAGAGTGAGCCGGGCGGTGATTAATCTAGATTTCGCCTTTTTTCATTTCTGTAAGCGGTTTACGCGAACATTAATCATGTTTCACACATTCATCTGTTTGATCTGTTGGCTGTGGGTACTGTTCCTCACTGTGATTAACCCGAGTTTAAAAAAAAAGCTGGCCTAGATTTCCTTTTGACCTGAAATCTACTATTGGATGATTCATAAATGAAAAGATATATTTCTGTAACTGATAAAGTCAGTCTTTATTATTTACAGCTGAGTTAGGATTGAAGGCAATATATGGGATTACTTTTGTATTGCTTTACATCCCTCAAAGAAAAGAAGCAATATGCCAACACTGTGCTTAGTCAATACTTTGCATTTCCATAAGTTATGACTAAGGGCCAGTCACTTCACAAATCTGCTTTAAAGTGTTGGGTCTCTCTCTGGCCTCACCGATGACTAGACTAGACCTCAATGCTGGCATGGTGGGTCACAATGAACTTAAGAAATATAACCTTTCTTCATATAGGCTGATCCTCTATGCTGATCAAGAATATTGCAAGAAAATGTTCTTTATAAACTATAAATATACAGTACACCTAATCCTGTCATAAAGTAATTGACCTGCAACTTGTGCCAAGTACATGTGCTTTACGGTAGTGACTACACTTGGTGCCTGAGGGGTATAAATCCCATTCAATTTTAATTGTTTGTTGATTAAACACGATGCTGTCGATGAGATGAGATAGCATTCTCTTTCCTGCCATTGTATGCAGATGTGTGACAGGGTTTCATCTGCCTAGAAGTCGATCCCATGCCCCCGGCTTATGTGTCTCATCACGGCTGCGAGTATCTCTTTCTTTTATCTGTCACTTTGAGTTGAAGAACGACTGGATATCATTAAGCATTGCGGCTATGCTTACTTCCTTGTGGTCTTGACACACTTTCTCTGGCTTTACTGCATCAGTGAAATCAGTGTATGGCATCTCATATAAAACGCATTAAAAAAGCCTTCTTTTTTCACTTTGTCACAGGGTTGAAAATTATACAAAGCTGAAGTAAAAGAAGACCTCTTTCAGTTTACCCGAAAGTAAACTGACTGAAAAAAAATATCACAGTTCTGTATCATCTGGAAGACAAAATCTAAGATTTTTAAATGTTTCTACAGGCTTGATCTAAAAAAAAAAATTAAAAAAAAACATTGAAGAAGATGTAACACTAGTTTGTCTAGTGTGCCCAATGCCCATTTCATCATGCATCTTACGAAAAAATAAAATGAAAAAATAACTTGTGAGCCTCCTTAACATACAATCCAGGAAATCTGCCCATTACCACCACTGAAAGTTCCTAATTTTCCCCTACCAAGTTGCACAGAAAACCATTTGTAAAGCAGTGCTCGAGTCTGGTAGTACTTCATATACTATTTTCAACAGACACGTTTCAAGTGTCGTCAGAATATATTAGATTAACTTTTTGTGCTTAGTTGAACTCAGTCTCTATTCATACAGGAAATTGTTGCTTCAATAAAAGCTATCTATTTCCATTAAAAAGTAGGCAGTCAAATTTCAGGTAATACACAGTGTAATTGACAGCTACAATAACAAGAATTATTTCAGACCCAAGGGCACGGTGTTGTGGCTGCCTAAGTGATTGCCTATATGTTAAAAATACAAGTAGCCTAATTTTGTGGCGAGCAGAGGTAAGCAGAGTGGCCACCTGTAAATGCGACTGGAACAAAGCATTTTGTTCAAGGAGAGATGCAATAAACATGGGGAACACATTGAGTATGTGCATGATTTTTATCACTGCAGGTGCACTTTATAAAAACGATGTCATAACAATTTTCTCTAGAAAACACTGTGCTCCTATAGGATTTTTTGAATTTGCCTTCTAAACCCTATGTCGAGTTTCTACAAACCATCATTTAGTGCTTCACCCAATTAAACACATATACATATATATATATATATATATATATAACTTTTAAGAAATGTTTCTTCAGCTTTGTACAGTTATTGGTTTAAAATGCTACATCTAACTATTTCAATCTTAAGTAGACTGAGTATGCTATCTGTGAAGGTGACCATTATTTACATCATACATAAATACACTACATACATACACATATATACGTTCACTAGTGATGTCTAACATAAGTTATGCATATATTATACTGTACAAAATATATTTATATGATAATGTAATTCGTCTGTAAATGAGGGTTCCATCTTATATGTCCAGGGACAATGGGATTGAGAAAGTATCTTTTTTTTTCTTATAGACTTAGTTCATGAGCACCCTTCACTCTCAAAAAGGATGTTAATTCTTAGCATTTTTTGTGTTATGACTATTTTGACTATGACTAGTTTTGTTTAATTTTTGTGTAATTTTTTGTTCAAACAAAAAAAACAAAACAAAAAAACAACACAATTTGAGTTATCATAAAATCCCATCGCTGCTTGCGTCACCTCGTGAAATGTTATTCTTCTCACGAGCAAGTTTCCTCACACTTTAACTTTTCATCATCGGTGGATATCTTCGATGCGTGGAGGTAAGAAAAGTGTCTGTATTTGGCATTATGAGGCTTTCAAAATGTCTTTTGTAATAATTTGAGGGGCATTTCACATACGCGGTAGCCGGAAAACTGCTTCACGTCAATGCAACAAGATTTCGGTGGTGGGAACTTATTTTAACAAGCTTTGTGGTTCCTTTTGTTTGATTTATTATGAGTGGATCAATGAAACGCTGTAGCCATGCATTACCACATATTGTGCAAAATGCCCTAAGAAGTTAACATTATCTCTGATGCTAAATTTTTCTTGGCTTTCTAGCTAACGTTAGCCTGCTATATATGTGTATAAATAACAAATGTGTCTTTATTTGCACTCTTGCAGATACGTGAGAGGCTTCATCTCACCGAACCTCACTGTCACTTATACTCTCTGCACTCAAACAAATACCTAAATAAAAATGATTCATGTTTAAGATGCTGTCAAATACCACATTTTTTTAAATTCAAACTTTATTAACCGTTAACTCTTCAGGAAGTTTTTACTCAAGCAACATTGTTAATGTTTAAATTACTATATTTTGATTGTTGACTTTTTTGAATTTTTACTTTTTGAATGTTGACTATTTTTCATGTAAATGTAGAGGGATTAATAAATTCGATATAAACTACATGTGAGTTTTTTCTGTTTTTATTGCATGCAAGTTTTGTTAATTAGATCAAAAATAACATATTTGACACAAATTGTATAACTATAACACATTAGTGAGTTAAAAAAAAAATAAACCGTTTCTATGTTAAGAGGAAAAACACATTGGTTAAGTTAATAGTAACACAAAATGTATTGTCCTTTTCTAGACACAAAGGTGTGTTAAGAAACAACAGGTTTTCATTTTAAGAGTGTTGTTAGGCATCAGACCCAAAGACTCTTTTCTTCTGATTTTTATCAATACCCTGACAGTGTGGCTTTTGTGCTCTGCCATCAATGTGTCCCTCCCTTTCTGCATAAAACTGTTGAGAGTTTCATGAAAGCAAATGACAGGAAAAAAATGCCGCTGCGCACTAAAGTCTGCCATACTGTGAATGAGAATAATATATTAATAAAGGTCTTGGTGGATTTTCTGGATGGTAAAAAAAAAAAAACAGCTTACCGTAACATATGAACTATTACAATGCAGAGTATTTATTAGTGTTAAACTGATAAAGTCTTTAACCGGTCGTTATAGACAGTCAAAATGCACTGCATTCAATAGAAAGGGCCTGTGTGCTCACTGCATCAATACAGGAATACACAGAGAGAAAGAAAGGATTACCTCAAGAGGAGACAGAAGAGAACAAACACAGGATTTTCGGTGGTCTTCTAACAAGAATGCCACAGTGAAAAGCCAGGGGCTGAAAATAGCATGTTAACAGCTCATGTCAGTCAGTTGTTGACAAGAGGCCTGCAATCTCTCAGTGTAGTGCCTATCAATATTCTAAACACAGCTCCTTCAGTAGAGCAGCTCAAGACAAGACCCTAACATATGTACAAGAGTCCCCTCTCCACAATAAGTAGACCACCGGCTGTCTACTTCTGAGTGCTTGGCCTTTAAAACTTTGAAGAAGTTAAGGGACATCAGTCAAACAAGTTTGCTCCGACAAGAACACAACATTATGAGGAAAACTTATTGACTAAAACGACCCAGAAAAAGTTGCTTGTACCTTACAATCATAATCGTACAGGCTCTAAATCTTCTTATAGTATGCTGGAAAATTCAATGCTTTGTTTCTAGCTTGAGCCATATTTTGCAGGGGCAACAGTAGTTGTGTGGTGACAATTACTAATTGCATCTTTGAATACGGTCTACACATTTTATGACCAGAGAGAGGGCCATGGTATCCTTTTTTACCTCAACCTGAGTCATTGTGCTCCTTAATGTCAGACCAATAAAGGACGGCATTTATGTCTCAGCAGGCAAATCTTTATCTCTATTAACACAGCTGCAATTTTTTGTCCATTTTGACCGAGCGCTGAGAATGTCTGTTGTAGCCCTGTGTCTTGGTAGCCAGTTTACTTTTTGACATTTAGCCTAAATGAAAATCTGACTCAAATGTTAAAGCCGTTTCCCTGGTTACACTCGAGGAATTGAGATGTTTCTGCTTTAAAATAGTCGTGCCAAAATAAGATTCGTTGAATGTCATGTTGACAGTGACTGACGTAAGCACAAGGTGTAATTTTGATGTTGACATTTATGACATATTGCATATGTCAATGGGGGTCTGATCAGGATTTACCAGTTGCCATCAATCAAAACGGAGCATGTATCTTAAAAATGACAGTGCTCATTACCTTGTTCAAACAAAGCCTAAGTTGTTGCATTTTCTATTAGGAACTTGTTATTTAGAACTGGTTCTCTGTCTCTTCAGCTTTGAGTGATGAGAAACTCTTCAACATTTCATTATCTCTGACAGGGTACATCCAATATCTACCTATTTAGGTGATATCATCTCTACTACTGTCTTCTGAACACCATAATTATCTCAAAGAAGATGGAGAGCTGTCTTCAATGAAAACTGAGTCTAATTGTAAAGGCACACGTACTTTCATGTCAAGAAACCTTCGCTTGTAAAATTCTTTCACTACTAATTTCTGCAAACAACAAGAGACACATCATTTTATTGACTTTATCTATCTCAAGCAAAGTTCAGATAGGGATGTCAATTTACATAAATTCCCATAATCGATCATTGTTTTAATTAACAATCAATTAATCATTTACCTTAACCTCTTAAATCTGAAGCGGGGGCGCTATCAAGTTACTTAACCACTTGCTTAACCAACACAAAATATATGCCGTTTTAAAGCTTTACAATGAATATAGCGAATATGAACATCACTTAACAAGTGCTTGTAAATTTGCTGAAATATTTGAAGTGCTCTAATTTCATAGCATGAAAAAAAATAACTGCTTTACATGAAAATATGATCTGTATAATCATCGTACATAACATAGATCTGTCAAATATTGTTGAAAAGGTCTCAACTAGCAGAATACAACAAGCATATTTTGGGGTAGGCAAACAAAATGCTGAGACTTTTCCTTCATTTAATTACCCTACCTTGAAATAATATTAAAACTGAGCATGTATTTCTAACTGGCAATATGCTGTAAATACATGACAACCAATCAAATGACTTCATCTTTTGCGGTGAAAACTGACTGCATCCACACAAGCAGCATATGATAGATTGTGTGCAGAGTATGCTGCCTTAGCGCTACTTTACTACAGTTGTGGGGATTTGGCACTTACTCGCATGAAGAACAAATATAGACTCAGAGTGGAGTGAGATCGACTGAAGACCCAACTTTCTTCGATACAAAAACATACCTTGTGTGAATTCTTGTATTAAATGTTGATAATGAGCAAGAATGCAATTGTTCCCAAACATCCACATGATTGCAAACATGACATTGATTATTATTTAATAGGTCAACAAACAAAACGTGCATTTTAAACATTATTTTGCAATGAAATAATAGTTCCAATGAAAGCCACAGAAAGCTACAGCATACATTGGTGTTTTGTGAACAATTCTGCAGCTTTGAACGAAAGCATTCAGTGATTTAGCTGCTTCGTTACCGAATGAATGAATGACTCGATGACTCGCTCATTAAGACAGTGACTTACTGCCACCTACTGGTGGTTTTAGTTTCATATTTAAAAGTATCACTTTGTTTACCATCAGTGCATATTTCTCTATTGAACATTTTTTTTATTTAAAACATTATTTATTTTATAAAGTTATTCATAAAAGTTAAAAAAAAAAATGCACTGGAAAAAAAATCAATCTAGGGGGCAAATATTGTCCTTTAATGGAAAAGGTATGACTGCAGTCTAAGTGGAAGAGTTAATGTAATGTAATATGTTACCATCAGGGGCGGACTTAACCAAAGCCACTGGAAGGCAAGCCTGCAACCTTTAGGCAAAAAAGCGTAACGGCTAATGCTAACGCTCCGCCTCTGGTGGTAGGCATAGGTGGTATGCAGGGAAGGAGTTTTGATTGGCGGGCACTGATGTCACTGCTATTACACAATAGGCTGAGAGGTGCCGCACGTGATTAAGTTAACCATTACGCTTTCTCCAATGGTAAGAGATACAGACCCTCTCATCTCCCTATAATATACAATCTCTGACTTAACCAATAAGCGAGGTAAGCAGCCGCGTAGGGCCCCGGGGAATTAGGGGCCCCCCAACAAATACCAAGAAGCCTATATAAATCATATATTACTTATTAGTTTTACTCACTGCCCGGGAACATGAACAGCACACAGACGCGAATAGCACATGGAGTTTTAATGAGTGACAATCCTGCTTTCTGGCCGAAACCAAAGACTATAGAATAACACAAGACGCGTCACTCGTCTTGTTCTGAATGGGAGAAAGCGCAACGCACAATGTGGCGGAATAAGTCCCGCCTTCTAAATAAGAGCCAATCGCCGATTGGTAAAGTCATCGCTTCACTGCAGCGGCCGTTAGAAGCCTCGGTTCCTATAGAAACAGTCAGGCCCTGTCCCAAATGGCACCCTAAACCCTCACGGTCTTCCTCTGAGTCCGCACTTTCACGACGTAATGCTGCTTTGACTGCCGGGTAAAGTCCTCTGCGTAGCTCACAGGCCCTGTCCCAAATGGCACCCTAAACACTCATGGCCTTCCTACAAGTCCGCATTTTCGTGACGTAACGTCGCTTTGACTGTCGGGAAGAAGTCTGCCGCAAAGCTCGCACCAGTGTGCGCTCAGCAAAAGTGTGCATCGAGGCCGCACATCGGCCGCAAAGGGGGCACTCGCGAGCACCCTTCTGAAGCCTAAAATTGACAAATGGGACACGCTACAGTCTCGTGGACTTAACGGACACGCGCACATGGCAGCCATTGTAAGTCCACAAGACCGAAAGTGCATAGAAGTGTGCCATTTGGGACAGGGCCACAGTCTTGCGAGCTCAGCAGAAGTGCGCATCGAGGAGGCATAGCAGCCGCAAAGAGGGCGCTCACGAGCACCCTTCTTTAAGCTTAAATGACGAATGGGACACCCTACGGTCTTGTGTCACAAGACCGAAAGTGCACATGAAGTGTGCCATTTGGGACAGGGCCTCAGATGTGCGCCTTTGAAATGAGACACAAGAGACGCGCACTTTAGGACTGCGCATGCGCATTAGCTTGATCCAGCCAGAAAAATACCATTTTTTTTGTCATGATTTGAACGTTTAGAAACAAAATTTATGAAACAGTTGTTGTCAGACTTTGGCCGAAACACCTGTCAGATAATGAGCGCTGTGAGCTTATTAAGAGAGGGCCCGTTCAAATAAAAGAAAAATTCCTAGCGAACAGTGATGGCCGACGATTCACAAACAGAAATTACTTAATTAAAATGAAAAATAGTGAAAAGATTAGCCGATCATGGCTAGTCTACAGCAGAGCCCCACCAAAATATTCATCCAAACATAGACCTCTATATACACTGAATTAATAATAAATTATAAATGTGTTCAGCATTCTGCAACAAATATATTTTGGATTTTCTAGACTATTTTAAGTCGTAAAGTGAGCAGGATATATTAAAATGTAGCGCATGGTTTCGGCAGGCATGTATTCATGATGCTAAGCGGGGCAGCCGTTCTCAGAGCCCTCCCCAGCTCTACAGCGCACAACAAATTTCCAATGTAAATCTGTGGTGAAAAATGGAACTGCAGCGCCCTCATATAGAGAGCCATTTGGGCAGATTTCTGGCTGCCCCGCTTATTTCCACGTGACGTCACCTCACGTAAACCTTGCTCCAGACCAAGACGAGATCAGACTGCTTCAGATATGTGATTGCATCAGGTCAGTAACTAGTTGGCATGTCTGTTCTTCCTATGTGGAGTAGCATATTAAATTAGAGTATAAATCCTTTAGTTTAAACGTGCTCATGTGAATAGATTTTATTTACAGTAGTTCTGTTGTGTTTTATGTTTTTCTGAGAATAGACATGACTGTTTTCTTCACTGGAATTCCTACATAACTTATTAACATAATATTCTAAAACAACATTCAGACGCAATAAGTCCTACATTAAGGCAATTCTAAGATGGCATTCTATGCGTTTGTCATGTTTACTAAAGTCTGTCAATCATCAGAGCGCCACCCTCAGGCTGAATAACGCAAGGACGTTAGAATTCTGCCAAAAGTGTCTGATGTGTTCAGCGATTAGGATATAAAGCTTACAAAATGTTTATCATAAACTAGCGCTAAGACCCAGAATCTGCCCTACCTAAATTTACGGCCAGGAGCCGCTACTGGTCTACAGTGTGAAAAATTACAGTGCTATGGCTGTCAAATTTTGATGCATTAATATCAAGCGTAATCACAAATATGGTTAATTAACTGTAAATAGTTTGTTTGTGAATTTAGTTTTTTTTTTTTTTTGTGAAATCAATTGTATTTAATTTTACATTGAGAAAATAAAAATTCCAGGTTACACATATTTTAACATGCAGTTTATTTACAAATGTAGAAAAAAAAAAAAAACAATGGAAAAAAATATATATAGAAAAAGAGTGTTTTGAGTTCGAAGTTTGACTGTTGGCCACCAAACCTGGAATCGCTTAGGGCCCCCCAAATCAAGTCCGCCCCTGGTTACCATATCATGATGGTTAACACTGAGAATTTGAATAACTGTAATATGATGATTGGGTGCGGATATCTAAATCAGAGAAAATCATAGGTGCGGGTGGGTGGCGGGCAGATGCCAAATTTTTAAAAGCGGGTTTGGGTGACGTCTGAGCTGATCCGTGCATCACTAATATACTATATTATAATACTATTATAAATATATTATATAGTAATACTAATATACTATACTATATATTAGGGATGCAACAATACAGTTAGTCCACGGTTCAATACATACCTCAGTTTTTTAATCACAGTTTTCGGTTCGGTTCAGTTCTGATGACTTGGCACATCACAGTGTTTTTTGTTATTCTATACTTAGGCAACAGGAACAGTAAGACGTTACGGAGAAAAAAAATAAATACTATTTTTATTACATTACTCTTTATTTTACTTGTGTTAACGTTAATTTTGGGGTGAACTATTCCTTTAAGGACAAGCGGCAGCAAGTTCACTATTAGGCTGCTATCACTTTAAGACCTGCACGCATACAGACATGCATCCGAATTTACTTTCACTTTAGACATAAAGTGCTTATATTAACCTTGTGTGTATCTGACAGTATTAGCGCAATAAGATAACTTAGTCCAGTAATCACGCGCTGTTTGACAGGCTTTCACTGTAGGTGTAGTGTAGGTTCTAGGAAAAGCATGTTAGAACAGCACGCGAATGAAATGTTTAACTGGCAAGGCTTTAAAAAGCATGCATATAATGAACTTTCCACCGGCTGTAGACATGAAGACAACACCTCCCGTGATTTCGCGAAATCAAGGGGTCATCAACCTACGCCTTTGTTTTAATATATATATCAGGGGCGTTCCCTTCGGGGAGGCAAGTGAGGCAGTGCCTCCTCAAAGAAATGGAATGAGAAGATAATCCATATTACAAAAATAAAAAATGTGAATATTACAAAATGTGACATTAAAAAGTGTACAAGTCACTCATTTTTCTAAAGGAACACTGTCCAACAGTGACACCCGTAGGTAAAGTTACAGCGAGAGTCCACGTCTCTCGTGCGTCCCGAGCTCATAGAGATTCAATAAAGCTCCTAAAGCGTGCAGTGGGTTTATTGGGGGGTAAATGAGAATGAATGGGGGAAAGTCACGTGACAGGAGGCAATGCCTCCATCACGCTATGATTGGTTATGATTGGATATGATTGGTTTGTGCGATAAATCCCACCTTGTTTACGTGCGCGTCAGTCTGAATAAACAAAATGATGCCATTAATGGGAAGATACATTAAAGATACATCTTCGTGTCTGTGACAAATACTGTTTACCAAGCATGACTGAACAGCTGAATATCAATACACAAATAAAATATATTGTTTAAATTGTTACTGCCTTTAGTTATTATTTTGGAATAAATGTAAATTGCTTAAAACACTAACTTGATGAGACCGACTTGGTTTTAATAAATAGAACATTAATTACGTTATACAGTATTTACAAAACAGAATTGTATTTGGATTTTTTTTTTTTTTTTTTTTTATGTAATGTAAAAAATTCATTTAACCAGGAAATGTGACAGCGTTAAGTGTAACTGGGACATGAATTTACATTTGATTTGTTATAAAATAAATAAATAAATAAATAAATAAAAAAAACTGAGGACTTTTCAGAACACCACTGGAATATATAAATTCGATCATGCTGTTCGCAATGCTTCATGAGTTTGTAGTTATTTCTATAAACGTTAAGTACACAGTTTTGTATCTTTGTGTTTTCGTCCAATTTTCAAATACTTTTTGCTTCAAAATCAAATCAAAGTTTGTAGTTTCAAAGTAACGAAGCAATGAACCAAATCCCTATGAGAAAAAAAAAAAAAAAAACTTTCGGAACGCAGCAGAAAAAGTAGGCGAGCACTGCTGCAACTAGCAGGTGGCTGGCTAATCATGGTTGATCGACTAAAAACTTTATATTAAATGTTATTATTAATTCTCCAAGTATTCAATATCATGATAAAACCTATCCAGATAAAAACATTCTCACTGAAACAAAGCACATGATGTATACATTTACACAACAGTCCCCAAAAAAAAAAGTTTTTGTCTACTTTAGGCCTACTATACATCACAGCCGGAGCCTCGTTTGATTCCTGTCAGAAATTAAATATGGCGCTACCCTGCCTAAGGTCTATGGGTAAATATTGATATCGAATATATAAAATTAGTGTTTTTTTTTAGTCTTTTGTAACAAATCGACCAGGACAAAACAAAATCTATTGTAACATTTCAGGTTTTCTCTTACCTTTTAACCAACAGGTCTCACAGCTAGGATAGAAGCTCTTCACTCGACGCGAATTGGCGGCTGCTCGGTTACGTAGTAACGCGGGTTCTTTAATGAGATGAAGTGCAGTGAAAACACAAGTTCGCAGTCCTCCACGCGCGTTTTACTAGGTTGTGAACATGCGTCATGACGCAAAGGAACTTGTCCCAGGACTAACTTTTTTCCTAGGTATGGATTTTTATGAATATAACAAATCTTAAACACTAATGCATTTACTTCAGTGTTTTTATCATAAACATAATGATACCGTTCAAAATAGGCTATATAGCTGATGACTGAATGCTGCTACAATAGCATACAACGTGATGACTTTGGTGGGCTGTTATAAATAAAACTTATTTCATAAAGGATTAAAGGATAAAAACAAGGCATTTAAAGAGCAATAAAACAAGTCTGGATAAGATTAATCACACAAAAAGTTATATTTTAATGATTTGCCTTCGATCTGTACTGTGTATACTAATAAAAGTAATAAAACAATAATGTAGGAATATTAAAGGCACAATATGTAAGATTTTTGGATTAAAATATCCAAAAACCACTAAAACTGTTGTATATAATTTGTTGACTTGTGTACTTACATTATCCCAAATATTTCCAAGAATGTTTAAATCCAGAGAAATAAGCAATTTTAACCAGGACACGGACCATGTCCGTGTGTTGACTGTCATTGACATCATACCCGTGTTACCCTCGATTTCCAGTTTTATTTTGTAGAAACCATGGAAACACCAAAGACGCTTTAATATATTATGTGTTTTATTAGACAGGTGGGCAACTGTTTGGATACATTCATCGACAGAAAACTAATCATGTTATTAGCTCAGCACAGTAAGTTTTGTTGTTTAAATCTCATTTTTTTGATTTGCAGCGAGTACCATGTTTTATCATGCCTAATATCGATCTAGCTTACTGCAGTGTGCATTAAGTGTCTCATAGTAGCCGCAGAGGGAACGCAGAGTAGCACTATAGCAACTTTTAACACACAAATTTATCTAATATGATAAAACAGTGCTGCTTTACCCCACATACGCTTGACTGCAGCATAATAAAAGTTCCACTGCTCTCGAGCCATGTGTCGTGCTCGTCTCTCATTAGCAATCACACCAGAGGCCTCGTTTCTGCTCGCACAGCACTGCTTCATACTACAGTAACGTTAATAATCTCATTCACAAACATGATTTCTGCCCAAGTCCCATTCCGATTCTTTTCCACCAGCTGTAGACATGAAGACAACACCTCCCATGATTCCGCGAAATCAAGGCATCATCAAGCTGTGCCTTTGTTTTGAAATTAGCAACCTCTAGTGACGAAAATTTACATAGTATGCCTTTAATATTGGCTGGGTTGTACCCAAGAATTTGGGGCAGAATGAATGTAAGAGAGTAGCAAGCTATTCTAAGACTATTAATGGTAGTGTAGTCTTAATAACAACCATTGTTGCACATTGGGATAGAACACATAGTATTGCATAACCAAACAAGATCCTGCTTGTTAATAACTTCTTGCTAAGTCATGCCTCAAGCATTTAATGCTGCTAATCTACACACTTTAATTTTTCCCAAAGTACTTGCTTTATCAGTACAGTATCTTGAAAGTACATCTTTGTTTCCAGGTGGACTGAATAACCCTGACTGCTGGAAATGGCTTTATAGCCAGCCAATCAGAATGGAACGGCAATTTTTGGAGGCTGAAACGAGACAAAACATACTGTAAGTGAGGGCTAAAAGGTATGGAGAAAAACGGTTGTTTTGTTATTCAATAAGGAACATTAGAAAATGTTTGCTACTTATGTTTTTGTAGGTAAATAATTGTGTAAAGATCATTTGCATTTCCTCGCACGTGGCTTACCATATTTGTAGACAGTTAAAAAAAACAAAAAAAACAATATACTCTTATAAACATTATTTAAGCACAAATGTTTGTTGTAGTACAGGAGCTTGGCCTGATTATATGCGTCATACTCTGAATAGTTCTCCAGTACGACGGCTCAGCCTCCGGCCGACAGCTCTTCAGTATCCCAGGAGAGCCTCACCTAGTTAAGGAGGCTTATTAGATTTGTCCTATGAGAGGAACGGAGAGTAGCTGAAGAGAAACACGGCATATGGACATAGACTTGTGTCCTGCCTAATTACAGGCATTATCTCATTTGCTATTGTAAGGTACTGTTGTGCCATCTTCCATTTATTTAATTATGCTTTTCACATATTGGCATAGGGGCCATTTGGACAAAATTTCCACACGGAGGGGGTTTTACACGGTTTTAAAAAAAATCTGCCTTTTCAGGAGTGTGCTGCAATTTGTCAAGCAATTAGCCACACTAATTAAATTTTTGTACCTCTAATCAAACGAATATGCTAAAACATTCTTGCTGCTGCCAGTCCGATGTCTGTTCACATTTAACTTGATGGTTTAAAAGAGGCTCCTACTCTGCCTCCCCTCTCCACTTAATCACCTCATTTGCATTTTATATTGGTAAATCAAATTAAGCACCCGTAGCTTTTAACTTGATTGACTGTGGCCAGGTCCACTCAGATAGGACTTTTTGCAGAAAATTAGACCAATTTTAATGTGTGCAGAGCCTAGTTCCCCGCATTCAGCAAATCACATTCACTCAGCTAATTAAAATGATTTTGCCCCCTTTATGTGTGTACGCTCGCATGTGCGTTTGCCAGGGGTTTTGATAGATTTGCCCACCTGGTGTTGTCCATATCCTTTTCATGATTTTCTAACAGAGAGTTTTCGTTTCATCTCCCAAAGGAAGGGGCCCAGGCATCAAACGCAAAAAGAGAAATAATAAGTCGTGGCACTCCAGCCGCTTGCATTGACTGCATTTCTATTCTTTTACTCTTTTAGGAATCAACAGTGAATGATCTGATCACCATTGGGAATTTTTATTCAGATAGAGTATAATGTTGCTTTAGAACATCAGGCTATCAATTCAAAGGCACAAACAAAACTCATGAAGATGTACATTTAAAGTTAAATTCAATTAAAACAATAAGCTTTTTTTGTATATTCAAATAATGCATATTATTTCCTCAAAATCGCAACATTAATTAAAAAAATACCATATGTATGTGCATGTCCACTACAAAAATCTAGATGAAAGCTGTAATAAAAGAACAGGCAAAACGAGGAGAAAGAGAGAGGGGGGTTGGAAAAATGATGTGTTGAGGGAATAATCCTGGGCAGGCGCAATGGATGCAGCTCTCGAGGACGAGGCCTTGTGCTGCTGCCCGCGTGCTCCCCGGGATGTGACAGTCAGCTTAATTGCAGCTTTTAGGATCATTACTGCTAGAATGTGAATGTCAAAATGGACAAGGCTCTCAGCCCCTTTGACAAACAAGCACCTTCCATTTTGCAGCATGAGCAACCAAAGATATGGAATAAGAAAAACTAAAAAAAGACCCCACAGGATTCAATAATGTTTTTAGCCTGAGGAAGCTAAAAAATGAATATTTTGTTCATGCACAAAAATTGATCACACTGATGGAAGTACTAATCTTCATTGGATGGAGGAAGACAAAAAAAAAAAGACTTGATGTTTAGGTTGGTCCACAAGCTTTTTATTTGTATGTTTTATTTTGTTGATGCAAGGAATTTCTATGTCTGACATTGTTGACTAAAGGGGTTTTAAGAAGACTGTTATAAGCTAATTAGTTTATATGAGTCCAATTGTAATATTTTACCTTTTATACAGTAGTCTACCAGAATTATTTCAAATCACTATTTTTATTTCATCTTTAACATGGCTCATAAACTACTTTTGTAGCTCTTTATTGCCAATATGCTATTACAACAATAGAGGAATTATTTGATCAGATAATGATTGCTTTAGAAGCACAAAAGCAGTCCCGTCAAACTAAAGCTACTGAATTAATGTATAGCCCATATACTGTTGAATAACCAGTATATGCAGTACATAGGTTGTTTTTCAGATGTAGAAATTTTTGTTTGAATTATTCAAATTCAGATGTTACAAACAAATATGAGTGAGTGATTCTGTGTTTAGCCAATGCTTATCAGAGAACCCACTGCCCTCTACCCATCACATAAACTGAAGAGGACCGGAATCAGTGTCTCTGGGTAATATGCATAATCGCTGAGGTGCCTATTCAGTGGTTTTCAGTCAAGCTTGTTTTTGTTTTTTTGCATGTTTGCAGAGTGTTTTGACGGCAACTCTGACCGAAAACTCGCCGATTGCACGTGACAAAGGTCAATGTTCTCTAGATTTCTACAAGCATGAGAGCACCAAGGCCAAGTGTGTTTTTGTATTGTGTTCTATGAGAGCAGCCATGATAGTCATAAACAAATCAAAAATGAATGCGTGGATGCTTGGATTGTTTTGTGTGTGCTTGTGTTTGTGTGTATATAGAGAGAGTTGGACTATTCACAAGTAGATCTTGCACTCTAAACACATGCGTCATTAACAACAGCTTTTTTCACCATTATTTACTTAAGGCTTAATTGGAACAGATTTTAAAACACTAAGCGACTTTGTAAATAGTTACAAAGGAAAACTGAGGATCATACGCTACCAGACTTTCAAGTTGTTCCAAACACTCATGGCTAGGAGACGCATGACAATTGAAAACAATATATGTTTTAAAATCAGCTCAAATTGATATCTTCCAACTTGATGGACTCATAGTTTGAAGCTAAACATTCAAAGTCTTTGCCCATTGTACACTACGCGATTTTCTGTGACAAATGGCAACTCCGAATTGCCAAATTCTGCAGATTGGCTCTGACTGTCAGCAACTAGTTTTGACGCATTCAGACTGCAATTCAAGGCAAAAAATCTATACAAAAGTTGTGTAGTCCATTCCAGCCTTTAGTATCATCAGGCTGTGTACTGCTAGAGGCCCTTCAGCCTTCATTTCAAGAGCAATTTCCAAACCTTTCACAACACTTTCTTAGTCAGATCACTGAAATATACTACTCCCCAGGAACTAGCCTTATAAAATGTGGGCTTAATCTTTTTTAGTGGGCTATCAAGGAACTGAACTGCTCAATTCCCTAAGCAGGGCTTCTGGAGTGCAACGGTGCAATGATTCAGAGGCAATGTGCAGCTGAAGGGGTGTAGGTTAAAAGGAGGTGTCTTTTGGTTCGGTCTAAATGGTCCATATGTAAAGCTGTTTGCGATGTTAAGTTGCCCTTTGTGTGGGCGTCTGCAAAGCAAATAAATAACGTCCCATAATTTGCAGCATGGCAACACGTCTCGCGGGGAATGTGCAGGTGAATCATTTGCATTCGAGATGCCCGTCCGACGTAGTCATTAATCTCTTTCATGTGCACTCGTAAAAGTGCCAGTGTGATGGAGTCAAGGCAAAGCGGCTTATTGGTGGACAGGTTAAATACTAGGACACCCATGACATGCCTGCTTTCCCACATGGGACCTTGAACCGGGCCGTCTTAGAGATTCCCCACGTCATTATTAGGTAGCACATAATCATGTCACAGAGAAAGCGGTTTGTCCTATTAGTACCTTAATTAGTTGTGGCATCTCTGTTTAGATGCCTGGAATGTGTAGCTCTAAATTAGTTCATTTCATCCGCAGTGGTTAGAGTTTACCGATTGAATTAACCCCCACTGTGTTAAACAAGCAAGTCTGCTATTCATTATGATGGACATGTGCGCTGGTTAAATCATTTTGTGATGATTGTTATTGGTAAACAGTGATGTATATTCAAATAATGACTCTTTTGTATGTTGACATGGTAATAATTTTTTGACACATCCTCTGGTATTGTTTAGCTCTAAATGCTTCTCTTGTGACATTGTCCTTGTTGCCTAACAGAAATATTGATGGGATGATTATTTGGGATAATTTATATGGATCCTCCAGGAAGATGAGGGGTTGTATTCTGTTATCGAGTCACATTTTCTGTATCATTGGACAATTATCCTTCATTGAAAAATCTGTCTGTGCACTTTTGCCTTGTAGCCTAATATTTTTTGGTCCTTTTCCTCCCAGGGAGAATCAGTATTAGATTCAATATAAACACTCATAATGGGGGTAGTAGAGGATAGTGCAATCTCCAACATAATGCTGGTGTGCGAGACCCCTCGCACTCTGACAGCTTGAGCAGCCTCATGGAAATATTTCTTTTGAAGATAAATTACGGCAAACGCCTCCAGAATATCTTGCATCTGAACCCCTTCACAACCCCATGTGCCTCTTATTCTCTTCACCAAGTAGTCATACCTTGGGGTATGTGAGTTGATAAAAAGCTGATAATTAATTAAATTATAAAAATGTAAAATGAAAATACATAATTTCAAAATAAAAATCAAAGTAAAAAAACAATTAGTATTTTTTTTTTTTTTTTTTTACCTGTACATCATGAGAGAACTGTGAACTTTATTGAAATATTAATGTAAAATCTCAGGGGGTACATAAAGTAAATAGTTTAGGTCAAAGGGGTTCAGGTGACAAAAACGTTTGACAATCTTTGAATTAGTGTTATGAGTTGAGACAGTAATTCAACCTATGCATCCCTAACCCAATGTTGAAAATGCAGATAGAAATCATTGATTGAACGATTGATTGAATGATTTTCTCCCTGAGAAATGATGCATCAATGCTTATGAAAGCAAAAGGCAGCAAATTATATATGCAGTATTTTAATTAGTTGTCTTAAAAGAAAGACAACAATGCAGCTTTTGTAAGGAAGTGAGTCATTAAATATACATTGCGTCTGTATATAAATTATGCTCTCGCTGGAAAGACTGTAAGGTTAGAAGACACGGTTATTTCAGTTTTAAAACGGCACCCTCAAAGCGGCCACACAGACTGCACCTCCACGAGACACTGCCGTCCTGCATCATATTCTGATTATTCTCAAGCGGGTGAGACAGGATAGCAATCGACGGAACTGATAGTAAAAGAAGGCACCGGACAGTACGTGAAGAGATAAGACTGATTGTGTGTTTTCAGACATCCTCACCTGTGAGGCCCAGGGGCCCCTCTCTTCTATTGAGAGTCACTCATAGACCTTTCTCTCCTCTTGGGGCCTCCTGATCAGTATAAGCATAATAATCAGACTCAAATTGGCTGTGAGGGGGAAAAAAGGTAGACTATTGAGTCACAAAGCATTAGTGCATGGCTGTCCCAGTCGACTGCTTCCATGAACAAATGATTAAGGTGTACTCTTTATACATTTTTTATAAGTGCTATCTCTGTTGGATATCAGCCAAGCAGGTCCAAGTAGAATTGGGTCTTTCCACTGCTTTTAAAACAGACGTTATATAGTCGACTTATAGGCCTCCAATTACTCAGTGTGATTTTTTTTTTTTTTTTTTTTTTCTGAAAAGCCATCCCATTGGATTTCTAAGGAAGCATAGTGTTTTGTCTCCTGTTAAAGAGACTGACACCGGAGCAACGTGACTCTTGTCATTGTGGGCTTTATCGGTGATCTTTCTCTGGATGTGAAGGGCTTTGCCCTGCCACCTGTTCAGGCCTTCAACTTCTCCAAAGCTGCATATCATGATTTCTCATCAAAACTGCTTCCAGACGTGAGATTTATAATGGCGTTGTATCATTTCCCCTAATGACAAATATGACTTGCATGCAGTTATTTGTATAATTCAAGTAAAATAAAGTTAGTATAGTATACTATAGGTTCATACTGATAATTTGTTTTTGTGCGTTTAAGTGGCTACTAGAAAGTTAATGCTTAGTGTGTACTTTTTTATTTTCCTACAAATAACTACTGTTCCATTTCTTTCGCTTCAGATAAATATTGTGTATAAATCAAAGGATGCATCTTGGAACGTTATTTGGAAGGACCTTGTGAAGTAATCCCAGAAGGTGCTCTTTGGTTGGGTTTCAAACATATACTTTAGAAAAGAATCCAAGGCAAGGTCATAACCATGTCTTGAATATTGACTATTTTTATTTAAAGGAAATAAATAAGGATTAAAAGGGTTTTAAGGGAATAAAGAAAAACATATGAAGTAAGCAATTTAGAAAATAATAATATTTTATTTTAAAATATGCCCACATTTACTCTTATTCGTAATATCTCGAAAACACAAACGTCACATTCAGTTATTAATTACACGAATCATGTAATGATAGCATATTTTTAATTCAAAATGGTGGAGTTTGATAAAACAGTTGAGTAGTTTGCATCACTGGAAATTAATGTTGGTCGTTGAACATTTCTATCGTAAAACAGTTGTCAGATATTAAATGTTTTGCTCCTTACATCTTACCACACACTCTTTTACTATTAAAACTAAAGCAATGCATTGGAATTCACACTCGTCTTCTGTGAACAGTAAGGCCCGCCTTCTTTGATTTGATTGGCCATCTCAATAATTTTGACGCTGATGAGCGCTGTTAGACCACTGAGGCAGACCAGTCTAAAAATGTTACTTTTAAAACTTTTTGTCATGCAAACAATAAACAGAGCTGTGCATAATGGAGTGCAGCAGAGCAGCATCAAGTATATCAAATATTGGGGGGGGACTTGTCCCCCTTAATGTCTACGGTGGTTACGGCGCTGTTTGGGCCGAAAAAAGTTAAAAAGCCTTTATTCACATCATGGCTAATCATATTATAAACATTAAAAAAAATAGCTAACACTGCACACTGATACATTTCGACCTTCGGCCAAAAGAACCATTATGGGGGACTTAAAATATAATATACCATTATAATATAATATACCATTACAGGGGACCTATAATATTGTTACCCATTATAAAATATAATTATATTAATAATATTATATTATACTTTATAACGGGTAACAATATCATAGGTCCCCCTGTAATGGTTCTTTTGGTTTCTCCCAACTCCACAGAGTAACTAATTACATCTACAGCTGTGACTCATTTTGTATCTGACACACTCTGAGGAAGGCTGGAGGCTGAAATGCACCAGTCTGCAGTGTTTTAGCTATTTTACAGGATTATTGTGAATATTTTTTTTTTTAAAGCTATTTTACAGCTATTGTGATTAGCTGTGATGTGAATAAAGGCTTTTTAACTTTTTTTGGACTGGAAGAAGTGCCTTGGGTTTTTTTTTTTTATTGTCTTTAATTGTCTATAAATCTTGAAAACTACAGTACGTAGAAATTCACAGTCAAGAGGGGCTCCGGTACTGATTTAAATAGTACTGATTTCACACAAAATTAAAAATTCTAGAATCATTTACTCACCCTCACGTTTTTTCAAACCTGTATAACTGAACTATCACTTCTTGCAAAATAAATAAAACATAAATTAATTTCTTATTTTCCTAATGTAAACAGAATGAGGTTGTATGTAATGTCATGGTTTTTCAATCATATTCTTTGGTAGCACACAAAACATACACACGTCATTTAGTCCGATAGTTGACATAAGGAGAGTCAGGTGTTTTTTTACAGCTATTTGATGATTTAGTTGATGCCTAGAGAGGATTTGCGTTGCCTTGGTTTCTAAGATGGTATCATAGGGAGGCTTGTGGGCTGTTTAATACATGTCGTAAGCTAACCAGCCACCCGCCTCAATCAGTGCTTGAGTTGCCATGACAAGAGTTACATGTGAATTTATATAAGGTTATAAGTCTGTGTGATCTTATTTCTGCTGAGAGGTGTATAATGGATATTCTGCACTGCAGAAACTAATATGTTGTTCACGTAAAGTAGAATTGGGTGTAAAATAATAATTGTACATATATAGTTTCATATGAAATTCATATTAATGATTTGTCATTTGAGAATGTCACTTGCCAGGTCATCACATACTAATGTATCATAGTATGTATGACATAGGAGTAAATAATTATTCCTTCTTTTGACCATTTATTTCATAATTAGAGATTAAAATTAGAGTAGCAAATATGTTTTGTCTTCTTTCTTAACTGCATCACAGAATATTTTTTGCTGTGCATAAATATACCTACTGTATGTATCAAATTATCACTGTTCAAAAACATTGTTGCGCATGATGGTGTATGCATTAAAAAAAATGTATTAAAAGAAACGTGCCATGAGAATTCAAAAACAGTAGAATTTTATATTTTCAATTCGTGGTAAGATGGCATCATCAGTTTTTATTATTATACGACCTGGTACATGTTTTCTTCATTTAGTCATGCTGTAAACCCAGAATCTATAGCTTCTCTTCAAGACAAGACAATTACAAGGGTCCTGTAAAGTTGTTTGAGCCAGAACATTAAAAAAAAAATCACAAGGTGTCCCCATAAACCATAGCTGTGGGACTCTGTTTGTCTTCGTAGATTAATCATGTGGCCCTTGACCTATGATAGACAGTTCTATTTCCCCCATCTCTTTTATGATTTTAAATAGTTTTAGTAAAATGCTTCAGAGAACATTTTTTTACATTGTTTCACACCTCAGGTTATTGCTGGTGTTACAAAATGTGTCTAAGCTATTTGTCTGCATTTATAGGCTCTTTCATCACAGTTACTTCTGCCTCCAGTACCATTGAATGAAGCCTGCTTCCTAAACAAGTGTGTGCCATATCCCTATATAAAGTTTCATATAACATGAGCAGATGTAAAGTTAAGAAATAGAATTGAAGTGGGAGAAATTTCATAGACTTTTTGCATGAATATGTACGTAAACTAAGATTTCAAATCTGAACTTAATGTTAAATGTTTACACTAAAAATAAAACCTGTGTTGATCAGTGTAACACATTGATTGAGCTGAATTAATTATCAAAGTCTTATACTCAGGTGTGTCCTTATTCACTATCAGAGCAGTTGTTTAAGGTTTACCTAAATTTTTAGTTTGTGACGTTTTATTTAGTTTCCATATAATGCCAGCTGACTTGCTATATGGAATGCTCAAAAAAGTAAGCTCTTTTAATCAATAATACTTTGTTTTGGTTACAAAAACAACCTGCTTGAACACTGTACCACACTTGGCACGAAAGCTTTTGCTGTTGTCACGAAATGCAAACCAAGCTCGACACCACCAAGTTTCCTCCTCTGTATGTCAATGTCATTTTATGCCATCATACTCCCAATGAGGTTGTTTTTTTGACAGCTTCTGCCCCTGAAAAAGAATGATGTGTCGGCCCAGGGGGCTGCTGTGAAGAGACCCAGGCTTTTCTGGGCCTCAGAAGTTGGAGTGTGCTCTTTTCAGCCCAGAGCGTGATTCCCCCGTGGATCTGTAAAGCTCAACTCACAGGACGACGTACCTCTTAGCATCCTTTTTTCACACGTGCCATGCTGACAAGTAACACTTGGAGTGTCCTCTTCATCGACACATTCCAAAGAGGATCGGGCTTAAGCAGCACCTCTCTCTCTAGATCTGCTGACAGACTCTGAAAGTCTCCAGATCAGCCGAAGTTGAAAATGGCAGCTTTCCTCAGACGTTCTGTCCATCCAACCTTCAAAAGGATAGTTTACCCCAAAATGAAAATTCTGCGTCATTTATTCATTCACCCTCATGTGAATGAATAACAGTGTATAACTTACTTTCTTCTGTGAAACATAAAAGAAGAAATGTTACAGTGTAATTCCATACAATGGAAGTCAATTGCTACCAAAACTGTTTGGTTACCAACATTCTTCAAAATATCTTCTTTTGTGGAATGTAAATGATGATAGAATTTTTTTTTTTTCTTTTCTTTTTTGGGTGGAGTTTCCCTTTAAACACAAACTCGGTTGATGTCAAAGGCAAGCCGATGGTGCAGCTCTTTATAAGATTGATCAGCTGCTCATCCATAGATTTCCACCATAATTTTCCTCCTGTTGTTTCAGGTTAGGAATATGTATTCATACATGTTATAATCTATTCTGGTATGGAATTATAAATGTACTATTGCCAAGAAGCACAGCCTCCTTGAGCAAGAGTTTAAAAAGATACTGTTACTCTGCTTTCATACAGGATTCATTGTAAATGAATCATACAGGATTCATTGTAAATTCATTGTTAATATAAAAAATAAAGCAATTAAAGGGATCGTTCACTCAAAAATTAAAATTCTGTCATTTACTTTTTCTATTTCTGTGAAACACAAAAGAAGATTTTTTTTTTTTGTCTGACAGCTGCAGTGTTGTTTGTATTCCAGTGCTCTTCAAAATATTGTTCTTTGTGTGTCGCAAAAGAAAAAGTCATATAGGTTTGGAACGATATGAGAGTGAGTAATAAATGAATTTTCAGTTCTTGTTTTCTTCAATTCTACTTTTAAGTCTCATTCTTCTAATATATAGTAATATACTTATAAAATTACAGATGCAGAGCAAAGTTCCGTCAACCATCTGCCATTGGTTGCCACCGCTGAACAATTGTGGGTTGAGCTCACCAGCCTCCCTGGTGTTGTGACTCTGTGGTCAGGCTTTGGACCTTGGGGAGGGATTGCTTGCCCGGTTCACAATGCAATCGGGTCTCATCCAGGAGACTGTGATTGTTCCATGGAGCCTCCTCCAGGTACAGTGCTGCTTTTGTTCCAGTAAGTCAGCAATCTGAATGCAGTCCGGGAGGCTCGACCAGCTTTGGGAACTATTCTATCAGGAGGCTTTGTGCTACCCAAAGGCCTTCTAGTTGTAGAGGACTAGAGAAAAGAGCTGACATTTTAAACAGGGGATTTGTGCTTCACAGAAGTTCGATGCCACTTAATGCTTTGCTCAACAAATGACCTAAACAGTGAAGCATCACAAATTTGGGTGTTTTTAGCTAAATATCACTATTTCCTATTTGATTTCATGCTTGCGTGTGTTGTTCTTCAGTCATGGTCAAATTCACAGCTTTTGTGACTCACCAACATGTGACTCAATGAATCCCAATGTGCAACAAGCCACAGTTTTAGCTGAGTGGACCTGGCTGTCATAGGTGTTGTGCTATAAAAGGCTACACATTTATAGAAAACAACAGTAGCATGGAGGAATTTTCACATAATCAAAATAAAAAGTTTAACCCCTTAGCATTCCTGTAAAATTTGCTTAAAACACCAAAAAGGCATACCCAAGTTAATTGCATGTTGTTCTTGAACCATTTGAAGTATATGCATAGTTTTGGTCTCTTTTGAAAGGTATGTATAACACTACAGGAACAGTGGAACGTTAACAGGTTAAAAAAAGAAAAAGATTTATTTTAAAAAAAGGTTGATTATCTGAAAAAAAGCAATTAAAATTAATTAAAATGTAAAGGATACATCCATAATGTGCTAATGGTAATCTCTTTTGGTTTTAAATTAAGAAGCAGATAAAAAATATTTGTTGATTTATATAAAGCCTATCTATACATTGATTATAGATATCCATCATTGGAACTGCTAGTAAAATAAAAAAACGATTTACTTGCTTGACATGACTTTTGTAGAGTTATGTAATAATAAGGAATTTTTATAGACATTCACAAATGAGTAAAGCTTTGCGCTTTAGTCTTCTTATAAGTACTATCATCTAGTGACTGGTATATTACATCTTAAATATTTCCTAATGTTGACATTGTTACAATAGTCAGTAGTCTTGTACTTTTTGTTCTAAAGCATAATTGAAGGGCTTATTCAATTTGCCTTAATTTACTTTTGATTGGAATGCAAGTAGAAAATGCAAAAATAGCTACCTTAGTATAGTAAACCTACCCCTCTTGACAGTCTGTTTACCTTTTAAGTGAATTTTTTTTTTTTTTTTTTTGGCTAGAAAAATGTACAGTATGCAATAATAAAAGATTTGTCGTGCAAAGGTAATTTATATTATTTAGTAGATAAGCATGTTACGCATCCAAATTATCACAATTTGCAGCAACTGTCTGGACAAAGGAAGCATAAAAGCTCAGTGGAATTATGCCCAGAGTCATGGGCTATGTAAAGAGGCATTGTCAAGGTCATTGTACCAGCACTTGGCATGATTTCCTGAAAGAGAGTTGTAGATTTGTATATTGATGTTTAATTCTGTTACTTAATTGTTTGTACTTTAGCAAGCCTGCTGCAGACCAACATGCATATGAATAACATGGTGATTCTCTTATAGGCCAGTCACTGTTACTCTAAGTGATGAAACACGCCATCTGCTGAGGTTAATGTTTGAATTCTTGATTTTCTCCTCTCTCAATCACTCAGTGGTCTTTGAATACATAGCATCAACTTACTTTCTTAGTGTGTGTGTATATATATATATATATATAATATATATAAAAAATATAAATATGTTAATATGTTAATGAAAGAATTTTTATTTTTGGGTGGACTATCCCTTTAAGGGTACTTTAGGTTGCAGTGCTGCTAAACACATTATTTGATAAAACGAGAACTGATTGTTTTTTCACTTTGCCTTATCTCCTTCTGTGTGATATATTATAATAGCCAAACCTCATTTTGACATGCGAGAAACATATAGGCTATAAAAACTGTCACATTTAAGAAACCCCCACGTGTCCGACCGTTTACTTACAGTACACGTCAAATTTTTATTGATCAAATATTCCTGAAGATAACTCTACATATGGCGTTGTTCTTACATCAGTCTTTGATCAAACGACAGGACACGTCAATTATGATAGATCATTCGGAGTCGACAATATTCTTTTCTTCCTTTTTACTTCTTCAGCAAGTAAAAGTACACAAAAGTGGCATGTCTTCCGACAATAAATAATAAAATATTTTGTAATACAGGAACAAAACGAAACCTCCAGAGCTAATCAGTCATATTAACTTAACTTAAACCTATACACATCTTTGGGAAAGAAAAAAGTTCTTGGACGGACACGAACACATGAAATTCCCACACAGCTTGTGGCAAAATAGAGGTATACCTTGTTGCAATGCTTTAGTTGGGCTTGAAAAGAGACCATATAACAAAACTGTAATCGCAGTAGACCTCGGCTGCCATACTACCCTCTTTTGTGAACTAGTCCATTTCGGTCTTTTTATAGAAACAGAATAAACAGTCATGGTTTCATTATAGGCTACTCACGTTGCGCACAAAAGTAGGCTATATGAATGTATATATTAGACTAAGTTCTCTTGCGTCTTATATCCGTAGAGGTCCATTGATTTGTCATAAAAGTGGAAAAAAATGTGGAGGGGTTTTTGGCAAAAGTGTAGCCGACCAGGTCCACTCGGCTGCGGAGCACTGCAATGATCACGTCAAGTTCGGTGTGTGAATACGTGCGCCGGCTGGATCCACTTTCGCTGGAGTTTAAATGGTCTTTTCGCAACACTCGTTGGACTTGCTCGGTTGGAGTGTGTTTAAATCCCATGATTGTCATCACAGTGTATAAATACAACCAAGGGTTGTTTCGATATAGAGGCCTCGTGCAGTTGGTTAATGGGTTTTTATTCAGGAGCGGCCCTAATGATAGGGATGGAAGAAACTTCACGAGCCTCTCTCTGAGATTGGTTTCCCAGACACGTCCTTTCCCAAACTTCAGGTGCAGGAGATAATCCACTCGCCTAGGCCTCTATAGGACTCGCTACCATGCTGTTTGGTGTATCTGGCAGTTGCGAGGACATTGAAGCGACTTCGCTCCCTGTAGAGTTCGAGCCTGGCCCTCCTTCAGAAAAATTCACCTAAAACGGGCAAAATGTATGTTATTATTATTGTTGTTTAATTATTAATATTATAATTATTATTCATGTTATTAGCGGTGCTTTTAATACTGCTACTGGTATTGTGTCGTTACGCACAGTTTTGCGCACTCACCAGTTGCTGGAAAGCAGGCTGGTCGATGTCACTCTGCAGCGCGAAGTCACTGAGGACTTTCCAAGGCGGTTGGTAACTCTGCACCTCCACTTGGTTTGCCTGCAAACCACCGTCGTGTCTCTCTGGACTAGTCGCCACCATTGGAGTCCCCGTCATCCCCTGGATGTTCTGCAGATGACCACGAATAAATGATTTGCAGTCATACATAGTTTAGGGGCCGCATTACAGAAACTTCCCATTTTAAGTCTTAAGATCTAAGAAGTTTGATGTTGTAAATGAGACCATAACTGAAATCGCCATGGTTTCTAAAAAAAATGAGATTGTAAGGTTCTGAATATACATACAAACTTTATTTTTGATTTAAAAAAATGCACATGCTTCAATTAAGATATTTGCAACGAGTTTTTATAGTAGCAATAGACACTGCAAACGCGTGAAGTCTATGACAGGCTCATTAGAAAGACCTAATATTTTTGGTTTATCGACTGAAGCGCCACTAATCTTACCGTTTTGTCGTTGGGTTGCTGCTGCTGGAGTTGTTTCATCAGTATGCTCCTCTTTTTGTCCTTGCAGCGCTTGTTTTGAAACCAAACCCTGATGACTCTCGGGCTGAGACCCGTCATCTCAACGAGCTGCTCTTTCATGAGGGCGTCGGGTCGAGGGTTGGCATTGTAACAAGTCCTCAAGGTATGGAGCTGTTTTTCGTTTAGGACTGTCCGGACGCGGGTTGTTTTCTCAGGTTGTTTGTGCACATGGGGTCGAAGCGCAGGCTGACGTGCCGAAATGGGCTCTGCTGCAAGAAAGACGAAACGGAGATTAATAATTGTTGAATGCAAAGAGATCTTAAATAATGCTCTGAATGTGTGAAAACTACGATTATAAGCTATAGCCTATGTCCAGCGATCAAACAAGTAATTTAAAAGAATAAGTCGGAGGGCCATCTAAGTTGGATGTACTTATGTGAAATAATAATAGGCATAATAATAATAATAATAATACATTTTAAAAATCACTGAAAGACGGAGTGTTAGTGTTCCCATATTCTCCATATATTTAATGTTCTTGTTACGAGACCGGGGTCGAGAGGAAATCTCTCCATAAGCGTAAAAATATGTATTTTTTTAGATATTGCTTTCCGTAGAAATCTGCTCTTTCCCAGATGCAATTCTTATTTCTGCATGTATTGGCGAAGAGAGTTTCCTTTTAATAAACTTGAAATGCAGACATGGTTGCAATCCCTTTTCTGGCAATTATATGTTCCTGCTGAATGCAATAAATTTGGAGGGCGAGTATGACCCAGATAGGTTTACGACACTTAATTAAACCAATCTGTGCATACCTCTGAATTTTAAATAATCGGGTGCGCGCGTTGCGCGCTGCCCATGAAATTACTTTAACGAAGTTATCAATAAACCTGCATTAACATCTGAGTTTGTGGTGGTTTCCATTATTGAGATTATTATAAAATAAGGTGCATTAATGCAGTGAATATAGAACAGCAGTAGCCTAGTGTGGGTGATTTTCGAGTTAAACACTCGAGGCTTATTTTAGAGGTCCTTTAAATGTGGAGAATCAACACGTGCTTGAATTTGTAATATCAGTTTAATTTAATTAACATTTAAAAAAATATGCCCAATGCTCTTACAGTAATCACATACGCACATGATACATTATCGTACTATTATATTTCTATATCACATCAACATTTAAGATTAAATTACATTTTCTTGGTATTTGTGCAAAGATCTCCTTTATTTCTCAAGTACACATAAACTGACGCGTGGTTGGACTCTAATCAGCAGAGAATATCTATTTCATGTATGAATAGGCCTAGCTAAATTCAAAAACGGACAAACGGGGGGAGGGGGGGGGGGGTCTTGTGGTTGGCTTGTTAATAACATAATTCACGGATGGTTGATTTATTTATTCATCACAAGTCTTAATCTCTTAATATATAATATCATTTTTGTTTGTTTGTCTTGAACACGTTTTTAGAAATAAAAAATCTAAAGGTTCAGAGGAGCTTTGTGTCTAAATTCCCCCAGACAAATAGCCTAATCCCCGAGTCCTTGAGCAAACAACGCTTTGTAAGTTGTAGTAGAATAGTATGCCTACCTGCCATTTGTAAAGGTCTCGCCGGATGTAATGGGCTTAATGGGTCACCAGCACCCATTGTTGCCCGTTCCACCACGTCATGGTCGGCCCTGCAGAAGAGCCCGTCTTCCCGCAGAGCGAACTCATCTCCTGGGATGAGCTGCCGACTACACGCCACACATCTGAAACACTCAATATGATAAACCTTCGAGCGTGCTCTCATCACGAAGTCATTCTTGCTGAAACCAATGTTGCATTTAGCACATTTGATCCCGTATAACCTGAAAAAGAAAAACACAAGTACATTATAGTCTAATGTTTGGGTAAAAAATAAATTGCAGCTAACGATCGATATAAGAACAATATAAAAATATTGAATATATGGTAACCGAAATTAAATGCACATAATTGTTAGAACAACAAATGCAAAGGTTTAAAATATATTTAAAGACAACCACACTAGAATTTACTTAGGCCTACTCATTAAGTCGATTAATGATTTAGTAAATAAGAAAATTCGTTTGCAATTATTATTAGCCTATCATTATTATTAATAAATAACAGCATTAATAATAATAATAATAATGACAGTTCTCTTTGGCATATTATTATTAACAGTTGTGTTTGTCCCTCAACGCATGGCCTCTTAAAATAATGCTACATTCATATTGTCAAAAAATATTTTTTCAATATTGCGATGAAATTTCGTAGAGTTGCATGCGGCAATGCTATATGAGCAAAGCCCCACAATAATTGTGGAGTAATTGCGTTGCAGAATCATTTAAGACAGGAGATTAGCATATAGGTGCTGTCCAGTACAAAAAAAAAAATTGAATGACAGCATGCTGCCGTAATGCACCAATGAATAATGAGAGGTTACTGTCATTCAGTCATCCACACTCGAAAACTAAAACATGACCTAAATGATCTGCGTTACCTGATGTAGTCCCGTTTACAGTAAGTTTTTCCTTCTCGGACAAAACATGTACAGGATTCGTCCAGATACTGGTTACATTCTGCACATTTCAAACACGCCGCGTGCCACTCCAGATCCGGGGACACGCGCAGAATATACTGGTCATGGATTTGATTCCCACAGCCGACACACAACGAGATTAGACGCTTTTCTGATTGAAATAGAAAGCAAAGGAAATTCAAATTATGTAGGATATATATATATAATATATATATATATATATATATAGCCTGTATATATATATATATATATATAGCCTGTATATAGCCTATATATTTTTTTTTTTATTTAATTGTAAGCTAACAGTAGTAGGATATTACATCTTATTGAAAGTCTGGCATCGCCCTAATTTCCCAGTGATATACTATGACTACTGTGTGTAGAAATAAACACACTATGACATGTAGGCTATAAAAACGATGCTGGATGCTGAAAACGGTGTATGACTGAAAAATGACCGAAATAAATAATGTGTTACATTAGAACCGACATATATTGTTTTTATTCTTATTATTAATAATAAAAGTAATAAATAACAATAACACCAATAATAATAATAATATTAGCCTAATAATAATAATAATAAATTAAATATGAAATGGCTTGTAATAGGCCCTGTTTGTAGTGATTTAAACTGAGGAAGAGTGGTATCTGCCCCTATAACGATCTTGTCACGATCACTCCGGTCTGTTCAGAACTTTGAAACAAACTTCTAAAGTCATGCATTGATCGGCAAACAGGCATAGTTCATTGTAAATCGCCAATTTTAGCAGTAAGTGTAATTGGACACATATATAGACATTAAGGCATAACTTACTTTTTGGTGGATCCCCCATGTCTCCCATGTCAAGAAAGTAAGGCGGTGTTAGGTCCACTTTAAAACCGGACAGAAGGCCCTTAGTGCCCGTGTTTTGATCTGTGAAGGTGGGAAAGTGGACGAGGGTTCGAGGTGTTGCAGGACTTCCCGGAATCGAGATGCTTGCGATTAGAGTTAGGGGTGTGTGTTGAGCTCCTGTGCTTGGTCACAGCATTGATGGGCCACTCTTGTCCCTATCTCTCTCTCCCTCTCTCAAACTCCGTCGGCTTCGGCTCTTCTCTCTCTCTATTGGTCTGACGTAGGACACTCATACGTCACCTTTATGAGAAGCTGATTGGTTATGGAAAGACGACCAGCTGTTCGGAGCCCAGGCCGATGAGTTGTTGCATTTACTTTACTTATTTCATTCATACATTTTTTTTCTCATTTCTGCAGCTTTTGGCGAATTAAATAGACCCGAAATATGTTAAAATAAAAATAATAATTTAAACAAAAAACATTTTTTTTAGCATTGCATATTTAAACTCTATAATTATATATTTATCTAAAATGAACCAGTATCGACTTTGAGCAAGATATGCTATTTAAACCAAGTGTTTACAGTCATGATATTCTAGCATGGAATTTTTAAAACTTGTTTTATAATAATAAAATTTATAGTAGGCTATACCTATTATTTCAATAATATTTACGACAACAGAGATATTAGTAGCTATAAATCGTGCAAACTGAAAACTGTTGTAAGATATTTTATATCAAGTCGTTATGATAAATATCGCATAGTAAATAAAGAGGTAGCCTATCTCTGTTTTGACTGGTGGACATGTGAAGTGAATCTCCCTCGACTAGTGGTACAGATTTTCGCAGGGAAAGGCGCAAGTCCGTATTTAGGCAGTTGCACACAGGGGTGCATAACACGATTGAAATCGATGGCACATTTCAGGGTTGTCGCTATTCAAACTAAAACGCAATTACAGCACATAATTGCAGATAATGACCGTTTTAAACTGCGCGAGGCACGTGGTAATATAATCTCAATGTAAGGGATGGATTGGTTGAACAAACAGGCAGAACATAGCACAAAGTTGCCAAATCTTCTGAACCTTATACAACGACATGGCAAGTTTTAGAGAAGAAGAAAAAAACATATTTGAACTGAAGTTAAACTGTGAGCTGTCACTTCAGCCCAAATCGTTGAGATTAGCACTGTATTTCAACACTAAAAAAACAAGCTTTATAGATGTCTTTTGAATCGTTATAGATAGTATTGTTATAGTCTTTTAAATTGACAAAAAAAAAAAAAAAAAGTAAAGTACATTTTAACGAATCTGTAAGTCTCCCATTGACAGTGATGGACAAGACAAAACAAGTGGCCGAATTATGACAGCAGGGTTGCAGCCAGCAGAGCGTCGCTATAACAGACACAAACACGCCCTCTTGTGTTAGCAACATGACCCAAAGCAGACCCACCAAACAAAGACATGTGGAAACATATGGAAACATGGACGAGAGCTTGCATTGTTAATTCTCTGATCTGCTCAAATATTAATAATAATACGCGTTAATAATTAATTGATAATTAATACAGGTTAAATGGTTCGTGCATAGTCTATTTGAGAAATTAAAAAAAAAAAAAATAAACATTTCAAATGATGTAAGGCATTGTTTCTACTACAATCAGTTACACTCATCATGTCTCTGTCTTGTGATTCTCATATCAGATTTAAGATTATAGTTACGCACAGTTTATGGCTAAATTGCATTTGGGGAACACCATTTTCACTGTAGTCCTGGTTAGTGACACTGCCAAAATATTTTTTAAACCCAAGCATGCACGGGAAGAGACTAATTTGAAACGTACGTGTGTGTGTGTGTGTTTAGTGATAGATGATTGATAGCATCTTTTGTAGTTGCATTTGTATTGCTGTACAATACTATGCGACCACAGTTCATCAAATCCCTAAACATTGTCTGAATGAATCTTGATATACATTCAATTCAACATCAAAAACTGCATCAAAAGGAATTACATAACACGAAAAAACCAGTTGTGAAGGTATATTCTTTAGCAACATTCATTTATGGTGCAACATTTCCAATAACATTTCCAATAAGCAAAAATTTTAATATTTTGCTACAAACTGTGTTTTTTTTTTTGTTTTTTTTTACCGTTATGATCAATTATTAAAAGGGATGGACAATGGCATTGTACAAAAATCTTAATCTCAACCTAAATCTAGGATGTTCAGTCTTATTATGTTACAAACACTCCACTTAAAATCCAAAAGTCTCTGATCATAATATGACAACTTTACTTGTTGATTTAAATCCTATGAAGATCCATCTCTGATCTCAAAACAATTATTTGCTTTAAGGCTTAAAGTAGTCATGTTACTCTGCGTTATACTCTTTAACGAGAATACCTACAATCCTTACTGTATGATAATCACTGGATAACAGCTCAGGGAGGAGCCAAACAAGACACATTTGTGCATTTGTTTTTATTTAATTAATTGGTAACACTTTACAATAAGGCCTCATTTATTAACATTAGTTAATGTATTAACTAATGTGAACTAACAATAAGCAATACATTTGTTACAGTATTTGTTAATCTTTATTAATGTTAACAAAAATACAGTCGTTCGTTGTTTGTTCATGTTAGTTCACAGTGCATTAACTAATTGATTTTAATAATGTATTAGTAAACCTTGAAATTAACATTAAGATTAATAAATGCTGATTTCATGTTAACTGAAGTAGTAATGTTAACTAATGAAACCTTATTGTAAAGTGTTACCAATTTGGTAATATATATTAACAGTACAGCCTTAAATCTTTATATAAGTTTCTAATTGTGCTAATAAGATAAATTAAGATGATGTTAGAACTAGCTTAAGGATAATCGTTCAGGTTTTTAGTATCCCGTTGTATGCTGCCTGACCATAAGTATGACCCTTATCCTGACCTCATTAACCTCCGTTTCATTGATCACCTTCACAAGCTTGGCTGAATTTGGAAATGCTTCTGAGAGGTAATGGAGGATAGAGCATAACCTGAAGGATGTGTGCTATACTGGCAAAGTACATTCATTCAGTTCAATAGGTATGGAGAGAGAAAGATAGAAAAGATAGAGAGAGAAGGAGCAAATCTATTCTGTGATGTGTTGCTTTGAACAACCTCTCTGCCTTACAGACTGAAGAGCTTGGATGCATGTATTCAATTAGAAATGTACCTGTATATGTGGGATTTCTATAGGGTACCAGTTATAGATTTCTTTAATGTATTGTTTATATGGTTGCAGACAGTGTTTTGTTCTCAAAGCCTGCAGCAGCATGTGCTCTCTTAGCCATTTTCAGGAGTAGAAGTCTCAATGTGCTTGTAAATTTAGGCGGTTAGATTCGATGCAGAAGTCTCCCTCAGCCACAGTAGCCGGTTCTTACAGCTCAGCAGGAGTCCTTCGAGATGAATGGCAGGAGCAGCGTTTCAGCTACTTTGCGTGTGTATGTGCGTGCACGTGTGTGTATGTGCGCGTGTCATCATTTCTTTAGACCTAATGCTTTCTTTTCTAGCTGAGATCTCTTCACACTAAGCAACTGTGTGTTTGTGTTTCGGTGTGTGCGTGTGTGTCCACGCCAGATTTTCTCCGCCTTTAAAAATGACTCGTTGTGATTACAGTTTAGCATGTTCTGAGGAACAGTGCTAAAAACACACACATTTCAGCAGGAAAATCACAGAGCTTTAAAAAGAGGCTTCTGCCCCCTCACAATGACAGAGACATCAGTGATTTTGTCATTGTTAGGTGCCGTATCCAGTGTCTTCAGATCACATTTTCTTTCCATTTATGGAATTTTTTTTTCAGAGGAACACTATGAAGACAGCTGCTGGATTATGCACCTTTTCAGAAACATGTTGAATAGGTTTGCATTGGGACATTGTGCTTTGTATTTTATTATTCAAATAATTATACTTGCATGTGGAGACAATAAAATCTAACAAACCCACCAGAAAACATCCGTCAGCATCAAAGTGAATAACTATATTTATTTTAAAGATTTTTTTTTTTAATGTTTTGCACTTCCATCTTTTTTGCATTTATAGCCAATATCACAAAAGTTTTATTTGGTATAATGTGTCATTTTAGGCTTCTGCTTTTGTTTATTTGTCTATTACATTTCATGCATCGCTGCAGAAAAATTATAGACCTTTGCTTCTCTAATTAACCTCCTCAGTCAGATGAGACATACGGGTATCAGATTGTTCAGTATCTTTGGCTGATACTAATCAGTTCACTTTAATTAACTCAAATAGCTACAGGCTAGAGTCTGTTACTGGTTTGTTTATAATATTCAATCGAATGCATGAGATGTTTTTTTTTTCTTTCCTTTCATTTTTAAAAATAAAGGGTTTTTTGGCATCTATGGTTCCATGCAGAACCTTTAACATCCAGGGAAGCTTTCCATTTTATAGTGGAAAAAGGTTCTTTTAGATTATTAAAATGTTCATTACATTAAGAAAAATAGAACTGTAATACCACAACGTTCTTTGGGGGAACTCAAAATGGTTCTTATATGGCATTACTGCAAAAACCATTAAAAGCAGCAGTTTTTATCTTACATATGCATCAGAAGCTCCAACATTCTGCTCTTTGTGGATAGCACTAGTATTCACACTCATCTCAGAGTAGCTTATATTGTTGCTTTCAGCTGTAATGTACTGGCTGTCAGCCATATTTATATCTGAGCCAGAATGAAATGAAAGCTGTTTCACTCACTGCCCACCATGAGGACCTTGGCTTTAGGTCATTTTTGTTTGTAACTCAAGGTAAGAATGTTTTTAAGAATGTATCTAAGACCAGGCAAACTCTTTAGGCAGAAATGTGTCCTGCGTTTTTGGCCATTTTACTGCAAATAACTAATTAGTATCATTACTATCAGTATTTGTAAGACTAAAAAAAAACTCTCAGCTTTGAATACGGTGTCAGTGATACTTTTCTTGAAGTCAAGAGCTTGATCTGCTCCTCTTTTGCTAAAGACGTCTCCAGAAGGCCTTATCAAGGTCTTTTGTTTCTATTTAATTTTTTCAATAGCTGTCAGAATTAATGGCACACCATGAGTCTGTCCATTCAGTGTCATCATTGAGAAGCAGAGGGGTGAAGATCTCATCTGGGTCACTGTGGTCACACAGAGCCACAGACCATATGGTTGCCTTAGTCATGGCCTACCTGAAGCTGCAATGCTAATCACTGAAGACAAGTGCCACTTGACACCAGAGTGACAGATGGTGTTCCTGGGTCTGTGTACAGGACTACTGCCTAAACTCGGCACCAGCACCACAAACCTTTTCGCCTTGGCTTCGGACGGACTGAGAGGCACAATGAAGGTGATGATGTGTCAGGGACGATTATATGTGATGCTTCCCACCTCCTCTTGTTATGTCCCTTGACTGGATCCTTGCCCACGGCTATGGCTGACGGCAAACTTCAGCGCTCTTAAAGGCATTTCATACACAACAGCATGGAAGAGCAAGTTTGATGCACCAACAGCGAGGATGTTCAAATGTCCATGATAAGTTTATTGTTTGGACAGTGTAGATTATTAATAGTGATTCACAAATGGATTAATTCAGTTGCTGTATATGCCAAGGCTCTTCTTTGACCCAGTGGGTTTGGATTTTATAGTACCACCTATGGGTGTGGATGCATGAAGTTTATATATACTGGAGTGAATTATTTATTTATTTTATTTTATTTATTTATTTATTTTTTGTGTCTCCATGGGCCATGCAGTAGTATGCGTACCGACATTAGCATTCTTAGTAACCATGTGGAGTTAGAAGACAAGACTAGTCATGTGATCTCAACATGGCATCTTCTGTGTGGGAGCAACCTGCTATATAAAACAGCTTGGCTCATGGGGACAAACATCATTTTAGTTATATTTTTTAAAATGTGTAAAACCTTTTGGATGAGTTAAAAATGACTAGTTTTTAACTCATAAAGAATTACTTAGATTTTGTATGATCCAAAAGAGATAATCCAAGGCACACATCAAATTCAAGTATAGTTAAAAAGCCGTTATTAAAGTGGCTATTTTTTAAAAAGAAAAACATTTTAAAAAGGAAAACAAATAATGGGCTACATACCCACATGTTTTGGCAAAGAATGCCTTCTTCAGGGCACAATTATTATTATTATTATTATTTTTTTTTTTTTTTAATGTTTCTACTATGGAACAGCCAGTTTAATGAAGGCTTTTAACTATGTGAACTGGAAGTGTGCCTTGAATTATCTATTATAACTTTGGAGCATACCGGATTTGTTATTTGAGATATTAAGTTTCATTGTAATTGAATTGCTTCTTTTTTAATGATAGTCAAATTGCACATACTGTTCTTCCTTCCTCTTTATTGCTGAATTACTGTGCTGTGTCTGTCTCTATCATTGGAAGTACAATTCTGATGTAAAGAATTCATTCATTCATCCCTCAAACATTACAGCATTGATGCTGTCACATCGTGCATGCAGAAAAATTAAAGATGACTTAGTGAATATTCATAACATATTATCGATGCAAATTTCAGCTGTATTGATAAAACCGTATAAAAAATCATGTTCTTAATACATATTCATATCTCAGTTTAATGACTTCTGAATATTCAGTTATCATCCAGACCACTGGTTTGTCTATCACTTTCTTGTTTTTTGTTTTTTTCACCATAACATAAACATGACACATTCATCCAACTTTCTCAGAGCCGTCTCTAATTTTGTACCAAATGCTGAATCAAACTGATATGTTACATTAAATGGAAAGCAAATCTTCTTTCTTCATCAGATTAGCGGGGATTTGTGGGTGTAGTAAATGGGGGTTTTGCTGTCCTCTGACAGACAGGGAGGAGCAGTAAGAGAGCAGCCGGCTGATGTATCAGGCTGAGGGAGTGGTTTGTTTGTTGTGTGGCGCCGAGATCTTCTCAAAAGCTCTCAGTTTGAGTGGCTGTCTAGGCATTATGGGATGATCTGCTAGCAAGGTGATCATTCTCTGATAGATGCTGAGGAGACCACCCCTCCTTGTCCAGTTTGTGCTGGACATATTAGATAGAAATTCGAAGGTCATTTGCTTTAATAATATTTCTTTAATAGGTGTACTGGTGGAGAAGCACTGATACTTAAAAATTCTGGCTGATACCAGTAAGCCAATGAGCCTACTTATTTTCATGTTATGGCCAATAACCACTAAATGGGCAAATTTAAAATCCTACACTAATTTGTCTTTATAGAAAAGGAAACAAAAAACGATTTTTTTATGTGAATTTAGGCCTCACAAAATTGTAGTATATGCATATGATGAATTGATATTCAGTGCATGCTAAGGGTAATGGATAAATGTCCTCAATCAATGTATCCATCTACAACAGTGGTTCTCAACCACTGGAACCAGGAATCCCCATTGTCCACACAACAATATTCAAAGGCCCCATGACTTAGGAAAACATATAAAAATTCCCATGAAGTAATATTTTAGTCATTTATATGACTTTTCCAGGTCTAGAATTCACACTTGAGAGGCTGAATTAAAATAAGAAATATCTTTGTTTTTATTTGAAATCATTTTACATCATCTTGAGGCCCCCTGGTGGGCCCCAGCTCTTTGGCTGAGAACCAGTGATCTAGAAAGCAAAGTTGAAGTGTGATCATTTCCAAACTGGCAGACTGAAATCATGAAAAAACAACTAAAATACATCAGATGCTTACCAAAGAATTAGATAAATTTGTAAAGGATGCTCTGTGGCCTTTAACTTCTTATGTGGAACATTGTTATTGTTCAACTTTTAAATGGCTTACTGCTGTTCCATTTTTTTTTTTTTTTAAAGTGCCAAATACCACTTTTAAGAGGCCCTTAAAGTGACAGCAGTGAAAAAGATTTTTCCAGGGCCTTTTTCCCCTCTCATTTCCCCACCTACCACAAAGTGCATACCTGCAGGTGATCTGAAGGCCTGTAGTGTGGCGGGGCATCGAGGAGGAACTACAAGCTGAGAAATGAAAACGTTTAGTGACATGACAGCCCGGAGCAGTACATTAACATGACAGGCCATCTCTTGTCACGTGTCAGGAAAACTCAGGCTGGCCTCCCCAGTCTTCTGTGGAAGAGAGCGAGTGAGTGTATGGGGGAGCTGGAGAAGAATTATAAAGGGCTAATCCCTCGCAGCGTTCCTCCCAGCCAGCAACAAGCCTCTTTCATGCTCCATGTAACCTCCGTGAAACTGACACCTCTTTTCGCCCTACCTGCCCTAGGCAGTGGCTATCTTGTCTTCTTTTCTTTTGTTTGGCCAAAGCAAAAGATGCAGACAGAGGGTTTGTGTTAAGATGATGGCTTTATGCAGTTCTCTGATAAGTAATACATATTTCGTAGTCAAGACATGTGGTTGCCTATTTGTGTTTCAGCAAAAAAAGCATCAACAGAATATATGTTTCACATTTCAGCATTTCACTAATGTAAGTTATTTAGGTATGCTTAGGTTTGTCGGATGGATTAACCAAACGCAAAAGTTTCAAAACATGAAAGAATATATTTTGGAAAAAATGTCTCATTCAGTGGTATTTTGGACCGCATTGACTTAAAACACTTTTCAAAAAATGTCTATTTTGTTCCACAGAATAAAGAATGTCATAAAGGTTTGGAACAACATGAGGGTGAGCAAATGATGTCAGAATTTTCATTTTTGGGTGAACTATCCCTTTAATTCCACAGCTAAAGGAATTCAATTTCACAGTGTGAATAAGACTGAAACCTCATTGACTGGTTTTCATAACCCACACAGAGAACAATTCTGTAATGAGTGTCATGTTTCCTGCTAAATACACATCAGACAAAACTGTAACCCAATAGTTACATTTTGGCATTTTCCCTGGCGACAGCAGGCCCACAGCACACAACACAAAAGACATACCTGGCATTCCAGCCTTGTCTCCACTTTTCCTAAGTGGATTGGAGCATATCCTATCCCAACATTCTGCCATTGTAACCAAGTGTGAAGTTGGCCCTGCAATGCCCAATTACATCCATGTGAATCCTCCATGAGGTTTTGCCGCAACCTTCGTCATGGTACAGTGGTGGTACAAAGAACATCTTAAAGAAGAATCTGACCATGCTGGAGATGTCAGCAGCATGAGAGATGAGATCTATGAGAACTCTTCCACCACGTTCTTGTGAGTGGTTCCCTACCCTTATTTGAAAAACACAAGAGGCCAAAGATCAAGCAAAGGTATCGAAAGGCACAAAGTGATGCAAAACATCCATACCCTCTTAGAGGAGCAGTGAACCTTAAAAGCATGTTCTGTACAAGTACAACTGCCATTCAAAAGTTTGGGGTCGGTAAGATTTTTTTATGTTTTTGAGTCTAAGTCTCTTATGCTCACCAAGGCTGCATTTATTTGATCAAAAATACAGCAAATTGTAATAATAATACTTCACAATTTTACTGTATTTTAAAATGTGATTTATTTCCTTCAGAAATCATTCTAATGTGTTGATTTGGTGCTCAAGAAACATTTCTTATTATTATCAATGTTGAAAACAGTTGTGCTGCTTTTTTTCAGGATTCTTTTAAGAATAGTAAATTCAAAAGAAGAGTGTTTATTTAAAAAAGTATTAATTTATTTTAAAAAAATCTTACTGACCCCAAACTTTTAGGGTAGGGTATGATGTACTAAAAGTTTCTCCTTTGAGTTTTTGAAAAGTTTCGTGTACAGATGACAACATTGTAAAAATGATCCCCGGTTACACTGTATTATGCATGCCAGGCCAGTAGTTGGCGATGTCACTTTGTAAAGAAAAACTACATGCCTATAGACTAACTATGTAATACACGTGTGCATGATGTCACCGTTTTCACAAATGCAGGTTTTTGTAGTTTACACAGAGACAATAATGGTATCGTTTTCAAAAACGTGCACTTTGAAACCCGTTTTCAAAAGATTGCATTTTCAGGCCCCCAAAACACCATTGTTGTTTAAATGAATTGCCAAAACACATACAAAGTTTTCAGTGGTATTATGTAAATGCCCCCTGGTATCATGTGATAGCTTTCTGTGAGGAACGGACCAACATTTAAATCGTTATTCAGTGATAATGAAAAGATATAATTGACATGAGGGTGAGTAAATGATTACAGAATTTTTAAAGTGAATTATCCCTTTAATGAAATATTTCATGCAAAGCCAAATATTATTAGTTTTAGTTGTAAATATTTTTTTAATGTAATATTTTTGTTTTTGAAAAATTCTTTACATGTCATTGCACATAAATAGAAAAAAATTCTTAACATGCCATAGCGAGTCATACATGTGCCATATATGGATCAGACATATACCTGTAGTTGTAAGAATACTGTAAATTGCCCTCTAAATAAAGTGTTCGTGACAATTATGAAGAATCAAGCAGTGGAAATTACTCTTATGAGTGGAAAGGTAGATGTGAGCACTGCAGTACTCCATAGGGAGGCAGGCAGAATGATCCTGTTTTCATATGCTGGAGTCATTCCCCTGCAATTATCTTAGTGAATGGGGCCCACGGAAGGTAATTGCTTTGTTTTTCAATTATTTGCTGAGGCTCTGGTAATTTACTTCATTCTATGAAATATGCCAATTAGACATTTTAATTACAGTTTTCACTGTATCACATCTCCCTGTCTCTGAAAGGATGTAATACTGCTATTAGCTAGACACAGAGGAAAAAATGACTCACATTTCTCAAGCAGATTCAAATTGGAGAGATTGGCTTTTTGCAGAGCTCAGACAGACAACAGAATTCTAGACAAAAGAATTCTAATTGACATTTATTTTTATTAGAAAGAAAGATCCGGCTGTATTAATGGTTTAGCACAGAACTGCAGACAATTATGATAAGCGAAATACAGGTTTATGTTAAATGTATGTGCATTTTATCAATGTATTTTATAAAACACTAAAGCATTTATGTGGAAGAGTGTTACATACAGGTGATCTGCATATTAGTATTTATTGCGTATAATATTATGTATGTGTATATAGGAAACATTTTCCTTTATTTTGCCCTGACTTACTCGAAAAACAAAATGAGAAAAGGTCATAAGGTGTTTCCGTAAACCCTTCACATTTGTCCCTGTTCCTTTGAGTACATGAAATCTTCCACTCATTACTGTGTATTCATTTGTCCTTGGGACTGCAATTTGATTTAATTTCTAAGATAAGTCCACAATTCTGTTCCCCCTCCCACTTATTCTTCCACCAGTTGGATTGTGTGTGTGTTTTTTTTTTTTTTTTTTTTTGTCCTTATAGGAGCACTTAGGCGTCTAAGAAACAGGCATCTGTCTTGAATATGGCCATCTCTGCCAACCCGCAAGGGCAGTGGAGAGCATCATATGTCTTGAGGAAGGTCTACAGAACTCTTTGTCTATTCCTTTGGTTACACGGACTGATGAATGATTCTGATCGCTGGCTCTGAGTAATATATAAAGTCATCCTACAATGTACCTTTGCACTAAATTACGCTCACTCAATAAGGTTTGACAGGTGCGGGTACTTCACCAGGCTCTTTTTATATCTTTCAAGCATCAGATGGCCTCCATTTATCAGTAGCCAACCAGCCAGAGATTTCTTTTTCTCTTTTTTCCTTCTTTTGTATTTCCTCCGTCTACACAAAATGCTGGTGTCACAGAATTGTGAATCGTAGATGTCTTTGCCAATGTAAATATAAAGACTGTTCCAGCCGTGTAATAATAAAGGAAAAGGATATTTGAATGAACACTGATTTTCTGTTAGCATGGCACTCTAACGGGTAAGGATGTGATTGTGTGTTTGTTTGTAGCTGTTTGGCACTAAGCTGAAGGGCCTTACTAGTGGGGGTGTTATGTTATTGTCAGTGATCCATTAGTGGAAATTCAGGATTAATGAACATGTAAACATTTTGGTAATCTTTGGACTGAGGTGATGGGCTGAATAAATGTAGACCTTTTAGAGCCCCACTTTCTGATAACATCTCCGAAAGGAGTATGAAAACCAGTTCAGTTGTGACAACTTAACTTACTTATAAGTGTTACAGTATGGAAACACTTCTAAACATGTATTTTCTTTTGTTTAATATATTTAGCTTATCTTCTAAAGAGAAATTTTGGGACAAATATATATAATTTTTTTTCTTCCAGACAAATTCCAAACTTTTTTTCTTGTTAAACTGAGAGATGTCTTGTTGATGCACTACATAAACAATGTGTTTCGATTTCAGTTAGTCAAGATAAAACCAAAGGAACTATCAACACTAATTTATACATAGCCTATTTAATGTAATCACATGCAAGTAAGATATATATATATCAATGTTGAAAACACTTGTGCTATTTATTTTTTTTTACAGAAATCTTTGACAAATAGAGCTCAAAAGAATAGAATTTAATTGAAATAGAAATGTTTTGTAACATTACAAATGCTACTGTCACTTTTGATCAAATTAAAACGTGAATTTAAAAAAAAAAAAAAATTCTTTTCAAACACACACACACACACGCGTACAGGTTTGGCTATACTTGTGAGAGCCAAATGTCCTCACTTACATTGCAAAATATTATGACAACTGAATAGTGGGGACATTTTACTGGAACTCAATAGTTAAAAAGTAAGCTAATAAATCGGCCAAAACTATTTTTGTTTACATCTATTAAACACGTGTTTCTGTGATGGGTACGTTTAGGGGTAGGGTTGTGTTAGGCCATAGAAAATATCATTAACGTGATACAGTATAAAATCAATGGAAGTCTATGCAATATCCTCACTATTATCTAATTACAGATATATTTCAAATCTTCCTGTATGACTAAAATATTTGAAAAATTGGTCTCTGTTCAATTTTACTCCTTCCTGCAAAAAATATCTATGAAAAATTTTAGTCTGGATTCAGGCCCTTATCATAGCACAGAAACTGCGCTTGTTAAAATTACAATTGACTTGCTTCTAGCTTCTGACCAAGGCTGCATCTTAATGCTAGTTTTAATTGATCTAAGTGCTGCGTTTGACAGTATAGATCATGGCATACTCTTAGATCGACTACAAAATTACTGATCAAAAAATCATCCAAATTAACGTCAGTAAACTATGGAGTGCCACAAGGCTCTGTGTTAGGCACTCTGCTATTTTCAATATACATGCTGCCCCCCTTGGTAATATTATTAGAAAACATGGAAGTGTTTTCCACTGTTATGCTGATGATACACATTCAGATAGAATGTCAGATTTGCATCTAGAAGGATGTACTGTTAATTCTACAGTTCAAGACCTGTGTGTTATATTAGACTGCAACTTGTAATAACTGCTTTAATGAGATCATTGTTTCTGCCTAAATGAATATGTGATGTTAGCTAACTGCATGATTTTTATTGTCTTAGAACTGTACATTTCTGACGGATGGACATTACTTGGACACAGTCACCTCTGATAACAATTACTCAAAATTGTAGACACATGCATTTTCTGTAAAGCTGCTTTGAAACAATATGTATTGTGAAAGCGCTATACAAATTAATGTGAATTGAATTGAATTAATATAGTGAAACAAACATCTGTGTGTGTGTATAAGAAAGGGTGTATATATATATATATATATATATATATATATACATATATATAATCAATTCTAGAATTCTAAAGCTATCAGCAGTGCCTCTAAGAAAAAAAAATTACAGTTTGTCGACTTCTGGTTGTGTGACGGGTGAGAATCTGCAGGTTACACTCAATGGGCCCCTTCTTGAAAAAACTGTCCTTAGGGCTTCAATTAATCATCACAGTCATTAGACTTGCCTGTCAAGCTGTGAGTCCCTGTGTGCTTAGTCAAAGGGATTTGCTTTTAAGCTAAACAAATGTTAGCATTATGTATGTTGAGCTAACAACCTGTCTAAGAAAATAAATGTAGCTATAGCTTTTAAATTTGAGTGCAGATATCATGCTTACTTAAGGCGAGTGGACAAATTGTGTAAGATATCTGTCAATGCAGCTGTGAACAAAGCTAAGTAGATTTGCTGCTTTTCATTCTCTTCATATTAGTGATAGAATGCTAAAGCTACACAGCCAGTACTATTATGTCATCTAAAAAAGACAATCGCTTTTGTTGTTTAATTTTGAATGATTTAAGAATACACTTATTTTCAGCGTTCGGTCGTTCGTTCGTTCGTTCGTTCGTTCATTCGAAAGACAAACATCATAAGTGTCCTGAGACAATGTTCATGCACTAGGTGAAGGTCCAGTAGTTGTTGTAAGAGCCACTCACGGCCCTTCGGGGAGATTCACTACAGGAGGTTGTAAAGGTCTTAATACACATTCTGCCCTTTACTTTTCCCTTGGCCCTACACTGTCTTGTTTTAACCAGGCCTAATGGCCAATAAAGATTTTTTGGTTACTCTTACTCTCACTTTTGTTGCAATGATGAGAATTATTTGTCTAATGAAGAGGTATTGAGATGCCATCATAGAGCTTGTCTTAAATGCATTTATTATTATTCCTATTTTATTTCCTATATCATTTATATTCCTTGTATTATTATTGCTATTATTTCTATATATCTTTTTCCTAACCTATCACATTATCTCTTTCTCATGGATGTTGGTGAATTTTAAACTCAACCCATTACAGAAGTAAAAAAAAATAAAATATGTGCTTGATTTTGACATTTTTAGTATTAATTTTAATTTTATGATTAAATTGCACAAATGTCTATGAATATGAATGTAAATGCCTGTGAATGGGGGTAAATGGTTCGGCCTGGAATTCACTTTTCAGGTGGGTTTTGATCTCAGTCCTTGAATTTGGGTCAGCAGATGTTAATCAGCTTACTGTACATCACTTGGTATTAAAAATAATAATGAAAAAAACATTCCTTAATGAATATCCACCTTCCACATTGTCTGGCCACCTCATCTGGAGTACATACAGCACAAACCTGCTGTATTATTGTATTCTTTATCTGTTTCTCATTTCCCCTCACTGCTGCTGACTGTATTTCTTCATATGGTGAATCAGATATGGCAGGCAAAAGTTTGTTTGGAGGTTGGTTCTCACCCTTCCACCTCTGTCTTTGGGGAGCATTATGTTCATATACATACAGTACATACTGCAAACACTACCATTCAAACGTTTGGGTTGGTCAGATTTTATTTATTTATTTTTAATTTAAACATTTATTTGATCAAAGTACAGTCATTTTATAATTTAAATATTTAAAATTTGAATATATTTTAAAATGTAATTTATTGCTATAATGGCAAAGCTGAATTTTCAGCAACATTACTCCAGTCTTCAGTGTCACATGATCCTTCAGAAATCATTCTGATATGCTGATTTGGTGCTCAAGAAACATTTCTTATTATTATCAATGTTCAAAACAGTTGCTCGTTTATATTCTTGTGGAAACCATGATACATTTTTTTAGGATTCTTTGATAAATAAAAAGTTCAAAAGAACAGCATCGGTTTGAAATAGAAATAACATTATAAATGTCTTTACTGTCACTTTTGATCAATTAAATGATTCCTTGCTGAATAAAAGTATTAAGTATTCTTTATTTCCCCCTTAAGTAACTTTAATGTACATCAGCTTTTTGTTAGCAACTTGTGTTGTAATTTATAACAGTAACTTTAACTGTAGCTGAACTTATGAGTAGCATGGCAAGCTGTAGTTTTAAAGTAGCCACAACACCTGCCACATATTTTAATGCAAATTCTTGTCAGTGTAAATTATGCCACTAAACACCACATCCATTCCAATATGTGTACAAAGACAGAATGTATGAAGATAAAACAGACAACAAGCCACTAAGTACCTTAAATTAAGTCAGGGGTTATGCCCCATATCTAATTGAGCGTTGTAAAACAAAGTCCAGGCTGGCAGAGTGGTAGAGTGCTGTAGGCCTCAGGCAGACATTTGCAGCAGTGTATGTAGCCGAGGTGCAGCCCTATAACTTACTGACTGGGAGGTACTTACTATATAATGCAATATTCCTGCGCTGCAGCGTACCATTTGTCATTTGAAGCGGGACACAGATTATGGCTTAGGGCAGTGCATCTGTCCTGCAAGTAGCTAAAAGCCTCCCCAGCTGAGCCTGCTGATTTAGCCGCTGGAGCAGAGGTCAACGCCCCCCCATTACTCCTCTCCACCTACTCTCACTCTCTCTCTCTCTCTCTCTCTCTCTCTCTCTCTTTATCTCCCACCCACTTCCACACCCTAACCCACTGCTAGTCTGTATCTACATTCAAAGTGCTGCTCTGTTTGCTAATGTACACCCCCTAGCTTAGCACCCACTTAGCAACGTCCCCTGATTTCCTGTGACAGTCCCTGCTAGCTAAGCCCTGTGTCTTAGCGGGTGACTAAATGAAACATATTGACGTCCCACTGGGCTCAGCCCTTGTTGTTTTGACAAATCCTCCTTTGGTGTTGATCAATCAGGGCTTCTCAATGGGGAGTGGAACGCTCCCAATATTTCATTCCCTAGCGTGCTCGCACACGGGGCTGCGGGGCAAGCGGGTGTATTCAATTTGGGCTCGTAAGAGCTGCCCGCTCAGTCCGTCCCCGTAATTTACCCGGCGTGCACACACGTCTCGGGATGAAAAGGAAAGGGAAGATCATCAGCCCCCCTCCCACAATGCTGACATAAGTTACAAGCGAAAATTTTAATTAGTGGGGCGGCGCACTGTGATAATTCACTGCCTCTTCTGTCTGTTTGCTTGTTTGTCATTGTGAGCTTCTATTCATTGCATCTGGCATCTGCATGCCCTGTGAGGAGAGAGGTGGCAACACAACCAGCATTTAAACTCCAGGGAAAAGAGGAATTTATCTTGACATTGTTCAGTGATTCAGGATTACAGACCAGGACCAATAAACAGTAGACTAATAATATAGACACTTTCTTTCATAGTTAATGGTTTTATAGTGTTTTATTTTGTTTCTGTTTTTACATTTTAGACTGTTTTTGTATGAATATGTGTGTGTTTTGTCATTAAACCTATTTTCAGTTAAAAGGGTGTAACCAAAATTTTGCAGTCAAAAAATAAATATATAAGGTCAATGTAAAATTTATTTAAAAAAAAATAAAATCGGTTTTGTTTGATGTTTCTTTAAAGGGATACTCCACCCAAAAATGAAAATTTGTTTACTCACCCTCATGCCGTCCCAGATGCATTTGACTTGCTTTCTTTAGATGATCACAAGATTTTTAGAAAAATGTCTGAATCCATATGATGCGATTATATAAGACTTTCGATGCTGCCATTTCAAAAAACACCTAAAATGAACACAACTGTAATCTATACAATTCCAGTTGATGAATCAATGTCTTCTAAAGTGAAAAGATAAGTGCAAGAAAAATCTAAATATTTTACATTTTTTTTGACTATAACCCATTGCTTCAAGCATTGACCAGAAGTTATGGTTTATAGTTAAAACGTATTTTAAAAAATATTACTATGTTCATCAACTAGGGTTGTATAGGTTACTGTTCACTTTGTGTTTACTTTGTTGTTTACTTTGTGATTTAAAGTTATGTTCACCGGTTCCCGCCTCCTTCATCCCTGAGCCTTTAACTCCGTTACAGAGGAAATTTTCATTTTTGGGTGGAGTATCTTTTTAAGCATTGCAGGTCAAACCTTTAATGTTATGGAACAGACCTCTATTTCCAGATCTCACCGTTCAGCAAAATTTTGTTTTATATCTTATTACCAAGTTGGCCCATTGTGAAAAATGTGCAAGAGCTGGTGTCACATCGACAGGAAGTAATCAAGACTATAAATATTTCACTTGGAAGAGTGTGTTATCCCAGTGTTGCCCGAACTAGAGTACTGTTCTGTGTATCCCCTGCTACTCTTCATCATTTATTTACCTACAGTCTGTTTGCAAGAGCCCCATAATTCTGCAACACTTGAAAGGATGGGACTAAGGAGCCATAGCACTGTGGAACAGTTGTGGGGGGTTGTAATCAAAGACATACATCCCCCCCGTCACGACCACCCCTATCGTTTCCTCCCAGAATGTTAGTGATGTCAATCTCCACCTCCCAATCTGGTCTATATACCACCAGAGTCTGTGCGATGACTTGTGCCTTATCCCAGACCACCTCAGGCCCCTAGCTGGCCTTTGCTCTCTCTCATTGTCCTCCTACATGTCAGGCGGGTATGCAGTGACATGCCATCTAGCTTGTTAGCGGCCCATGAGTTCAAACTGTTGCCATCTGGCCTGCTGGCTCTTACCCTGAGAGCTTTATCTTGTTGTCAGTCTCTGCTGGATGTTCAGATTTTTCAAAAAGACCGAGCGTGGAGCTCACGCAGAGATGTGCTTGAAAGGGATTTGGTTTGGAGGGACTTTCAAAACTTTTTGTTACTATTGTTATTTCCATAAATCCTTTTTACACAGTATACTGAATAATCAGTGAATGACAAGATTGTGTTTTTGCAGTTTTTAAATATGCATTAAGCATTAGGGAAACAATTTTACCTGTTACTGTTGCTTTATTAAACCGTTTTCTCTGCGGTTTAGCACACGTTCTCTGACACATTGATGTCACATGGGCATCCTTCTATGGTTGTAATTTTGCAGCTAATATTTGCAGCATATGCAAGTTCGGTCCAGACTGTTGCATCGACAGTATTTCCATAAATTTGCGTAATGCAACAATTTTCTGTTAACAAAAGATAATTTAGAAGTCATATTGTTGTGTTTCTACCTTTCATCATGCTCTGCTGATTTTCATATAAATGTCTTTTCTAAGGCACTCAGGTTTGTGCCGAGCATTATGTTAGCACAGAGAGAGAGGGAAGAGCTTTAGTGGATATTCATTTATGGCCTGCATTTTAGGGGGGAGCTTGGAAAACAATGAAATATTTATCATGGAAAGATGAATGGCACAGACAGGGAGAGGGCACTAAATTATAAAGGAAAGGTTAGGATCTAATTGAATTAGGATGTGTGGAGAGCACGAGCTAGCCAACTGCAGGGCTTCACAGTGGCTGCCACAAGTCTCCCCATCACTCTTGGTTTCACTCGTCTGCCTCACTGACTCTCCTCTCTAATAAGAGTTAATGCATAGTAATAAATCACATTACAAATTATTAAACATTTATTTGTTACAAATGGAAAGATTTTAGCAGGGAGCATTTGTACAACGTACATTCATTTAAAAGATGCTGCAATAAAGAATGACTGATTTTGAGCTGATATTATGGATATTGAGAGAGAGATTTAACCATCTTAACAGTAGAAATATCATTTAAAAATGAAAGAATGAAAAAAAAATAATTATGAAAAAAAACATAAAAATATAAGTTGACACCAAACCAAAAACACGTTCCTTTTAGCTATAGGTCAAAATACTAGTGGATGTGACCAATACTGTGAAAACAGGTTCATAACTGGTTGATAGTTGATCTGTTGGTAGTTTTTAAATGGAGTAGATGCCATATTGAATTTTATAAAGGTCCTAGATCACAAGATCAATTTTTCATGACTCACAAATCAAAACTGTTTCATGGAGTTAGTGTCTAGTTTTTTTGAAAGCTGTTCCTCAGCTCCACAATTGGCATGTTGTTAAACATCAATCCACTAAGCACACTGTACTTCTATTCATCAAAACTTAAATATGTCTGCTCTGACTAAGGTCTACTGCCATTGATTTTTGTCCGATAACTGATAGTTCCCAGATTAATTACTCAATCTCTCACGTCAACTGGTATGAAAGTTATTTTGCAAATATGAGAGAACCACCAGAGGATAGTCTTTTTGTACAAACTGCATGCATTATGTTGTTTTCATTCATTAAAAAGGATTATAGAATTGAAAAAGATATTATTTATAATTAGCTATTTTAATATATAAACAAATTGTCATTTGTGTATTATCAAAACAAATTACCCGCAGAACCTGCTTAGGTGCCCCCTGAGGTCCGTGTCCTCCTGGTTGGGAATCAGTGATTTAGAATATTACATTTTCCAATAGAATTTTCAGGCTCAGTAAACAGAGGCAGACAAAACAAGATGGCACCACTTTGTACTTTTTAAAAGAACATATTTTCATTTCTGTCCATCCCTCCCTCCCTTCCTCGGGAATAACCTCATTAGAATTGAGGGAATCTGATTGTGTATTCCCGTGAGATTAACATTTTACTGGTTAATTTAATTTGAGGGGCTGGCAGAGCAGAGTAGCGTTCAGAGGGGAAGAAAGAAAGAGAAGTGTGCATCCATCTAACAGGTGGCTGAATCGACCTCAGCTGGTGCCACCTCGGCCTCTGACACTGACCTTGCTCAGAACAAGCTTAGCTTAGTCTCTCTCTCTCCTCCTCCTCCTCCTCTCCTTTCCTGTCTTTCTCTCACTCCACTCGTCTCTCTCTAAACAAATAACACTTCTGCTTTCAAGGGGGAGAAGATAGAAAGACACTAAAGGGGAAATATGTTACAGTACTTGCGGTGGCGGAAAGCATTTGAGGATGAATAATTTCTCCCTGTCTCTGGAGAGACGTCGCTGTATTTCTTTCTTTTTTTTTTCTTTTAAGGAGAGGGCGGATTTACATAAAAGGAGCAGCGACCACAGCGGTCTGAAAGAGCCTCTAACTGGTGGGAGGATTAAGTGTATCACTGAATGGAATTATGTTGTAAATGACAGGGAGGGGTAAGGACCCCCTGGGCCCCCTCGCTCCCCTCCTCAGTGTCGTGGTCCCATCTGGTCCTTTAAAGAATACCTAGCGGTAATTACCCCCAGATGGCTTAGGGGCTTTGCACAGGCCGCCCGACCAGGTGCCAGCAAGTCCTGCTGGGTCGCCGTATTCACTGCCAATCCCCAGCAGCACCACAAAGTGGACCGGGGCTCGCTGAGGCTGTTTTTTTTTTTTTTTTCACAGAGCTTTGAGCAAATAGAAGCCAAAAACTACTGGATAGGACAGGACACCAGAGAGGGAGGGAAAAGGTGGTAGATTGGACAATATGATGTTATTTTGTATGTTTCTTTTTTGGACAATGGATTAGATAATATGATGTTATTTTGTTTCTTTTTCCTTTGAACTGTTTTTTTTTTTTTTTTAGAAGGGCAAAAGGCTACACAGAGCAGGTTTATTTTGAGCAGAAGAGATGTATGAATTTCATCAATTCACATGCATGTGTTGTCACTGCAGACAGTCATTTGTAAAGAAAAGTGTGTCTAAATACTGAAAAGCAGCCGTATTACATTGATCTGTTTTGACTGACCAAAAACTAAGATAAAGAGAGGCAAGCAAACTGAAACCTATATTGATCATTCTGCTATTTTCCATCAGGCCCTAATACTGTACCTGAAGGCATCTGTGTTTGGCAACAAGTCTGTATGGATGGTTTCAAGTCGCTGTAACACAACTCCATGTACAACGCAAGAGGCCTTTATGGCTACGGTAACCCTTAAAATCACTGTAAAACATGGACTTGAGTGGAGTATTGTTTTTATAAAATGATAATAAAAGACACAAGCATTTAATGAAAACTTATAAAATTACATAAAATATATTTTAATAATATATACAATACATTATAATATATACATTTATTCAAAATTATAAATAAATAAATATTGCATTTATTATATAAATCTTAAAAATATTAATAAATATTACATTTATGTATTTTAACAATTTATTATTGATCTTTATCAGAATATAGTTCATTATACTAAGGCTCCGTTTACACTAGTGCGTTTTTGTTTTAAAACGGCGTTTTAAAATGAAGACGATCCTCGTCTACACTGGCGTTTCCACAGCATTTCAGAAACGATCTCCGTCTGCATTACATGACTGAAAACGCATGTCACATGACCAGTCATGCACACAAGAGTAAACAGTTGCCTCTTGCGCATGTAGTTAACTGCACAATGGCTGCTTAAAATGACAACAAAGTCAGCAGATTGCATTAAGATTGCAGTTCATTCTCCATGTTATTGTTTACATGGTCGTCAAGGATACTCAGAGCGAAGTAGCCACGCCCTCATTTTCAAAATTCTCAGTTTTGGTCCATTTACACTGAAACGCAACCCCCATGTTTTCAAAGTAAAACGGGTTCTACAGAGTTTTCAAAACTCTCTGTTTTCGAGGGTCGAAAACGCCGGAGTAGTGTAAACTACAGGCGTAACCGTAGCAAAAGTTATGCGATTTCAAACAAAAACGCACTAGTGTAAACGGGGCCTAACACAGGTTGCCTGGCAACAAAGTAACTTAGTACAGAATGTTCCATCACAGGTGTGTGTTTATAATCATTCTATAGACCTTATTTGCCAGAGAAACAAGTGCGCCGCCATCTTTATAATATTGTCTTTGAACTTCCGGTTTTGTGGTAGCTCTGTATATTCCTATGGCATTGCTGTCAAAGAATAACTAGCTGGTGAAGTAAATTTACTTGTTGTAGAGTTAATGAAAGTTTAAATTATAAGCATTGTATGTTTAAAGTAGATGTCTTAACAAATGTCAGTAGAACGGGAAGATTTTAAAATGATCAGTTCATTCATAAATACGTAAGATTGCTGTGGAAATACAAACCGGAAGACAAAAGACAACGAGCGCAGCGCTGAAAAGGGGCGGAGCTACATAAGGTCTATAAAGGCTATATCTACAACAGCTGATCTGTGGCTCACTCGTGTTCAGAAGAGAGTAATAGTGCTACTGAGTAGAATTGATTTCATCTCTTTTGCCATCACTTTAACTCTGACCTTTGGGCCAATTTAGTCCTCTATCCAATGCAAAATGACTTTCCTCCTTTCTTGTCAACATTTAACCTTCAAAGGAAATCAAAGTCCGTAATCACTGTCTCACAATAAACACTCTACGAATGACAACTTTGTTGTTGGTTAAAGGCCCACATATAATGAGTGTTTCATCAATGCAAAAGTCACAAAGCAGGCAAAGCTCAATTTTGAACCAACCGTATTAACAAATAAAAGTGTGATATAGTGGTAAATTGTTCATCATTTAGCTTGAGATGTATTTTTCATTATCAACAAGATTTTTAATATAATAAGGTAACTGCGCACTGAAATGTTCCTCCATCGTTAATTTAACAGTGTGACGGTTTCATGCAGTTCACACTTACTGTATTTAACATCACAATCTCTCAATAGACGTAAAGAGCCTTTAACATCATTATGATTCTTCATATAAAAATGCACGCACACAGACTTTATTAATATAATCTGACCTACTTTATTATCTGATTTCTCAATGACTCTAAATTGGCTGCTCTGCTTTTGTCTGCAGCCGTGTGTGCTGGAGTATATTTTATGCAGGGTCCCTCCTCTAACAGCAAATGCTATTCAGCCTGCTGGTCGCAAGTGAATGCTGCTCCTCTTTCTGTAAACAATAGACGCTTGACCCCTGCCACAGGCTCACATAAAACTCCAGTGCCTCTCTTCAACAGACTGCTGCCTTTAACGTTATTCATACAGAGAGAGGGCCGTAACAAAGGTATGATTTGGAGGCCTTGTTCTGAGATTCACTCATGCAGGACAGTCATGTTGCTAAACGGATACAGTTTAGCGTCTCTTCCTGTTTCATTTTGTTTGCAGAAACATGTGATTTAATATAGCAAATATATAGCAAATACAGATTCTTGTGATAACACTGATTGAGTTTATTTATTTACACACCAAAATAAGTATACATTGCCAGTCTGACTTTTTTTTTTTTTTTTTTTGACACTTTTATGTTCCAGAGATGATTATTATTATTGTTATCAAAGGTGCCATATCTCACAGTATTTACATTTTTATATATATATATATATATATATATATATTGTTTTAATGGGAACCCTGTGGTTTATTATTTTTATTATTAATAGACTAGACATTTTTCTGATCTTCACATAACCATATCTATATTTTGAGAGGGGTTAAAACTGTCTTATGATTTCTTTGTTATTTGTTTTTGCTACTTTTGTTTAAAAAAAATAATGAAATTATATATTAATATTGTATATACTGGACATTTTTATTAGAGAAATTAAATAAACTGGTGAAAGTGTGTTTTAAGAGAGTCCACAGGGAAAAGTGCCCATACACTATAAAAAATGCTGGTTTAAAAACAACCCAAGTTGGGTTGAAAATGGACAAACCCAGCAATTGGGTTGTTTTTAACCTAGCGAATGGGTTGTTTTAACCCAGCAGTTGGGTTAAATGTTTGCCCAACCTGTTAGGTAGTTTTATTTAACTCAACTATTATTTAAAAATTACTGTATTGCTTGCTTAAAATGAACCCAAAGTATGTTGGAAATTCACTTTTATTAGTATGTTTAATAAATGAGCATTTATTAATAAGTTTAATTAATAATAATTAAACAAGAAACATTTATTAAATTGCTTATTAATAAATGTTAACCTTTTGATTATTATTGTTGCCTCTAGGAATTATGTGTCTGATTTTTAATTTCCAACCTATTTTGGGTTCATTTTAAACCAGCCATATAGTAAGATTTGAACAATAGTTGGGTTAAATAAAACTACCCAGTCACTGGGTTAAAACAACCCAATCGCTGGGTTTGTCCATTTTCAATGTAAACTTGAGTTGTTTTTTAACCCTGCATTTTTTTAGTGTAGTTTGCATTTGTCTAAAATGGAAAAAGCCATTCAAAGCACTCTTGACAACAAACCAACTGCTGTGTTTTAGTTTTGCTCTTTACAAATATTTCTCAAAAGACATTTTCTCACTGTACCTTACATGGACCAGCTACCATGTGGACTAGACATTCAGTCATTAAGCCATTTGCTCAAGATGCATGCAACACTTTGCTATCGCAGGTCAACAGAAATGATACCAAGGCACTTTTTATGCTAGCACTCTCCTGTATGGCTGCAGCAAGGCCGGAGGGGGATTTGAAGGAGGCAGACTCCATCATTGCTCTAGAGTGCTATTGATTCTTTATTAAGCCAGTGAGCAGTTCATAGGGGGATCTTTGGGTCCCCTTCACGCAGTCATCCTTGAGAGGAGAGTGCCGTTTATCTGTTGTGACAAAGTGCTGGTTGGACTGGGAGGATTTCTGTTTAAAGGTGCCCCTTAGAAAAACTCAAGCACCATTGTAATTGCAGGGTATTGCAAAAATTATCATCTCTATACTTTTAAGTTTATAATTAGAAACATCTTAAACTTTAAGGTGTAATATATTAAGTAAGTCAACATTTTATTTTAATATTAATGTAAATGTTTGAAACCGTGAAATAAATAAAACTAAAAGAAGTCCTGGCCCTTTAAAGGGAAAGAGTTTGTTGTTTTTTTTCCCCCTCTAATCTATGATGGATGCCCTAATACCATAATACCTTGGCATGCTGTTGTTATTTTTCTAAATATTTTGCAGCGCCAGAGGTTGAAGGAGGTAATCTCATGTTGGAAACAAGGGATTGCAGGAATTAAAAGCCAATCAAAACAAAAAATACACATGTATTTTTTATTATTGCTATCACTCAACCAAATACTCTTAAAGGTGTAATACTTTTCAAGGATTAACCTTATCGTATAATTCATGAAGGAACTGAGCAATTCACAGCCTTGCTGCTGTATTGCATGCCTGAGGAAATGTCAAGTGAAAATTCTTTTTGTATTATGCATCATAGCTTCTGGAACTGAAAGGGTTCTAAGTGTATTCAACCAGACTGATTAACTTAGATTGCAGAGTGTGGTGTCATCTGGAACAGCGCAGCCAAGACTCGCCCACCCTCAGACTCCATTTAGTGTCAGCAGAGGCTGGTGAACCTGTGACTGGTCCTGCGGTGTCTGACATATGCTAGACCAGACACCAGCAGACATCCCCAATGGCCTTGCCCTGATTATTGAATATTGGAAGATTTTTTTCCCTGCTTTGAAATAGTAGATGACAGAATAGGAGGTGCGACATGTCATAAAACAAGTGTGTCCTCCCATGTTATTGTGCTTCTGAAACAAGCTATCAGTGTTCATTTGTTGTTGTTTTTTTTCTCTTTTCCATATATGTTCTGTCCACATACACACACACACACACACACACACATATATACACGCATAAGTAAAAGATAAAAATAAAATAAAACATTCTTAAGATCTGCAGTTGAAACTTTGCTGTTGTTGATGTGATGGGGGCATTTTGAAAATGTGGGTTAATTAGTCTTGAAACGTTTTCCCTGCTGCAACAGCTGTGGCATAATTGATAGAGTGCTATTTACTTCACAGAGTAAAATTATGCATGCAACACACTTAAAAATATACAATTATAGCTGTGTAGTAATGTTGAAAAGGTTGTGTCAGTTACATTTGCGTGATGTAATTAATGCTACCTAGACTTGGGAGGGGATCAGCTTGGCATGACCATGGCACAATAGATGGGAGTGGAGAAAAGGGGATAAGCACACACACAATTAACGCTGGAAATGGACAGCTATGATTCTGGAGGGTTATTCTGTCCATAAAAAATGTAAATGCATTGGATGTGTGCTTGTTTCGGGTGAACCTGTTCAGCATTCTCACTGAGCTTTGTTTTGGATGTGCCAGTCATCTCTATTGGACTGAGTGCCACTGATATCTCTGGTTTTATGTGGGCTTGTTATTTTTGCTGGGGACGGATTGTGTTAGTGGAACTTGGTGTTCTAATAAAAATAAGTAAATAAATAAAAGAGCCATGCTTTCATTTCTGTTTATTTGGCACAATTTTACAGTTCTAAAACAAAATCAAAAATGTCTTCTTTACATTTGAATGACAGTTACTAATACACACACAAATTACGTGAATAAAAAAAATAATCCTGAATGGTCAGTCTCACATTGCCTGATCCCTCAGTTTGATTCTGCTATGTGTATCCATTAACAAACCTCTCACTCCCTTAACATCTAAGACACAGAAGACCTTTTTTTTTTTTTTTTTTTTTACTTGCAACTGTTTTTCCCCCACAGTTTCAATTTGAACTTCATGCCAGAGCTTCAGGAAGGTGAAAGCAAGGTGGGAGTCTTACAAACGCAAGGTGCAAGCGAGAAAAAAGGGAAGAAGAAAAAGAAAACCACACACGCCATCCATTGGTCTTTGTATTGATTCACAGGGGTGTTGAAAAGGTCTTTGGTCATGCCCTTACCAAAGCATACTAATTTGCTTGATCAAGTCTGTCAGAATATCGACTGGGAGGAGGTACAGCGCCCGCCATTGTGTTTTCTTCAGCGGGGAGCCGGTCTGTGAAACAGGATTACCAGAGGTCACGCAGGCAGTGAAAGGATGTCCATCACTTTCTGTCTGCTAATACAAAGGGGCGGGAACTGGGACGTGATTGAGATGTTGAAGAGAAGAGGAATGGCAGTTTCAAAAAAGAAAAACATCTCTTGCATGCAAATGTCTCACTGTTAATGTATTCATAGCCATCTCACGGAGTTTTAATCACAGAAGATGGCTGGCTTACAGTTTCCTGTTTTATTTCAGGCTCAGAAACAGAAGGTTGAAATTGAACACTGTTGCTGTGTTTGCTGCAGTCAAAAAATAAAATTAAAAGTTAATTGTTTCAGCTTTATTGTAACATTTCATAAATTTGACCTTGACAGTGACAATGAGTTTTACAAAATTATCAGTTTTACAAAATTAGTAATTCCTTAAAATAATCAGCTGAAAAATGAATTTTATACAGTCTAAATGTTTTAAATTACAGGAAAACAGAATAACCTCGCATTAACATTGCGGAGAGATACAGCATTGTCTGCTATGAGGAGCAAGATAAAAAATCTCATAAAAGTTATCAATTTAATAAAAATGTACTGCATCAAAGGTCTAAATTTCAACAACAACAAAATTAATTTCTTTTCATTTAATGCATTTCTTTTCGCCCCTTTCAGGAGTTACTAAATTTATTGTATTCATTTTGAATTGGCTTGAGCAGGTGAAAAGATGTACATTTTAAGCTTAGGGAAAACTGTCAGAACTGTAAAGAAGCTTTTACAAAAAAAAAAAAAAAAAAAAACTTTCAGGTTGTGGGGGTTATTTGCAATATAATTTTTATCAATTTAAATGTTAAATGGTCTTCTGCATTATTGACATCTGATATGACAAAAAAAAAATTAAACAAACATGAAAAGTAAATTCAAATTTGCCATATTGTATAAATGTTTCACAGTCACTTTGCCCAACTGTATGTTCCCGATGAGCGTGGGGCTCTATAAATAACCCATTGTGTCTGGACTCCTAATGTTTCCTAATCTCTGCACACTGCTGAAATTCTACGCCACATCATCCAACAAGCCTCTTTGCTCAACAGTGGTTTTTATTATACCCATTATTATAACAAATATCCAATTATCTATTATCTTGTAGATCTGATTGTATACCTCTTTGTGGCGGTAAGGTCAAATACTCTTACCTCTATACGTGGAACATCTGCCTGTGCTTCCTGTCTCATCTGCAGCCCTCGTGGCCAGCAGCCCTTTTAACCTGATCACATAGGTATTTTGCTTTCATTCCCCCCCTGCGTTTTGTTTGTTTGATTGGCTGAGCAGGTGTTTTATAACCATTAGAGACTTCATTGCGACCCTGTCTCTGAGTAGTAAGCAAATAGAACAAGCAGACAGCCAAGTCATGCAAGTGATTTCTTTCCCTCAATGGAACCATCTGGTGACTGAGCCAAAGAAAAAAAGGAAGCATAGGTCGTCAGTGTGGTTGTTTACCTTTGGCTACATAATTGTGTTTCGAGGAAAGCGTGAGGTCACGGGCGAGGCTGCCAGTCGGTTCGGCAGGTTTCAAGGGCTTCGTTGGTGTCCTTGTTTGTTGCGATTTCTTATTTGTGGAGTCTGTATTAAGTCTGTATTATTTAATTATTGATAATGTTTTTTAATTATACTAACTGTTGTAGTCTAAAAATTGTATATTCCACTTAATGTTTTAATAATTGATTTTTTAATTGAAATAAATGTATTTAATATATGTATTTTTCTTGTTTATTAATATTATTTTTATATGTGTTGAACATTATGTGTTATGTATATGTGTTATTTTCTCCCAGTTATCTTTAGATACATCTCTCTTTCCTTTGTTAGTCAAGTGTCCATCAGTCAATTAATGAGTCATCTCAGCTGTTTGGACCCATTTTTGTAACTAAAGCAACTGTGACTCCAGCATCCTGCTCTCAGTGCTGACAGTGGAAAGATTGAAATGTTTGTTTTGTGTTTTTTCAGTGGTGTCAACAAACATTCAGAATAGACATTCATCCCTCCTCGTACTGGACAGACCATTACGCCACACTACTACATGTAATTATGAAATTGATGATAATTACTGAGTGACTCATTAATCTCTCATTAGGCCATTGTGTATAAACTCAATGACATGCAAATCAGTTAAATGAGAACGGAAGAAGAGGATAAATACTTGAAAAAGAATCGCGAAGAGCAACTTATTAGCTGTGGGAAGACATACGATATTAGCTGGAGTGAGACACATCTGAGCAAGAGAAAAGCATTTACAAATGTGCTGAAGTCAAATGAAAGTTTTAAGAAATACAGTTATTAGTTTAGCTTTGAATGTTAATTTAAAACGGATTGGAATGTTAATTTAAAAATGCGGATTTCAACTTATTTTGTTTCTATATACAGTGACCTGAAAAAGTATTTGGACACTTAAATATTTACAAGATTTTAATTAAATAAGATAGCAAGGCAAATGGCATCTGCAAACAAATGAGGCTAGAGCTTTTTTCAGAACTAACTTCACTGGTGTCAAGGTGATTTTTCGGGGATATATGAAATCAAATCCCCTCAAGCGGAATGTTGTTTATCACATTAGCTATAGACATGACCCACTAATGTTTGATAACCAAAGAACTGTTTAAAAACTTAATTTGGAAAAGTATTTGAAACCCAACAAACCGTGAAAAGTTTTACTTAAAAAAAGCGTGCTTGAGCTACTTGAGTGTCCAAAATTTTGACGCTGTATTACTACCTGCTGCTGTACAGTACTAATACACATTAACTATTGCATATTCTACATATTGTAGAATACTATATAAAGATCTTAATAGGCGAATGTATGCAAAGCACATTTTATTCACGCATGCTGGAGGTGTCATTTTGATGGTTGAAATATTGAGCAATGAACCCAGCATTATGCTTTTCCAGTTGCATCTGAACAGAAATGTTTACCTGAACACTGCTTGTCTGAATCTGCAAGCCCTCAGATGTGTGTGCGACAACAATTCTGATAAAAGCTTGACTCTCATGGCCTAATTGATTTATTTACAGTGATCCGGTCTTAGTGGGAAGCCCCTTTCATGTTGATTGATCACTGCAACATGCAGCAGATTTAACAGCACAACAAACCTTTTTGTACTAATGACCCAGGAGCATTAAAGCTCTGGGGCAATGTCTCAATTCACACAAAAGTGTGGATTTGCAGCTCAAGTGAGAGAGTGGACTTGGTTTATGTGTTCCTAAGAAGCTGCCCATAATGAACAATTTCTCCTAATGGCAAATTATCCCTGTTTCTCTTTCCTGAAGCCGAGGCCCCTGTAAATTGATGTATCTGTCCTCTGAGGGTTTCACCGTCACATTACGGCATTTTAAAATATTAATATGAGAGTGCATTTAGCCAGGAGTAGCGAGGCACAGCTACGCTCCCATTGCTTTCATGTAGGTCACAAGAGACTGACTCCCTCTCCCTCTGTCTGTTTTTGTCTGTCTGTTTCATTTTGTCTCTCTTTCTCCATTCCTCTCTCTCTCTCTCTCTCTTCATCCAGCTAATTTAAATCCCCCCCCCCCCATTTTTTCACACACATATTATATATATATATATATATATATATATATATGTGTGTGTGTTTGTTTGTTTGTTTTGCATTATTATTTTGGTTTCCTTTTATTACAGTTATTCTTCCACTGGCATTCAGTAAGCGATGGTGGAGGCTCCCTATTCCCAGCCGTGGCCATCTTGCCAGTTCAAACGCTGATTAAAGCAGACTATGTGTCACATCCTGTTACAATATGAGCCAGAATTTGGAATCCTGGGAGATTTGAATAAAGAATTTTCTCTCCACTAGAGTCTGAGTGGATAAATGTTTTACATGCCAGTGTTGACCGTTGCCATTGTAATGAGAACTGTGAAGGACACAGGGATTCACATATAATGTTACGATTAATGACGTTGTGCTTAAGAAGTGTTGTCATTTTAATTGTTATCTAATGTTCTATTGGCAGTGTTTATTCTTTTATGAGCTGGGGTTTTTAAATGGCAACATACATTGTCAGTTATTTTAGAGTATTAATTCACCATATTTTTTCACATGCAACATTTTTTCAGTGTATATTGTATGTGTTAAAGCTTGTATGGATATTTAATTAACTTAAGTTCAATTAAATTCAATTAAACACATGTATTAATTTAAGCCTTTTGTCTTTGCAGAGACTGACATGTTCGATATTTGCTTCAAGGTCAAAGAAACTCTAAATGGGAAAGGATCAGAGATGTCATAAAGAGGGAATGTGTCAGGGGTTGTAGTTTATTGTGAATCACTGTTGACAGAATTGCTGGGGCAGCATGATTAAAAATTGATAAGGAAACATCCATGCTGTGATCTTCACTCACCATTTTAGGGAGTTATAAATGCAGCACATATGGTGCTTTGTCTCTGGATAGAGGTTTTGAAAAAGAAAGAGTTGTAATATCTCAAGTTTTGATAAACACATGTAACATTTGCAAACTTTGAAACCAACTCAAACTTGGAGAGGGCAGAAGAGGATTTTCTCCCTCATGAGCTCAACCAGGGTGATTTAATGACACACCGATAGTGTCGTAATCACACAACATCATGTGAAAGCTATACGTTCAAAATCTGAAAGAAAAGGCCTGTTCACAACAAGAACGATAACTATAATGATATATATATATATATATATATATATATATATATATATATATATATATATATATATTAGTGTCCATACCAGCGGACGATAACGTTCTGTTTATTTTAAGTGCCACTTTAAATGCTCAAGCTCTTTAAAGGCCCATTCACACCAAGGACTATAATGATAAAGATCTAAAAATCATTGTAAATATAAAAGAATAGCAGAGTACAACTATATAACAACTATAGGCTATATATAATGATAACAGCACCGAGAAACGATATCGTTGGAATCACTTTCAGAGTGATTTTTCCAGCTGATAAAAAAAAAAAAAAAACCATTGACAGCCAATCAGAATCCATTCTGCTTTAAAGAGCTTGAGCATTTAAAGTGGCAGACAACAAAACTGCAGCATGCGCTTTGAATCAACAGAATTATTGTACAATAATATAGAACATTATTGTAATCTTTATAGTTATCGTTCTCGGTGTGAACGGGCCTTTAGGCGATATTGTTGGAAATAGGTTTTAGAATGATTTTGTTCCAGCAGAATCCACCAGACTTTAAAGAGCTGGTGCATTTAAAGTGACAGATGACAAAATTCAGCGCATGCTTAGAATAAATAGAACGTTATGGTCTGGACGCTAATATAGTTATCGTTATAGTTATCATACTTGGTGTGAACGGACAAAAGTCTGGTGGATTCTGATTGGTTGTCATTGTTTTCATCGTTCATCAGCTGATCGTTTCCCTGTTCCATTATCATTATAGCTGTGGTGTGCACTCTACTATTCTTTTATATTTTTAAAACTATATCTTTACTGTTATCGTTATAGTTATCGTTCTTGGTGTGAACAGGCCTGAAGAACTGCAAATTACTATGAACTATCTGTTTACTTTTAAAATGTAATGCTTGAAACTTGACATTTACTAAATTGTTTCAATTTGTGTGAAGATAAAGTAAAAAAAAAAAAAGTGTGTTTTTTATTATTTAATTCGCTTCTCTCGCCTCTCCACATATACAGACTGGTAAACGCTGCATCTACAAACACCTATTCTTTCGGTTGTTGGATTTTGTTGGATTATTTTGTGTTATTACTATTTACTGTTGGCTGTTGGATTTCAAATATTGGGAAACATTCAGTAACTGTCATTTTCACACTGCCTCAATAAACACCAAAAAGGTTAACACCGATTCAACACAAACAACTGGTGTGAGTTTGTGTTTGTTGGAGCAGTTTGAACTAGCCTTGCAACATACAACTCATGCATAAACAACAATAAATCATTCTCATCATCCCTTGTATTTCTTTTGCCTTCCATCCTCATTTAATACTACTAGTAGCTATTGTGTACAATGCTGTGTTGTTTCTCTGTCATGTAAAGGCAGTTTAGTGTTTGCTTTTATGAGGTACACATGGCAAAGTGCATGCAAACAGAAGAGTGTAATATGGTAATCAAATTAGCACAACACATCAAAGGTCCTGGCTTTTTACAGCGCCATTTTCAGATCACAATTCACAACGGCAAGAGCCAATACAATAAAGGGCTTGGCAGCGCAAGCGATGATCCTGGCAGAGGACTTTAGAGTGGAGCAGTGTTCAGTGAAAAACATCATATCACTCTAAATCCACTTTCACATTAAGAACATCTTCTATGAATATTTATTTGGGAATACTGATGAGATGTCAAAAGCAACCATAACACCTTTGGTGATGATATGAATTTTATATTAAGATGCAATTCATCAGTTGCAGATCCTATGACAGTGACATCCATAAAGGTTCAAAGGTTTTACATGCCGGTGTAATGAGAACTGTGAAGGACACAGAGATTCACATATAATGTTACGATTAATAACCTTGTGCTTAAAAAGTGTTTAATGTTATTTTAAATGTTATCTAATGTTCTATTGGCAGTGTTTATTCTTTTATGAGCTGGGGTTTTTAAATGGCAACATACACTGTCTGTTATTTTAGAGTATTAATTCACCATATTTTTTCACATGTAACATTTTTTTTTCAGTGTATATTGTATGTGTTAAGAGCTTGGATGGATATTTAAATTAACTTAACTTAAATTAAATTAAACAAATGTATTAATTTAAGCCTTTGTCTTTGCATAGACTGACATGTTCGATATTTACTTTGGGAATACTAATGAGATGGCAAAAGTACCATAACACCTTTGGTGATGATATGAATTTTATAAGATGCAATTAGTCAATTGCAGATCATATGACAGTGACATCCATAAAGGTTAAAAAGGTTTAAAAAAGAAATTTGAGTGAACAACGAGATCATTTAAAATCGGCTGCAGTTGTCGACAACATTTTACCAATACCTTTTAATAATGATATTTACAAAAATTGTACATTTAAAAAGGGATAAATGATTGAATACACATTCAAATAGTTTGATATTTCATATACATACATACATACATATATATATATATATACAGTATATATATTTATATTTGTATATGGGTCAATGACGTGACGCAAATTTTTTGTGTCCATATGATTTAATTAAATTTAAAAGGGTTAAAATTTCAAAATAAATTAGCAAATTACTTGCATACATTCTCTTTTTTGAGGACCAAGTCTGTTTTAATTCATTTTGAGAGAATATTCGGAGGATGATTGCAAAAATGTCAATGCGGGGTAACCGTAAAAACTTCGTAACAAATAATGGATCTTGTTTAAAAAAGGTGAAATTCTCAATAAAAAAACACTTGAAAATAGTTCCAAAGAGTAGGTTAGTTTATATTACATCTTTAATCAGCATCATAAACTAGGGATATTTGACTAAATTGGCCCCTATAACAGAAAGGCTTGTAATAGGAGTAATTTGATCAATTTTGACAGGTATTATCATGGACACCTATGTAAGCACATGGCCTTGGAGGGAATATTTTAAAAAGTTAATACTCATGTCACATGGTTTTCTTGCACAATTTGAACAAAATGGCTCCTTGAAAGGTGGTTACCCCACCTTGACACTTCAGGAATTTGACTTGACACACATGATTCCCCAAATTAATTATAATATCCAGAACAATGGTGTTCCATTTACATTTATTTACTGAGAATTATTATTGACAATTTATTTATTGAGAATTTCACCTTTTTTAAACAAGATCAATTATTTGGTACAAAGTTTTTACGGTTACACCACACTGACGTTTTTGCAATCATCCCCCAAATATTCTCTCAAAATGAATTAAAACCAGAAATTTTAGACTTTGTCCTCAAAAAAGAGAATGTATGCAAGTAATTTGCAAATTTATTTTGAAATTTTAACCCTTTTAAATTTAACTAAACCATATGGACACCAAAAAAATAGCATCACGTCATTGACCCATATATGTAGATAAACTGAGCATGTACAGAGCATTGAATAATGCTTTCTGTTAACTAATTGATAATAATTATATGAATAATAATTGTTGCATTCATAGTTTAATATTTTAATAGTGTTTAACAGCTTGCATGGTATAGTGCACATTCAAATGGTTTGATATCAAATTTATATACAAGCATTAAATTGATCAAAAGTGACAGTAAAGAGATTTCTATTTCAAATAAATGTTGTTCTTTTGAACTTTCTATTCATCAAAGAATCCTGAAAAAAAAAAAATCACGGTTTCCACAAGAATATTAAGCAGCACAACAGTTTTCAACAAAATAACAAATCAGCATATTAGACTGATTTCTGGAGGATCATGTGACACTGAAGACTGGAATAATTTTCAAATGGCTGTTGAAAATTCATAACATCAGTGGTTACTCAAAGTATTTCAAACAGAATTAGATCGAAGAGAGATATGTTTTGTTTTTGTTGTTATATGTATATTTGAACTATACTGACCACTAAATTACAAGACAATACTTTAATGTGTACTACATTTCCTTAGAATTGACATAAATTTCATAGATCACATAAAAAAAACAAAAACAATTACCAGCACAGGTTTTAACTTGTAAACCATCTGGTTGGTCCAGTATGTTCATTATTGTGCTTGTGTTTGACATCATATCTTTCAGCTACTAATCTATCAGCGTGATAAAGTTCTTGCGAGCAGTTCTTGGCTGTATCTCGGTGAGATGGACATGGATCTGACAGCGGCCCCGCCGTACTAAATAATTGAGTGGGCACTCAGCTGGCTGGGAAAACTTATTAACAGGGGAAAGGAAGCAGATGGTATGAAACTTGTCATTTGGCAAAACAATACAAAAAAAAGTAAGAGAAATTAACTCAAGCAGCCATCACTCCCTATGTCTTGCTAACGCATGCACACATACTCGAACGCTCTAGAGTGTTTTGTACAACACTCACAGGAGGAGGGATTACTGTCCGTATCACAGAGGTATTCCCTGTTCACATCTGGACAACTCGTTCCTCGTGTCACCATTAAAGTTTCAGGCGGCGCGTGGCTGAAGATTCCGAGGCGGTTGTTCCAACCCCTGTTCTACATGCTCGGATCCCTGAAGAAGCACTGCTGGAAGGCAGCCATGGGCAACAGCGTGTCACAAACGGAGTCTCCAGGTGCTGCCCTGGAAAAGACTCGTGTTCAGTTAGCACCTTGAGGGACTCTGAGCGTGTTCACTTTCTTCCTGCATGAAACAAATTGATTGTGTTGCAAGAAGATTCATGTCTCTGTGAAGCACTTCTAATTGTCGAGGCATCAACGTAATGGTATTCTAATACATTTCACGCATAGTAGAACAACAATTGCCAGCGGAAGAACTACACTGTACCAATGGTGCATTGTGATTTAATGCACCTTCCTTTTAAATGCAATTCAGATCATGGTAACAGTTCATCTAAAGTGCTGGTCTGAAAAGAAAGCCAGCCATGATGCTGACCCCCCTGTGCTACACCTAACCTTCACAGTAATTTCAATGCACTCACTCAAGCACAGTTTGGTTTACACCCATCCACAATGGTGCTTATGGAAATATCTCAACGTGTGGCACACACAATATCTCTTAATTAAAGAATAATTTCAAATGTCCACAACACTGCTTTTCATGCAGACATGAAATGGCTCTTCTTGTCCCGAGAGACTTGAAGTGGTGTTTTTATCTGACTCTGGCAAAAGTGAGCGTGTGTTTTCATTATGCAGTGGGCCACAAGGTTGCTAATGGATTTAGAATTTTTGATTGGCATGAGTGTTTGCTGCATGTGTACAGTTTTAGTTTGAGTTGCTTTGAAAGCATGATGTCATTCGCCTACTTTGCTGTTAATTATGAATTCAGATATTATAAATTAAAAACCATGATCTTTCATGAGGTTACTCTGTTATATGCTTTGGTAAGTTTATTTCATCTTTCAATAAAATATAACCTAAAAAGGTAGAGTTTGTCACCATGCAGGATTTTATAAAATGTATTTACAATCACTAATATGACCTCATTGATACATATATACAGTACTGTGCAAAAGTCCTAGGCCACCATTAGATGTTGTTTTAGCAATGGTATAATGACCATATATAATTAATTCTTAGTCTCTTTATTAGAACCAGAAAATACAGGAAATTTGTATGCAGTATTCTCAAAAGTTTCTCAGATTTTCTTCTTTGAGAAACTGGAAAAAGTCCAGGAGGTCACACTAAATACTGATTCTTGCTTAAAGATGTTTAATTTTTTTTTACATTTTGTGTACATATTTCCTGTATTTTCTGTTTGTATCGTTTGTATCATATGAATGGTCATTAAATTATTTGCTAAGACAATAAAGCTGGTGGTGGCCTAATACTTTTGCACAGAATAACATGAGACATAAACATAAAAACACTGTAACATTTTTAGGTATTTATGGTATTAGTGGTCAGAGTCAGAAACAGGTTAGTCAGAGTCTGAATGTCTGAGTTTGTGCTGATGAGACCTGACAAACAAATAGGGGTCTCTGCATGGCAGGAAGCCACTTATGAAAAAAACAACAACATTAGCTGCAGTAACTCTTCGGCTGCACCTTTTAAAGCATTTCCTTTTTGACAGGACTAAGAGTTGTTTTTTTTTGTTTGTTTGTTTGTATTTAATTTTAATAAGTATTTGATTTTACATACATACAGCCTCCCTGATGTAATGTCTCTTGCATCATAGGCAGAAGACATTCCTCTTACAGTAATAATAGATTATAAGCTACCTGTGAAAGGAATCATATACAGCTGTTTGTTGGTGAAAAGCTAACACTAATACTTTGTAATTTGTAATAATTCAGTAGCAGAAAGGACATTAACAACAATAGTATTATGGTGGAAAGCAAAGTTTCTTACAGAAAATGCTTTAAAATTCTCTTCCTCATCAAATGTGAGCAGCAAGCATGCTTCAAGAATTACTTTCAAAAAATTTTAAATCTGCAACAAAGTTGGTGTTGGGGTGTTTAAGTATCTGCAGTCCACAATAAGATCTAAGATTGTTTAATATTTTGGTAACACTTTGTATGGGGAACACATATTCACTATTAACTACAACTTTTCCCTCAATAAACTCCCAATTTACTGCTTAGTAAGGTTGTTGTTAAGTTTAGGTATTGGGTAGGATTAAGGTAATGTAGAATAAGGCATTAATATGTGCTTAATAAGTACTAATAAACAGTAATATGCAAGCTAATAAGCAACTAGTTAAAAGACCCTAAAAAATGTCTTAAAGTGTTACCAATATTTTTAAGGTCACCCCAAAAGAAAAAAGAAAAAACATGAAAAGCTGTTTTTATGTCAGTATCCATAGTTCTGTATTAGTCAAAACAAGTCAACCTTTATTTCTATAGCACATTTAAAAACAACAGAAGTTGATCCAAAGCGCTTTACAGATCAAGCGAGTAAAAAATAATAATTATGTATTAAATATAAAACATAATACAATAAATAAAAAATGCAAATACATACAAAAAAATAAATACAACATCATATTTTTTTCAGCTTCAAAACCTATTCCGTGATCTATTCAAAAGCCACAGAAAATTTAAAATGGCTAGCGATGAAGATGACCTCACATGAACAGAAAGACTATTCCATAACTCAGGACCTATCACAGAAAAGACATGTTCACCGTTAGGTCTATAACGGCAACAAGGAACCTTCAAAAGCAGTTGGTCAGAAGACCTCAGCGCTCTGGTTGGACAGTGAGGGTGTAAAAGGTCACTGATATATTGGGGTGTGAGACAAAATAATGCCTTTAAAACAAATCAACCATGAATTTCACCAGGAGCCATAAGCTCAAACTGGGGAAATGTGATCCCTCTTTCTTAACCCTGTTAACAGCCTGGCTGCTGCATTTTGGACAGGCTGTAGATAGGATAACGCAGTTTGGGGCAGACCAATATACAATGAGTTGTGATATCCTTGACGAAAATATTATTCATGTTGTTCTCTATGCAGTCAAAGTCCTAAACACACTGGCATCCACGTTAGTACGTGCACATGTACTTACAGTGTACTTACCTAAGAAAGTACTGGGTAATATAAGGTAACTACATGGGTTAGGGTTAGGTTTAGGGGTAGGTTCAGGGTTAGTACCTAGTTATTACCCAGTTATTGCAATTACTATAATAAATACACAGTATGTACATGGGGAACAAGTGCTACCAAGCCATTATATAAACCACTGCAGAGAGAATGTCAAAAGTTTCCCAAGACAAGACTTCCTGTGCAGGTTATCATGAATTTTGTCCACTTTAAAAGCAGAAAGAGAGGAAGAGGCCCCAGTAATCTTTCACTCTTTTCAGGTGTTTAATTTGTGGAAGTTACTATGGAGACTATCTGCAGTCTTTTTGATGTAGCTTTACTTAAAAGCTGTCATCAGGGGAAAGTCCATTTGTAAATTTGTCTCCGGCATACTCAGAGGGACATGCACAGCTCCCCTTACAGACTGCCTTAACTATTAGTCTAAACATAACATTTGTCAGCATGTCATTTCAGCACCTTAAAGCAATTGCTTTAAGTTTTTCTAACATGGCATTAGAAGCCAAGGGTGAGGAGCGAGTCCTTTTTTCCCAACAGGAGGATGTCTGTTTTTTATCAGGCTGTGCTCTGATAAAAAAACCTCAACCAGGAACCAAGTTACTGGACATAGATAAAACCTTGACTAATCTCTCAGGATTTCACTGTCTTTTAAAGGGATAGTTCACCCAAAAATAAACATTCTGTCATTATCCTCACCTTAATTCCAACCCAACGCTATCTCACGACCAATACATACATATTTTACAAGGTGGCTAATTTGTACGAATTCGTACGACCTCACTCGTACAAATTCATATGATTTGTCTAAACCCCAGTGACGGGTAGATTTAGGGGCTGGGTTAGGGGTAGGTAATTTGTATGAATTCATACGAATTTAGCAACTCGTAAAATGCGTACGATTTAGCATAAAACTTACTAATTTGTACGAGTGAGGTCATACAAATTTGTACAAATTAGCCACCTCGTAAAATATGTACGAATTGGTCATATGTACGAATTGGTCGAATTCTTCATAAGGATGTTGCATATTGGGAAACAAATGCAGTAAAATGTATTAAAAAGTAAATATTTCTAAATCAAGAAGGATGTCCTGTTATAGACCACCTCTAAACCCTCACAAGCCATAAGAGAGGATCAAGACGATGTTCATTCCCACCCCTCCTCTTACAGCCAGTTGTTATGTCTCACATCCAGCTGTTGCCTTCATCTGCTCGTTGATGTGGCTTTGAGACTATACAGCAACATACACGCCTGACTTAATGTATTGCCATCCATTAGTCTAATATAAACTTAATACTGTTGTTTGTTATAGATATATAAGACATATAAAGCATACATATGTTATTTACTAAATAAATTACCTTTGCCACAGGGTGGCATTTCTATAATGCAGTCCACTCAAACACATTTGTCTTTATTTCTAAAAGAGCAATGCAAAATGTTAAAGCATTTCATTAAATTATAAATAAACAGTATAATAAATGATAATATAATATAATATAATATAATATAATATAAGTCAAATATTCTATATCAGTTGTAAATTATCACAATGAAAATTATCACAGAAACACATTGATTTCATTCACTATGGTCTTTTATTGATGTGATGATATAGATATTAAAGACAGTTGAGAGTAGAAGTGTAAGATATTAAGAACATATCAGTAAAAGCCCAGCACTATCATCCAGTTTTCCATTTGACATTTCAGATTCAACAGTTCTGTGCACATATACATAATTACCCCAGCAGTAATAGCGCTTCTGCATTAACCAAACACCATTTCCAACTCCATCAGCCATTTTCACTTTGAATTTTATACTTTGTCTGATGGGCTGATTTTGAATCAAATGAGAGACACACTCTCTACAAATGCAAATGCATATAAGTTTAAAGCTTACCGGACACCCGAGGACTATAACCTTTTAGTGTTAGAAAAGTTAGTCTCGTATTTTGAGTTTTGAATGAGCTCGTTTTAACTAAATTTAAAAGAAAATGCACAACTTTGCTGAACTTGATGCATTAGATAATTTTGATTTATTGCGAGTTTTGAACTGCAGATTTGTTATGTTTATGTATGTGTTAATACATGCTGTATACATTAATAATAGTTATTGTTTTAAAAAATAAACTGAAACTCTTAATTAGAGAGCCATAATGATTGTCTAATTATACTGGAATTAACATAGAGCTTTCATAAAAGTATAAACATCCAGACCCTGGCCATGAGTCAACTAAACAATCAATTAGAAAGTCTATTTATTTATTCTCAACCTCAAATACAATCTAATAATCTGTATGAATAATAATCAAGTCAACTAATTATCCAGAGGAGAAGGATTAGCCTTTCTCTGACACTTGCTTAATCAATATCTCAAACTTTCTTAGAAGAAATGGCTACTGGTCATCAAGCCATATTTATCTTTTGTGTGTCATGTAGCAGATCTTTTTGTTTACCGAGGTAAAAAATGTTCGGTTTTCAAAAACTCTAAATTTGTACAGATATCCTTCTTATTACAATACACTTCACTGTGTTGTGTCTCATTCCATTTCCATTTACTTATTAAAAGGAATTTATTTTTGGTAAAGCTGTGACATCATTCAGTGTTGACCTCACTGGCTTTCATATTTTGTTAAGGCCCATTGTGTGAGATGTTTTGATGGCTGTAGGTGGAAGCTCTATCGCATGTAAGTTCCTCTGAAGACCCAGCGCTCTGAGAGGTGACTTCATGTGGGTCATTCTCAGGTGATTCACATTCTAAACACTGCCATCCTTCTCTCTCTTTCCCAGGCACATGTATCTATTTTATTCATCATATCAGCTTTAAGGGACTGTCACTATTGACATTGTAATTTGACGAGAGGGCTGAAAATGTAAGATTCTTATACAAAGTGTTTTAAGTATGGAAATCATGGGAATCTACCGTATTTCATCTTTGGGGATCAAATTATATAGACACTCTAAGATAGAGATTGCAATGCTAAGCCTGACAGTCACATTACAGGTTGACAGTGAAAATGGTTCCTTCGTGGTATGTCTCCTGTCACGGAACAATGTTTCAGACCATTCCCAAGGTAACAATCATATAGATGGATTTGCCTAAACTCAAGGCTACTTCTCTATAATAGGCTTTGGATCTCTTCTTTAAAGTATCCGGCTCAGTTTAATATATGGGATTCAGATGATCCTTAGATGTTTGCCTCGTTTGTATTTACATTAAGCGGCTCTTAAAGTGCACACAACATTTTGAGTCCTCATCTGCTTAAAAATGTACGGCATAATCTAAATTCCTCACAGCTATGATCTGAATCTAAACGTGGAACATTTGGACAAATGGCGAGTTATATCTGTAACGACAGTAATGCAAATTAGTGTGTGATTTTTTTTTTTAAATCAAATGTATGTAAAGTGTATTACTGTCTCTTAAGGAAAAAGGAAAACAAATTATGTTAGCAAGCATATGTTTCATACATTTCTTTTAGCTAATCAGTTTTCTTTAAGTTACTGAATTGTTAAGTGTTTGTGATAATTGATGAAATGGTCAAAAGATGCACAATAATAAGTCAGCCATGCTAATAGCATTGTCCAAAACATGACAATTAATGTATTTTTGGTCAGCGTAGGAGTAACAATAGCATCTTTAATAACAGAGCGTGTTTATGGGGACTTCAGAAAGAAAACCCAAAACACATAAATATGTATAATTATCTCAATTATTCTCATGGACCTCTTTTTCATATAAAGGGTTTTTGAGAAAAAAAAAAACAGCGAGGCAAAACAACAACATAATTAAGCTCCCCTACACCCCCCACCCAACCCCATCCCATCACCCCACTGCCCCTGTCATATTTAGATCAGATTAGCTGTCCCTCTTTGCTGTCTGTTGTCTATCCTGCTTATAGTGTCCATTGTCTGACACCAATATTTAGTCTGGTGTGAGGTCTGTGGCATCAGGAGGTCATCATGGACTTTGTATATAAAGATGTTGTTATACATTATGTGGAAAAAAAAAAATAGTTTCTCTGTCTTCTATATAATATTATAGAGCAAAAAGTAAATAAAATAAATAATAGGAAATGTTTTGTAAAGGTAGCCCTATTAGTACTGAAAGTAAAAACTTAAATTTTTAAGTTTACTTTTTTAACATTTTATGGAAAGTAACATTTATTTTATGTAATTTATGCACAGAAAATGGAGGTAAACTAATGTCCACGATAACATTTAGTCTAGGTTGTGAATCTCACGCAGAAGGGCATCTTGATCTGTGCCCCTGTTGTCATATGCATTGTGTCGGCCTGGATGCTTTCAAGCAGCCGAGTTTTCGTGATCAGATTATGAATTGTACTTAATCCTCCCCGATCTGCCGACGTCTTTCTTGGTTCAATATTACTAATGTACATTCTATTGGCTGCTTTTGACAGATGTCTAGATCTCCCTCAATCCGATTCCACATAATACTTTCACTGCCATTAAATCCACACTGGTGGCCTCTTTGGGATGCGTGTTATCTGAGGACTGGCAGTGATACTTGTTCTGCCTGTCTGGATGTGCTTGGACCGGGGCAGTGCTTGATATTTTCCGCTGTGATGCATGCGTTTGCAGACACAGCGTCTTGCTTTTAGCAACGCAGTGATTTCCAGCATTTTGCGCAAATCGATATGAGAGAAACATAAATCTGCCATGGTGTCAAGGCGAATGTAAATAATGGTTCAAATGGAACAGAACATGTTCCTTTTCTTATGAGAATATTTCGTATATATATATTCTACCGTTCAGCTTAGAACCTATATAGAGACATAAATTATAGGCTAATAATTATTCATAAATAATAATTATTAGCCTACAACTGTTGTTGTTTAATTAAGTTTAGGCTATTATTTAATAGAATTTAAATAGGCCTAACAAAAGTTTTTAGGAGTAGCCTATCCAAGATTATAAAATCCTGAATTTTACTCAAATCTTAAAACACAGTAATAAGCTATTCACATTTTATTTGCTATTCATTTTAATAGCTTTTAATTAGAATAATATCAACCTTAATATTAAGTATCCTTTAACTTATAACTTATAAAATATATTATTATTTAGCTCTATATATTATTATTTAACATATTCCACAAAAATATTATGCGCGCTCAATAAAGCCGCATTTGTTTTGTATTTAGGCTACTTTGATATGTTCAAAATGATTACAAACGAAATATTTTTCTGGATATTTTAATACATTTATAATAAAGAGGAAAAAAAGAAAAAAAAAACTCCTATTATTAAATACTGATATATGTTTAAAAAATTAGAAGCGTGCCCTGTTAGGCTTCATTACTGTTACAGAGTGCGGGGAAAATAAACAATATTATATCTTTTTTTTTTTTTCACAGCTAAACCTTTTTTATTTATTTTATAATAATAAAATCTAAACAAATTGAGTAGCCTATAATTAAGTCAAATTAAGTACAAAATATTAAGTCGCTTTTATGTCGTTTAATTTAAACAGTTTCGTGCGTAGGCTATCATAAAATTAACTGTGAGTAAAAATAACTAAAAGCGCTTTTTAACTTTTAAAAATTAGTTAAAATTTAGAAAAATTATAAAACTTAGCTATAAGCGAACAAAATCTCGAAGATAAATGCAAGATGAAAAGATGAAGATACCCTCAACTCAGACGCAAAATCTCTAGTTTCTCTAGAGGCAGGCATACATACTGTGATGAACGGGAGCCCCGTTTGGCTGCTGTCCTCCTGTTTTCACAAATGTCCCAAACAGTCGTTGACAAGTCGTCTTGTACGGACACATAATTTGTGTCATGTGCAGGTGGCCGATTGTGTGATATCCGACAGGAGCATCTCAATGGTGAAGTCTCACTCCAATTAGGGTCCCCTTTAAGAATTTCATGTTAGCCAGACGTGCAATGCCACCAACCGCCTACAAAAAAACAAAAACATGTAGCGCATAGAAATATATATATTTTTTTTTTTTCCCGCCCATTTACAGCCTTAAGTTTAATGTAAATGAACTCAAAGAGCAAATGACACAGTGCAGAAGAAATGTGGGTTTTGGGTGACAGTTGTGTCTGCGTGTGAGCAGCCTGTGTCATGCTGTAAGTGCTATATTTCCCCCTGGTCAGAAAAGCAAAACATTAAGAGAAGGTGTTGTAACAATCGATTTTGGCATGAATTTGCTTGATGTGTGTTGTCGAAATGAAAGTCTAACTGCAACCTTATTGCTAAAAAGCAGATTGGGTGTTATTGGTTTGTCACAAGCGTGACCTCTTCTGCCATCTAGCGATCAAGCAAACAGAGGATGCTTTGTTTGTTAAGTTATTTTAAACTACTCTACTGCCATCTAGTGTAATTATGTAGAACATGGTCTGGTGGACGTCTGAAACTCTACTAGTGTGAACTTCACAAGCCTATTCTCTGGACGGTATATAGCCCGCGACAAAATGTAAATTTCCCAGCTGATTTGGAAAAGAAGTGACTAAAACCTTAATGAATTCAAAACTGGAGTTTTGTAGATGTTATCACATTCTAACATTAGCCTAAAACCAGTTTAATTTTGAAATTTTGTCTTTATATCCATTTAAAGGGACTGATTATTTAGGTACAGCAGTCTTTGGTGGTGTTAAGAGGTAGACAGAGGGTCTGCTGGTGTTCTTGTGCAGGCAGGTGGTCTCCAGTAATGCATTGATGCTGGTGGGCCTCTCTGATGAGGTTTCGCTGGAGACATGGGTCCCTAATGATATCTTGGAGGGGGGGAAGGGTTTCTGACAATGTGGGTTTCTGCTGAATGTGTGTTGGTAGTGCTGTTAAAAGTTTTAGATGCTGTCCTTTTTCCAATAAATTGGCATCATGCTAAATCTTTAAGTGTTTTTACAATAGCACTAAGTATTTGTTTGTGTATAGAAAGTAAAGTGCACATTTAGCTGGTTTGCTCAACCTGAAGGGACAAAAGGCTTCAGGATGTCCCAGAGTGTCCAGTAAGCGCCACAACTGTCTCATCCTGAGGAGTCGGCTACAGAATCGTGTCTCCACCAGTGCAGAGCTTGCTCAGTATTTGCAGCAGGTAGGTGTTAGTGCATCTGTACAGTGAGAAAAGAAAACATAAACGCTAACATGAGTCCTGTGTTGTGCCAAAAGTGAAGCATCCTGAGATCATCCATGTGTGGGGTTGCTTCTCATTTAAGGGACTGGGCTCTCTCATAATGCCATAAATACTGCAATGAATAAAGTATGGTATCAAAATGGCTTCCAACTATCCAGGAGCAATTTGTTGATGATCTGTGCATTTTCCATCATGAGCATCATATCACAAGGTAAGAAAGATTGATAATGAAGTGGCTTGGAGATCATTGACATTTTGGATCCGTGACCAGGCAACTCTCTGGATCTTAATCCCATAGAGAAAAAAATAACCTACAAATACTGAAGCAGCAAACTTTGCAAAATAAAGTTTCACTGGGAAAGAGAGTGAAAATCATATTGAGTTATAACTGAATGCACCTCTAACTCCCTCTTGTGGTGTAAATGTTTTTCTACTCTGTAATTAGTGAGTATCTACTGAATGAGGAATGCATTTTCACTGTAACTGGTTGCAGGTTACTTTTGGTATTATTACAATCAGGATGGATTATTTGGGCTTTATGATTTCTAAATTACTAATTTGCAGCATTTTATTAAATTTCTTTCTCTGTAGCTTGTGCATTATGTATTCAAGTAAAAATCACAAATAAATTGCATACCCTGATATACAGTGCCACTTGAAAGTTTGTGAACCCCTTGCAGAATCTGTGAAAATGTGAAAAATTTTAACAAAATAAAAGAGATAATACAAAATGCATGTTATTTTTTATTTAGTACTGTCCTGATTAAGATATTTTACATAAAAGATGTTTACATATAATTCACAAGACAAAAAAATAGCTGAATTTATTAAAATGACCCCATTCAAAAGTTTGGGAACCATTGATTCTTAATACTGTGTGTGGTTACCTGGATGATCTACGACTGTTTTTTTGTTTTGTGACGGTGGTTCATGAGTCTCTTGTTTTTTCTGAGCAGTTAAATTGCCCAGCGTTCTTCAGAAAAATCCACCAGGTCCTGCAGATTCTTCAAATTTCAAGCATTTTTTTGCATATTTGAACCCTTTACAGCAGTGACTGTATGATTTTGAGATCCATCTTTTCACACTGAGGACAATTGAGGGACTTAAACACAACTATTAAAAAAGACAACTATTAAAAACACAACTGTTAAAAATTCACTGATGCTCCAGAAAGAAACACGATGCATTAAGAGTCGGGGAGTGAAAACTTTTTGAATTTGAAGATCAAGGTAAATTGTACTTAATTTGTCTCCGGGAAACATGTAGGTATCTTCTGTTGCTTCCAAAGGGCAGTACTAAATGAAGAAAATTGATATTTAAACAAAATAAGAAAAATTTGAACATCTTCATCCTGTTCAAAAGTTTTCACCCCCTGACTCTTAATGCATCATGTTTCCTTCTGGAGCATCAGTGAATGTTTGAACCTTTTTTAATAGTTGTGTTTGAGTCCCTTAATTGCCCTCAGTGTGAAAAAATGGATATCAAAATCATACAGTCACTGCTGGAAAGGGTTCAAATATGCAAAAGATGGTGGAAAACTGATGAATCTGCAGCGCCTGGAGGATTTTTCTGAAGAACAGAGCTCAGTTTAACTGCTCAGAGCAAACAAGAGACTCATGAACAACCATCACAAAAAAAACAAAAAAAAAAAACAGTCTTTGATCATCCAGGTAACCACACACAGTATTAAGAATCAATGGTTCACAAACTTTTGAACGGGGTCATTTTAATAAATTCAGCTATTTTTTGTCTTGTGAATTATATGTAAACATCTTTTATGTAAAATATCTTAATCAGGACAGTACTAAATAAAAAATAACATGCATTTTGTATTATCTCTTTTATTTTGTTAAAATTTTTCACATTTTCACAGATTCTGCAAGGGGTTCACAAACTTTCAAGTGGCACTGTATAGATTATTATTATTATTTTTTTAATTTGTAAAAAAAAAAAAAAAAAACATGTCTCGTTCTAAAGGTCTGGCAGCATGTGTAGTTAATTTGTAATTTACTCCCAGTTTACACACAGCATTGGCACCAAGAGGAATGAGGAATGAGAGATACCGCTTATTTTAATTCCATTATGAGACCATAATCATAGTTAATCATAGTTAAAATATGGTTACTGTGGTGGTAACCATAGTACATTTGTGGTGACTGTGGTTTTAATGCATTTTAAGGGATAGTCCACCCAAAAATGAATTTACTCACCCTTATTTAATCACTCTTATGTTGTTCTAAGCCTGTAAGCATTTCTTTCTTCTGTGGAAGACAAACATTTTTGTTCCCATTGACTTCCATTCTGTTTTTGACCATATTTTTTTGGATTGACATGAGGGTAAATAAACGTTGACAGAATTTACATTTTTGGGTTGAATATACCTTGAAGTTTGTGCTACATAAATAAAATCACTAGTTAAAAAAACCACCGTAAGATTTATATTTTTATGTATAAGGATCGATCCGCCCATAGGGGCCCGGTCCAGTCACTGTGCCCCTTCACTTTACCCAGACCACCTCCCCAAGTAAAAAAATAAAAATAAAAAATAATAATAATAAAAAAATAAATAAAAAAAATGCATGCAAAAAAAATGCACCCTTTGGTGTTCCATATATTTTTAACACTTTTGGTGTTACCAGTGTTGTGGTTTTCCTCCATGATTGGGCTATTTTGAAAATGCAGTCTCAGGTTGAAGATTTTGGGCTACTTTTATAATATACTGTGGTAACCAAAAAGCTTCTGTAGACAAATAAAAATGAAAATAGATCCTTTTACTAAAGTGCATCAATCCTTGGAATTAATACCTGGCAACCTTAGTGAATGAAAAGTGTATGCAGACTATTAGCCTAATAATGGTCTTAGTTGAGATCAGTTTTTCATTTATTGTATGGAGATGTGTACAAACTACACTGTGTTCAAAGAATTGGGGAAGTGAAAGGCCAATACTTGTTTTAAGGCAAAAACTAGCCTAAAGATGTAGGCCTAGCATTTTATGGCTATATGTTAGCATGTTTATCACACTGTGACAATGTTATTCATGTTTAGGCCTACAGACCTTAGTCAGTGTAGCACCATATTTAATTTCTGAGTGGAATGAGGGATAGAATTACAGTCTGACAAAACATCTTTCTGAAAAAGGAAAAGAAAAAACTTCCACTTGACAAAAACTCCATAAAACAAGTTGTGAGTTGTGAAAATTACATGATCTACGACCTTTATACAGTGCGTGTCATTCTAAAAACTAAGCCTATCGTCCCTCACAGCATTGTTTTGATCCGCCTTAAATTCAAGATCAAGGTCTATAGCTCACATTTTAAACAATTTCATACAAAAATGCTGAAAATTAAAATTAGAATTAAAATTAAAATCAAAGACAGAATAAAAGAAATAAAAGAACCAAAAAAAAATAATAAATAAGTAGGCTAAATTAATAAAATACAGATTAAATAATTAAACATGCACATACTACACAAATCTAGCTAAAATCATATAAATAAAATCAAAACGTTTATTTTATGATCCTTTCATCTATAATAGAGAGAGAATTGATTTACTAATTATAGATCAGTAGTTTGAGTTTAGTCTGGAAACTTTTCTGGGATCTGGCAACCCTGAACATCTTACTACGCAATGAGTGCCTGCTTCAAAACTGAAACTAAATCGCAGTGTTTACGTTCAAAAAGTGATAACATTGTTCTGAGTGAGACTGTGATATTGGACCAAAAGAGCAATTTATATTGTGCTTCTCTTTTGACAAGAATGAATACTTTTTTCTGAAACACGTTCCTTGACGGTTACGATATGTAGGCTAGGCTAATTGTCTCGTTTTGTGTAAGCTACACTGGATATTGTTTGGATTTCCCTGACAACTGAAAGACGCCATCGACACAGATAAGAGATGACGAGCCCGCCAAAGGTAAGTTTATTGACAGTCATGCTGAAACCTGTTTAACTGTACTTGTCTTTATCGTTTATGGACTTATTATCAGGGCAGTAAGTTTCAGAGAATTAAAAACTTTACATCTGCCATCTGTCTATACTGCGTATATAGCCTAGGTGTAGCTATTGTGAGTTTCTTAAAGCCTGTTTTTTCCTGAATGTCTGTTTAATAGTCTTTAGACATAAGCGTGACATCAGTTTGATCAAATTTAAGGTGTTAAAAAGTCTTACATTTGCAGATACCCTGTTAATACGTCAGCTATGATTGTTACTTTCTAATTCATTGCAGATATTTACTGAAGTGAGACTTAAGATTCCAGCCACCATACCGCCAAATTCAGTTTCAAGCTTACTTCACGGCAAGACAGTGAGACTTAAACGTGATGGTGTATATACAGTTGCCAGCGGGTCTTTTGAAGATATTAAAGATATTTATGACAAGTGTACGATTACGCGAACAACATATGATGGAAGTAGTGATCTAAGACAAGAGGAAATGAGTCTAAAGGACCATGCTGCAGCAGGTCTGGGACAAGCTCAAAGTGACTCTCTAGTAGTTCAACCAGTCAAGGTTGATGACATTGTTATGCATTACATCCAAGAAAAGAAATCTAAGGAACTTCACACAATCGAAAATAGGAATGCAGTTTTCATATATCAGCATAAAAGTCATGTGAATTTTACGTCTAATACTGGTAAGAACATTCACGCTCAATTTGCACGAGAACAGTTTATAACATTATATCAAAAGACTGCAACAGGGCTGCAAACTAGGACATACGTTTACAATCCAAAAATAACTACACTTTGCATGGCAGAGTTTCCAGAACTCTTAATCAATATAGGTCGAAATCAAATGGAACTGACTGGCAGCTTCATTAGCCTTGAAAGATTCGAGACGTTTTTGAATGGGAGTGCTCAGCACAGAATGGGAATGTATTCACAGCACCGATCCCCAAGAAAAACAAAAGATGATGACATGGGAATGTATTCACAGCACCAAACCCCAAGAAAAACAAAATATGATGACATACCTTACAAACAACCTGTGAAAGAAGAGAAATCAATAGACCAAGCCAAAGATGAGACATGTCCAATTTGTTTGGATACAATCAAGACACCTGATTGCAGAGTCTTGAGTAAATGCCAGCACAAATTTTGTAAAGACTGTTTAGATAGGGCTTTCCAGTTGAAACCAGCCTGTCCGATGTGTGGAGAGATATACGGCAATCTTACAGGGACGCAACCAAAAGGAGGAACCATGACTGTCTCAAGGGACAGATCTTCTTTACCTGGATACGAAAAATATGGAACAATCGTAATTAGCTACTACATACCAAGTGGCTACCAGGGGGTGAGTTTATGAATGCAATGAATTATAAGACATTCTTCTACTTTGAGCTGTTCAATATGACAACAATCAGTTACACCTCTGAGTCTTTTGATTACCACATACTCTGCAGAATGAACACCCGAACCCAGGCATGGCATACCAGGGTGCGTCCCGCATAGCTTACCTCCCTGACTCAACAGAGGGGAACAACGTACTGAAGCTTCTGCAGAGGGCGTTTGAGCAGCGACTCACTTTCACTATTGGGTGTTCGTCTACCACTGGAAAGAACAATGTGGTGACCTGGAATGACATTCACCATAAGACGTCTCGCGATGGAGGGCCAACGCAGTAAGTAAACAGTTTGGGCGTTGTCAACATTTTCTGGTTGTTACATAATCTCAGACAAGCCCTTTTATTTTCAGCACAGTCTAATCTAAAATTATAGTGTTGTAACAATGCTTTTTTGCCTTTGTAGTTATGGTTACCCAGATCCAGACTACCTGAAACGAGTACAAGATGAACTGAAAGCAAAAGGAATTTACTGATTTTATGGACTTAACTTTGTAATCAGTACAAACACTATGTAATTTCAATAACCAGAAGTTATAATACAAAAAGTATTACAGTCTCAAGATGACCAGCCACTTACGACACTTTTTTTTTTTTACAGCCACTCTATACGTTTAACACAGTTTAGAATGCACTGTTTGAATTGCCATGTTTTAGTTTGTAACATTTTAATATCATAAAGCAGCATAAGAGAAACAGAAGTATGAGTTGTCACAGTAATCACATTCTTCTTTTAACTGTAAACCTTATTTCATGTCAATACGATAAAGGATCATAGCTACAGAATTAGATTTTAAAGGCACAGTAAGCAAGTTTCGCTGCTAGAGGTTGATTATTCAAAACAATAACAAAGGCATATCTTGATGACTAGGGTTGGGAACCGAGAACCGGTTCTCATCCGAAACCGTGCAAGATTTCTAAGTTTCGGTTCCGAAAACGGTTCTGGTGTGATGGGTGGGCGAAGTGCGGGGAGCGTATCCTTTAATAGAGACATCTCACATCATGAATATTATAGCAATGAATGCACTGAAAATCCCTCGCGCTACTCATATACATCAGATTTCAATGCAGAAAGAGAGAGAGAGAGAGAGAGAGAGAGAGAGAGAGAGGTGCCCAAAGCTGCACGATTAATCTTTAAAAGATCGCGTTCTCGATTTCATCACCCACGTGATCTAATTCCTAAATGACAACGATTCGCCCGTGTATATTAAACCTTTGAAAAAAATAAAATCGCGACATTCAAATCTGCGTTCACGCTGCCGTTGATCTAAAGAGAGTTGTCATGAGTAGATATAAACAGCTTTACAAACAATCTTTTCTAACGCACAGTATCATTATTTCTGTGTGACAAATAGGCCTATTCCAATTATAACAGAAGTATACAAAAGTTTATTATTCAGTTAGAAACGCTGATGTTTATGTATAATAAATTACCTTCTGAAAGTAACTGGACTTCAAATAACGACTGTATCGATTGCATTGTTACGCCACTAGGTGGCAACAAATTTACTGTTAAAAATGTGTCTATCACTGAATCATTCTTTCAGAAACAAGTCTTTATGAATCCAACTTACAAAAATATTCTGTTTCATCTGTCTGAATCTTACATGTGTGTTGAAGCATCTTATCTATTTTGTGGTAACACTTTACAATAAGGTTCATTTATAAACTAACCATGAGCAATACATTTGTTACTGTATTTGTTAATCTTTGTTAATGTTAGTAAAAAAAAAAAAATACAGCCGTTCATGTTACTTCACAGTGCATTAACTGTTAACAAATACAACTCTTGATTTTAATGATGTATTAGTAAATTTTGAAATTAACAAAGATTAATAAATGCTGTAGAAATGCAGTTCATTATAAGTTCATGTTAATGCAGTTTACTTATGTTAACTAATGAACCTTATTGTAAAGTGTTAGCGAATTTGTTGTCTGTTAAATTCATTTTACAAGAATAATAAACACAAAAAGGACTGTTTGAGTCGAGTATTGTGCATTTTTCCCTTAATACGATTTTTTATTAGTTGTTTAATTATTTTAATGGAACCAGAACCAGAATCGTTAGGAAGAACTGGAAAATTTCTCACGATTCCCAACCCTGTTGAACCCTATTGATGACACCGTGAATGAGTGTGGAATCATGGGAGTTGTCATCTTCACCTCCGTAACCGATGGAAAGCAATCCGACGGGACTCAGGCAGAAATCATGTTCATGGAAGAGCAAATGTATTAAAGGTTTTTTAACATTAATGCTGAGAGACGTGGGAACAGAACAAGAACAATGGATCAAATGTTAATGAGAGACAGATGTGCTCCTTTTGTTTTGTTTATGTTTATTTTACGATTAAAGTTGTTTAACATTCACTGGTTCCTGCCTCTTTCCTGATATTGAACTTTGTTACAGTTAGGTTTGATCATTTAAAATCACATTATTTTGTTTCATTCTAATGAAACAGCTGCAAGCGCTGAATTACTACTCATACAGGTCACTTTATTTGACAATTAAGACTGGTGGGTAACGCAGCGTTGTTTTACTTGGTCAAAACAATCATACTAAAAATACATTTGAATGTGTTGAAAGTTATGTTATTACTTTTACTTGTTGCACATTGCAGTAAGCTAAATTGATAAAAGCATGCAATTAATTTGAAAATATATTGAATGGTACAGAAAATGCCGCATTACAAATAAAGCTGTTATTTTGCTATGTTAGCCACTTGACAAGATAGCATTGTCTCTGAGGCATGGTACTAACATGTTACTTGTGGCAAATCAAGAAAACAAGAGATTCAAACAACAAGACTAACCGTGTTGATCTATATAACAATGATTCCTTTTCTGTCGATAAAGGTATCCAAGCATTTGCTCACCTGTCTAATGAAACATATTAAACATCTTCCCATGGTTTCTACAGAAGTAAATACAGAAAATCGAGGGCAACACAATGACATGGGATTGATATTTCAATTAAAAATTTTTTACAGATTGTGCCTGTAATCACCATTCCTGTATTTTTATATTATCATTAGATTTTCTATAACTGTATAGATGCAGTAATTAAATCAGGTGTCATGTATGGTAAGGTTCAATGAGACTGATTATAGAAACATATTTTTGTTTCATTTTGTTGCTGTTAAAATTATATGAACTATTCTGAAAAACATGGACAATCCCTTCAGTCATCAGAGATTAAAGAGCCAGTCTTCATTAATATTCTGCATTTTATTATTAACTGAATTTTATCTTGATCATTTAATTGTTTACCTTTGTAAGTTACAGTGTTTTTATGGATTACATTTATATTTATATTTATATTTAGTGTTCTGTTTGTCAGATCAGTCCTTGTATTATTATTCAAAATCTAACTTCAAATAAACTTTTATCAAATTATACTTTCATAATACAGTCAACTCCAGAATTATTGACACCCTTGTTAAATATGATCAAAGGGAGCTTAAAAAAAAAAAAATCTCATTATGAAATAAATGTTTTTCTTGGATGCCACAATTATTGGCATCCAATTACTGTAACATCCTTTTCCCAACATAACAGCTTCATAAGAGTCTTCTTCTATAACGCCTGATGAGTTTGGAGATCACCTGACAAGAGATCAGAGACCATTCCTTCATTCAGATTCCCTCCAGATCTTTCAGATTCCCAGCTCCATATTGGTGGTGCTTCTCTCCAGTTCATCCCACTCATTATAGGGTTCAGGTCAGGGGACTGGGATGGCCATGGCAGAAGCTTCATTTTGTGCTCAGTGTTGGTTTTGATGTTTGTTTTGGATCATTGTCCTGATGGAAGATCCAACCACGACCCGAAGTGGTCAGGTTTAGATTTTTTTTTATCTATTAGTATTAGATAGAATCCATGATGCCATGTATTTGAACAAGATGTCCAGGAACTCTAGCAAAAAAATAGGCCCACATTAAAGATCCAGCAGCATATTTGACCATGGGCCTGGAGTACTTTTTTTATCCCTGTGTGCACCAAACCCATCTGGTGGGTTTGCTGCCAAAAAGCTCTTTTTTTAGTTTCATCTGACCACAGAACCAGGTCCCTTTTGAAGTTCCAGTCGTGTCTGACAACTGAATATGCTGGAGTTAGTTTTTGGATGAGCAAGGAGAATTTTTCTTGAAACCCTCCTGAACAACTTGTGATGTAGGTGCTGTTTGATATATTTTTAGGCTTTCTGACCCCAAGACTCAATTAATCTCTGCAATTCTCCAGCTGTGATCCTGTGAAGAGTCTTTGGCCACTTAAACTCTCATCCTCATCATGCATTAGAACGATACAGACACACTTCCTCGAGTATTAGTAGAACATTAGTAGACTGTCTGCTTAATATCTGCTAACACTTTATGCAACATTACATATAGTCAACAGAATGTCTAAAGGGGACCATCAAAAAAGTCTAACCGACTTACCTGTGCCAAATGTCCTGGCTTTCGGCCAGCCTGAGTCAACGATTGACCTGTCCTAACACTGATTTGCAGAGATATGGCTAAATTAGTAACGTATTAGATTTTATGGGAAAAAAACAACAATAGGAATACTGGAATAATTTTTATTTGTGCTTCAGAGGACAGACATGTGAAATAAAATTAAGTCCTCTATTCCACAACGTAATACTAAATTAATGTCATGCACCGCTTCTTTCAATCATTTTATGGTAGTTAAAAATGAACGGCTCTTGCATTTCTAAACTGACTGTGGATCAAAGTTGAGTGGGACTAGTAAGGCTGCACACTTCTGTGTATGAACTGGTATTCTGCAGTATTTAGAGGTTTACATCGGATAGTAGGAAAACATCAGTTAAAAGGAAAAAAAGACAAAAATGTGTAAATTATAGGCAAATTTGAATTTAATGAACATAAACAGATACATAAGCTACTATTTCCATAACTTGTAAAAAGCCAAAAAGCTTGATCTGTTCGCAAAATAAGGAAAAAGTAAAAACGTACTACAGAAAATATTTGGCCTCCATGTTGCTGTGGCATTATTTACAATATATACAGTATTTTCACATATGACAGTATTGTCAAATTTGCCATTAAATCCTTATCTATAAGGCACCAAATGCTAATAGCATGATCTCTTTTTTTTTTTTTTTTTTTACCAATTTGTGCGGAAAATGTACAAAACTATACAAACAGAACTATCACATATGAACATAGTCCATCATAATGAAGGTAAAGTAAAATAAAAATAAAACTAAGTTTTGAAACGGTTATGATATACAGTTATGTGTACATGCATGTAAGAACTAACCCCTATTTTAATCCTTCAAAGAGATATTATTAACTGTTTAGATTGTGGATTTGAAGGAATACTCATTGTAATAAATCTGATTTACATCCCTTTTTTTTAGTAATGACAAACTTGACAATGCGTAATGATTACGTAAACTTTCACTTTAGATTAAATGTAATATTAAGCTGTTGCCATTCGATCAATTGAATCTACAATGGAATAAAATGGAATATATTGCAAGTGAATATCATGTGGATTTACCAGTATTTCAGAGTCCCATGGAAAAATACAAAATACTTTTCTGCACACAAAATGATCAGTACTACATATTTAATGTGCCCGTTTTTAATAAAACCCATGATTCTGCCCATAAGTGAGAAAAGTGTTGTGGTGCTACATCTTGACTTTATGTAAAAGTTGCATTTCCTCAAATAGTATTTTTAAAACAATTTTAATAAATTTTAACCAAATGTGTTACCTTTATGCACAGATTCCTAATATCTATATTGGGTGATCATTCTCAAAAATGATTTAGTGATTTTAACAACTGAACAAATTAATGTTTAGAAAGTAAAGTTAACAACCACACAGGTGTCTAAACATCACTATAAAGAATTGCAAAAATTAAACAGAACACTCACACATTTGAACCTTCTGTTAATACATTACAATGTAAAAACAACAAGCAGCAAACATTTATTCTGCCTTAAAATCACCTTACAAAAAAGATTTATATTGAAAAGATATTTTACAATTGGGTGCCGATTTTGTCCTTTATCAAAAAATTCTGTAACCATACCAGGAAAACAAATTATTTGAAAATGTAAGGAAAGCAGCATGCATCTTATGTTTAGTTGCTGCTGCCGAATATATAAAGTTTTTTAATTTTTTGTATGTTTTAATATTTTTTTTTATATATAGTTGGTATAGTCACTCACCAATGAAAATGTTACAGCAATACTGTATATTTAAAATGATAAAGTTAATGAAGTGGCAGGTTCGGTAAATCTGGGCAAATTCTAAACTGAGGCCTTTAGAAATTGTAAACTGACAGCTACTATTAAGTAGCATGACATATAAGCTGTAGCACAGGGATTTTGTTTTTTAACTACACTCGTCAAAGCTCTCCATCAGCTGTAAATGCAGTCAACATCAGGAGTTGCTCACTTGTGTTCAGCACTGTCAAACAATAAATATGTCTGTCTCTGAAAGGCATTTAAGATTATATGGAAGTTTGAAACTATCATACATTAAGAAAAATAAAGTGCATATACAGTAGACACCTTTTGTATACACAAATTAATGTACTTTAACAAGTACAACTCTTAGTAAACAAGGTCAGATGGAGCATATCCACACAGGAATATTGTATTTTCTCCAGGAAAGTCTTAAAATACTATATTCTTCAAAGTGTTTTCATTTTTTGTATCTTTACAAAAAATAAGTAGTCCATCAGTTGAACTGAGAGACATACCATGCTCTTTCAAAATGTACCTTGTATTTATAAACTTAGCAAAATGGTAATAGTTTGATTAACCAGTGTAAATATGCATGTATCCCAGGGGAACAGTATAAATAGTGTATTTTGAAGATTGCGAATATCTTTTTTGTTGTGTGTGTGTGTGTGTTTATGTGTGTGTTCATGTGGTTACCAAAAAATACATGGTATTGGCCTCCTACGCTCAAATGTCCAGCTTTGGGAAAGAGGTCAAGGCAGCGTATTGTGTTCAAACTCTTTCATCCAGTAGCAGTTTGATTGCCAATGACTCGCAGGATCTCCCTATGAATACCAGGGTCCTGTGTGTTTATACTCGTGTCACCTACCTGTCCGTCCTCATAACTAGTTGACAAGCGGTTTAAAGAAAAAAACAGAGAAAAAGGAGAGTTTTGGTTCAATTTCAGTTCAGTTCTTCCACTAACATTTTTACAGATACACATTTATCAACACAGATATATATATGCTGAGATAGATTTAAATGTACTTACACAAAGAAAAAACGTGTGCAGACATGATCTGTATTTGGAACTACCCAGATGTCACCATGCTTGTGCAGGTCTGGAGATGTAATAGCTGTTATATAAAAGAGAGGTTATTTTTGTTTATTTTTTTTATAGATTACAGATGATGATGTGAATCTGTGTAAAGGCAGTAGGGTCAAACATGAACCTTCACATAAGGCTATGCATTTCAGGTTGCGACTCTGCAGAAACTGCGGGTTCTGGCCTTTCTTCTGTGACTGAAAACAAGAAAAAATGTGGACCAACAGGTTTCAGATACCAAGTATGTTTGATAACGTCATTCAAGTTATGACTTTGTGTCAGGTGCTGAAAAATAATAATATTTAAAAAAAAAAAAAAAAAAAAAAAAAAAAAAAGTACTAAATACATTCAATACCTGCAAATGAATATTGGACTTGTTGGCAGCAGTTTCATCTTTTGAAGCAACTTTCTGCTGTTTTTTATTCATCCCTATGGGAAAAAGCCACAGAATGTCAAGTAAGTTTTTTTTTAATTTTATTTCTTATAATACTTTTTTGTTTTATTGTGCATATATTTATGTAGAAAGTACATGAAACATCAGTATCAATTATCTCAAGTTTTTGGAAGTTTTAAAGGTTTTAAGACCTGAGTAGCCAAAGGATATGCTTGATAATGGACTGAGATAGATTCCACTCCCATAGATAGCGCCATGGAGCTGCAAACAAAACAATGATTTAGTATGCCAACCATGTTTAACTTGTTCTCAAAAGGTGAAATGTGTCTGCTGAACTACCCAGTAATTTCATTCGGTTTCCATACACCAGTGTTTTCAATCCTGGTCCTGGGGACTCACCGCTCTGCACATTTTGTATGTCTCTCTTTTCTGACACACTTAGGGTGCATCTCAATCAGCTCCCTAGCTCCCTAGGTCGTGAACCAGTATATCATGTACATGAATTCAGGCAATTGGTAAGGACATTAAGGACCCTGGCTCACTACACATTGGGACACTGATGACTCTATTTTTGGCAACATGACATAACATCAGTAGTGGTATTTATGAACAACAGCAGAACTGATATCTTAATGTCATTTAAAGTACATCATGATAAATACTTTGCTTGTTTCATATACGTGCAACATTTCAGCTGTAAACAAATTATAAATGTTAGCTAGATTATGTTCATTTGCACTTTAGAACACATTAAGGGAACGTAACGAGCATTGATGCACCCTGGTTTTCACAGTGCATTATGGGACTTTTTAGGGAGCAAACGTTTCAGTGCACTGGTATGATTTTGCAATTGAGACAGCCCTTAAAATGGCCGACTCCCTGATCAGCACCCTGACTACTGAACAAGGGAGCTGATTGATTTTCTGAGAATCATCTAATAAACCTCTTATAGAGTGTACAGGAAATTCACAACTATTAAGTTCCTCCTCACATATTTTAAGAGATGTGGTGTTAAAAATGCAGTGTGCATCAGTCTGCTCAGATGTTTAAGATGTTTACATAATGCATTATGCATAAATACTATACTATTACATTGTATTTCCACTATAAAACCACTGGCTTCATCCAAACTTCATCCCCTCAACCCTTTTTATGATGAGCCTCTTTAAATGTACTATAACGTAATGTACTGTATCTGCATCACAATTAAAAGTGAGTACCTGAAGCCTTGTGTTTGATGCCACGACCAAACCATTCCTCAAAATGGAGTGCCAGTTTTCTATGTGTGATCCGCTGAAAGCGACAGAAAGAGAGAACCAGTCAGTTTGTCTTTTTTTAAAACTGGAAAATCAACAACCAGTGTTCAGTCAGCAAGAAGCTTCACACCTGTACAGCTGTGGTTTTAATTAGATTTGTGCAAAAGACAGATCTGAAACCAATTCTATTCAGCACAGCTGAATCGCAACTGAACTAATTAAGACAGCTGAAACGGATGTCCTCTTATTCGCAGTGAAATGCACTTCCAAATTTAGTGTTTGATATTAGTGGAAAAATCACAAAGCCGTGAAGCATTTAAAGTGAGAATTGGTGTTTTTTCTGATACAGTAGGTCTTACAGTGCAAACCTGGCTTGTGGCTACAACATTTGTTCAGCACACCCACAGACTGCCTGATTCACATTGCACACAAAACTGCCCAGAGCTTGCCAAAAATGGCAAGCTTCAGCCAGATGGATATTGTTATATACTTTGAGACTGGATAAAACACATTTTTCTTAAGCCCTGTTGTACCCTAATCATGAATTTATAATGCTGTGGGTCAAATTTGACTCGAGGATAAAAAAAAAAAAAGAGAGCAGTTTCTTAGGTGTTTAAAATGGAACTTACTGAAAAGCAAAGGTACTCCCAAAGAGGCCTTTGGCAGCTCTAAAGTTGGATTCTTTGGCTGGCGGACTGCTGAGCAGGAGGAACTGATGGGGTGTGTGCATGAACTTCAGTTGCTGTTGTGATAGAAACAAGATATAAGAGCATATACTTGAGACACCAAGCCTTAATCATTTTCTCTGCTTAAAACTTTGAAAAGTTTCACAGTGCCTGTGAATTCAAAATTCTCTTGAAAAATACAGAAGAACTGAAAGATGGTTTCTAAAGGAGTCATGATTCTCTCTTAGGGAGGTAATGCCAGTAATTCTAAGAAAGATTAATCATCATGTGTCTAACCGAGATCATCTTAATCTAGATCTCAGAAATTTTCACATTCTTGTGGCATGTGCAAGCAGAAACATTTAGGGAAATCATAACAAATGCTTAAGATAGATACAAGACTTACTCTAGTAACAGGAAGCTTCACTATGTGTGATCTGTTACTGGATATCACCCTGTAAAAAAATGGATTTATCAACCAGATACCCCATTAGGTTTGAAACCCTTCACTTCAGGACTGTATAGGTGCATTTAAATACTGTATATGAGTGATTGTATGTCACATGATCACACTGACTGCCCAAGGTACTACAAAGATGGATGCATACACTCTCCATGACTATCTAATTAAAGCTATTATAAAAGCTGACCGTCACATTTACACATCATTAAAATGCAGGAGCGGAGTAGATAATGATTGAAGTGTCATTCAGTCATACCACTGCAGTAGTGGGTGAGCCAAAGGATCGTGCTTGTCCATTTGTCTCTTTATCTCCAGATATGGAGCCTGTGCAGAAGAAACAGAAACGGTTAAAATGTTAAAATGCTCCTCCATCAGGAATCAAAGCACTTGCTGATTTCTCTGAAGACAAATGCTATGGAAGATACAGGGATTGTGATTTAAAACACTAGGGCTGTCAATGTAATGTGTTTAATAAAATATTACACAGAACACTTGTTTTTAGTGTTGCTGTATTATAAAAAAAAAAAAAAAAAATAAAAAAAATAAATTATATTATATATATATAATATATAATATATATATATATATATATATATATATATATATATACATATACATACATACACACACACACACACACACACACACACATACTTTTAAATAAGTATACATTTATAAAATATTATATTAAACTGTAAAATAAATTAATGGCTACACTTTATTTTAAGGTTTGCTTGTTAGAGTGTAATTATACATTTTAGTACTGAGTATATTAATTAACTACATGTACTTATTTTAGGCTTAGTTGCATGTAATAATGCATAATTTATAATTAATACTATAGCAACTGCATGTAATGTGTAGCAAAGACACTGCAAAATAAAGTGCCACCAAATTAGTATATTAAATTATTATAAAAATACATTAAATATTTATAATATAGTTTACATAATATTCTATGGCCTGGTTTCACAGACAGGGCTTAGCCTAAGCCAGGATTAGGCCTTAGTTCAATTAGGGCATTTAAGTAGCTTTTATAAACATTCACTAGAAAAAAACTTTACTGGTCCCAAAAATGAAAATAATGTCATTTATTACTCACCCTCATGCCGTTCCACACCCGTAAGACCTAAGCAATGGCACTGACATATTTTAAGATATGTCAGTGCAAGTTACTTTCAGTTGAAACAGCTCAAATATGCATTTTAGTCTAGGACTAGCTTAAGCCTGGTCTGTGAAACCGGGGGAATATATTATATATTTTAATGCCATTAAATTGCTCAATTTTAATTGATTAACAGACTTAAAAACAACATAACCTTAGAACAAACATGCTCTTGTTGTAAATTGCTAGTTGATACCTGGGTCATTTCTCTGATAGATGTGATACTGTCAAGAGCTCTCATCACTCGGTCATAGTCCTTTTTCTGAAGAAGAACACAAACACTCAATATAATATTCCTTTCTGAATAGCAGCATTACACAAAAGAGATGGGTTAAGCTAAAGCTAAATGCTCTTAGTGTTTTAAGTACCCTGGGGTTGAAGGCAAGTGCTTGTGAGTCATTGGGATCCACCACAGAGGGATATGGCTCAAAAATGACAACTTTCCTCGGAGACTCCAGTGCGGATCGGCACATGGAGACCAGTAAGTCTACAACCTGTTGTTACAAACAGAGATTGTTAAGGCATTTGGTTAAAAACATGTCATTTTCTGTACAGAATGACTATGAATTCTGTGTTTGTTTGTGTACCTGAGCACCAGTGGCAATCTCATCAGCAGCCTCATTCATGACCCCTAGAGTTTGGAAGGCGAATACACATAACTCTCTCTCACACACTGTGGGCTGCAGGACACATATAAACAAGCTCATTAGAACAGGAAGTGATATTATTAATCCTGGATTAATAATATCACATGTAACATAAACTGGCTCACTTTTAGTTTATCCGCAGAATAATATGGCACATGAAAGCATATGACATGAAAGCATAATTTGGTATGAGGACAATTTCTAAATATTTTCTAGTTAAAATAATTTTTTTCTATTTCAAAACAGAAACAGAGGTTGTTTAATATGAAATATAGAAAAGAACACAGGCCGTGTTAAAATACTCTTCTCTTCAAGTTCAAGTTTGGGGTCAGTAAGATTTTTTTTTTTTTTTTTTTTAAAGAATTAAGACTTTTACTCAGCAAGGATGCATTAAATTGATCAAAAGTGATGATAAAGATATTTATTATGTTATAAAAGATTTTGAGAGCTGTTTTTAGACTGTTGCTTTTTTCAAATAAATGCAGCCTTGGTAAGCATACAATAAGCCACTTTAGAAAACAGAAACATTTTCTGAAAGGTAGTGTATCATTTAAAATATTCAGGAGAAAATATCAGTAAATCACAGTTGCCTTAAATGATGCAGAGTATTCACACCATTAACCAATAGGCCTGCACGATTAATCGAAAAAAAGATCACGATCTTGATTCATACATAAATGCGATCTTTCTAGATGATGGCGATTTTCCTGTATTCAGATCACGCTGCATTCATGTGTTCACTTATTTACTTTACAACAATCCAAGATGCTATGTCAGTCAAATTTATTGGTCACACTCACACAGTGTGAAACAAAACACTATTAATTCACCAATCAGGTCAGAGATTAGCGAAAGATTCAGACATTCAAAACATTTTTTGTCATATAATTCACTTGTTTGTTCACAATGAGTGGACCGTTTAAACTTTCTTGTTTCCTTTCATTTATTTTAAAGAGCTGCGGTGAATTGTCCATGGTTGCTTTCAGTATGGCTATAAAAGACACAAAATCATATTCAAACGCATATTAGACGCTTTTCACATTAAATAAAGCACATAAACTGCGCCGGAGATCATCATTGTCATACTTTGTGTTGTTGTTCCAGCCGCGACATCGCAGAAAGATAGAAACCGTTTCTGAAATAGAATCATCGCGCCGTTGCGGCTAGTTAGGACAAAAGATACCTTTATCACGTGTCGCGGCATCGCATCGCGTCTTGTTAGGACACGGTGTTAAGTGCTTTGGCATCGTCGTAGCACCGTAAAGTATCTCTACAACCACCTCAAACGTCACCACAAAATACAGTAAAAGTTAGCCATGAAGGACAAGTGAGACACATACAAATACCAGCCGCCACCTTAAAGGTTCTTAGCCAGTTGGAGTGTCCAAAAAGCACAGGTGCTATTTCTTAATTATTTTTATTTATTATTGTTAACATTCTATTGTTTATGTTCAACAGCTTATAGATTTTAATTTATTCACTTCAAGGGGTCTAAAATAAGGAAAAGAGACTTTTTTTGTTACTTTTAATCCAGCACTTTATTATAAATTAAAGTCCTGTGTAGACAGCACTTTTTCTTTCTTTCTTTCTTGGCAATAAATGGTTTGGTTGAAAAAAATGAGAATTGTGTGAGAGAATCGTGATCTCAATTCCCATGGAGAAAAACCGTGATTCACATTTTAGCAAGAATCGTGCAGCCCTATTAACCAATCCAAGATTGCTAGTAGAGCAAAGAGACTCACTCTGAGCATTGGTCCATTTTGGAACACGTGAGGTTCATCGCAGACCACACAGAACTCATTCAGTACAGGGATACGCTGTTCTGCATACTCCATAGTCTGCAATTACACATCAAGTCAACATGTAGCAAGCGTGTAGCAACATTTGCCTCCTCTATAACAGTTTTGACAGCATAAACGGGAATTCCACCCAAACCTTAATACAAACAGGACAGTTCATCCAAAAATAAAAATATTTTCATCATGTTTGGAACATCTGCAATGACTTGACAGTGAGTAAACAATGTTGCACATTCAATTTTGTTCACAAGAATACTAATGACTACAAAATGTCAACTACTGCAACCAATCACATGCTCTCAAAATCAGGTTGCTTCAGGAAAAAGGATTTTGCATATATTTGCAAGTAAAAGACTGTTAGACTGTAAAATACTGTTTGATTAATGAAATAAAGCAAAGGGCGAAGTGTAGATATTTTTTTTTACCTGAACAAGGAAGCCTCTGTCTCTTATTGGAATGGATTTGGCTCCGATGTTTGGCTACTCGAGCAGAAACACAAAAAAAATGTTTGAACTCCCTCTAAATTTTGTTGGCTAAATACACAAAGTTGTTTTCACTGCCTTGAGCCAAAAATGACATTGTATAAAAAACATTTTTTTATAGATCACTCTCTCCTCAACCTGTTAAATTCACTCATCTCTACCTGCAATTCACTGTGAATGTGTTCACTCTTATTTTTGCTGTAAATAAATTCTTTCATATCCAAAACACTCAATCAGGTATCTTGACCAAAGCCAAATCAAACAGCCAAACAAATTAGGCAATTCCTAACTTATGTAACCTCAAGGAAGTATGTTCATAAGACACAATCCCAAGCATCCTTACCTGAGGTGTGGAAGATAGTGATGGGGCCAGGATGCCGATTAGCCCTGAGGTAAGGGAGAGGCGTCTGCTCTCGGTGACAGGCTCTTTAAAGATGTCGCTTTTGTCAATCTTGGTGCTGCTGGAGTAGGACCTGCTGAGCAGACGGTGGTGGTGCTTCAGGCCATCCAGCTCTTCAGTCCGCACACTGCCCGAGCAGGAGCGGCCCAGGAGCCGGTGGGGCTTTAAAGCACCGCCATCGCTACTGCCAGCAGCATGTTCGCAGCGAGGCTCTGCCGTGCTCGACCGCGGTGACAGCTTATGAGGCCGCAGTGGCGGGCAGTCCTCTGGTTTCACAGCGGTCGAGCAGGGCCTCGGCAGCAATCGGTGGGGCTGCTTGAGGGGCTGATGTTGCTCCATCCGTGGGTCACTGGAAAGGGAGTGACCCAAAATCTTGTGCGACTTGCTGACACAGCCATCCATTTCTGGCTTCACTGTGCTGGAGCATGTTCGCCGTAACAGACGGTGGGATTTTGACACGCCATCCTGCTCGGGTTTGAGCTTCTTTTTGCTCTTTCCACAGCCAGGAGGAGGGTAGCTGGGGGATCTGAGTTTGCACAAGCACAGCACAACACATTAATCAAACTACGAGAATTAAGGAACACAAAAAGATGTTGTGCAATTACGCTTGTGCAAATCCTGCATATTTCAGAATGCTTTATTGGCTGATTCACACCAGTTTTATTTTTCATGTTGAGGTCTGCATAGTTCGCAGTGGGAATGCGCATTTCTTGTGCTAATGAACTACAGTAGGTCGTGCCAGAGTTAATGAGATACAAAGCATTAAGCATTGTTGACAAATTGCTTTACAGGTTTTCTGCATATCTTGATTTTTAATTTCTGTATAATTTTACTATTCATAAAAAACAGGTAAGGCATTTCAGGTAAGATATCCTCTTTATGACTCAAGAGGTAAATTGCCAAACCCATTGCTATATTCTTGAAATCAGTTTCCTCAACATTACAGTCCAGTTCAAAACTGCTTGCCACCTTGGAGTCTCTCCAATTCAATGAAACATAAGATTTGTGTGAACTGTTCCTACAGTTTGATAACCATTCATTGAGTTCATCAGACCAGCTTGAGTCTGAGACATAATGGTCAAAGATCATGAAATGGATAGTTCACCCAAAAATGAAAATTATCTCATGATTTACTCACCCTCAAGCCATCCTAGGTGTATATGAATATCTTCTTTCAGACAAACACAGTCGGAGCTATATTCAAAAATATCCTTGCTCTCCAACGAATTATAATGGTAGTGAATGGGGGGCCTGTTTTGAAGCCAAAAATAAATGCATCCATCCATCATAAATATAATCCATACGGCTCCATTAGGTTAATAAAGGCCTACTGAAGCGAGGCAATGGGGTTTTGTAAGAAAAATATCCATATTTAAAACTTTAAAATACTTGGCTTACGCTAGATGACGGTACGCATACTGTGCAAGTCGACTTGCGCCAAAAGAGTAACTTCTGACACGATGTGGGAGTATTGTAAACTTAGACGCCTCTCACGGTTCAAACAAATAGGGCTGTGCAACAAACTGAAGCTCCTCGTCTCTTATATCGAAATCTTCAGTCATTTCTCTTTAAAATTTCTAATTCGTGACCGGTGTTTTGTTTTGCTAAATCCTCTGTGCGTCCGCGTTCGTCATTGCGCATGCGTCAGGTCAGAGTTCACTCGTCCGCCGCAAATCAATGCGTATGGCTGTCTGCCGGAAGCAAGTTATTTTACTTTATAAAGTTTTAAATATGGACATTTTTCTTTCAAAAAACCATCGCTTCGGTACAGAAAGCCTTTATTAACCCCCTGGAGCCAAATAGATTATTTTTATGATGGATGGAGGCATTTATTTTGGGCTTCAAAAAAAGCCCCCCGTTCACTACCATTATAAATATTTTTATTTTTAAATATATCTCTGATTGTGTTTGTCTGAAAGAAGATAGTCATATACACCTAGGATGGCTTGAGGGTGAGTAAATCATGGGATAATTTTCATTTTTGGGTGAACTAACCCTTTAAGATGACACACTTGATGGCATAAAAGTAAATGCTGGTCCTGAACACATAAAATCAGCCTATTCACACCAAATGTGAAATATATGGATAAATTAATCACCAAATTCACAATAGGTGGTGCTGATTAGCAAACAAATTTTCTCCAGTACAAAAGTGGGCAAAAAACATTTATCCATTGAGGGTTATTCAAAACAAGCCTTATATTCAGATTACAATTATTTTTTGCAAGACTTATTTTTCTAATATTTAATTACGGTAATAGCATGGTCAAACAAAACAACACACAAACAAGTTTAAGAGTAAGGTTAAGGCTGTCTAATGTTGGCAATGAAAATAAAAACTTCTTCTGAGACTCATGATTCAATATTTAAAAAATGTTGGCAAAGTGTTTTTAAATATTGGCAAAGTAATGGCATGTACAAAGCAACAACACCAATACGTAAGAACAGAAAAAAGTTCTAGAGAGAGTTTTTGAGCTGTAAAAATGGCTGCTTTAATGTGTGAGGTTAATTAAATATTAACATTCACCAGAACCAATTTTCTTGGCAAACAGGCCTTTAGTCATGGGTTTTAAAGGGCTTCAAAGGGGATATTAAACTCAGGATTACCCAGTATTGGTGTAGCTGAGTGACTTTTTTCTTACCTGCGTAGAGTTGAAAAAATGTGCAGGGGAGACTTCACCTTCTTCTCGGTTTGCTTTTTGCTGTGTGGGCTGATGAGTTTATCTTTGCTCTGACACTTCCACTGCTGTGTGACAAAGGTTTGCATTATCCTGCCAAGAGACAGCACACTCATGAAGTTCAACAGACCTAGAAAACCTGATATAACACTAGAAAACATTTTCCAGTAGTTTCTTACTTTTTCAACTGATGTCCAAGTCCAAATCTGTCTTTTGAAGACACTTGAAACACATCAACAGTGGGAACTGGAAACGGGACATTAAATTCTCCATGAGAAAAAAAAGAACAGTATTGCAAAATAAAGTACCACATAATCTAACCATTTGCTACAGACGTTTGATTTAGCCATCAAAGCGTTTCAGAGTTTTTTAAAAACACTGGAACAGAAGGTCACTCTGAAATGAGCCACTTATAATGAGTAATATCTTGGCAGGAGAACAAGAGCAGGCATTACAGCCATGTCCAAGTAACTTGTCTCTCTTTCTCTTGCAATCTGAGCTGAAGTAGCCATGTTCTTGAGGCAAGCAATTTTGAACAAATCTACAATCAACAGAGAGAGCTCACACTCTCACTGACACCGAACAATTCACATTGTATTTATGCAAAAGAGACAACAGAAACCCCATCTAACACGGTAAGTGGGCCAAACAAGTCTAATGTTGTTAACAGCACAATGATTTGCATGATCTTCTTAAAGAGTTGTTAAATGCATTTACTGTTATGGTCAATTCAATTCAGTGTTTCTCAACATTTCATTACCCTCACAGCCCCATCCGTAAAGCTCAAGTACCCGTTTATTTTCCTTATATTGTTTTGGATATCATTTAGCATCATTACAAATGTCTAGCTTTTAAAAAAAAATAATGTTGTGGGTGAATCTTAGATTATATAATTTGAGACACTTGATAGTATGCAAATAGAAAAAAAAATTTGAAATGTCGAAATCTGAACTCTTCTGCCAAAATCTACCTCTATGTATCTTTCTATATATAAACGCAAATACAATGTTATTCACACAAATTGGAAAAAGTACATATATTTTCTTCTTTAATAAGTACAGAACTGAATGTGCCATCCCATTAATTATGATGATGTGTATGAGTGTGCGTGTGTGTTCGTTCCAGCATTTTTTTTTTATTTTTTTTTTTTATATTTCTGTAAGGGATAGGTTTAGAAGTAGGGTAGGGATTTAGAAATAGAATGTAAAGTTTGCACAGTATAAAAAGCATTGAAGTGTCCTCATAAAACACAAAAACACAACTGTATGTGTGATCTAACCTGGTCCATTCAGATATTGTGTGAGGGAGCAGTGAAGCCGCACAATAACAGGTTCACTCCGGATCACATCCCAGGCAAGTGCAATCTCCTCCTATGAACAAATGCTGCATTTCAGTTTCACAAAGTATAATAGACACACAAAAAATAAATATCTAAAAAAAACCAATGGTCATGGCTTATTCCTCTTTAATAAGACACCGAACAATAACACTTACATCTAGGAAAGTTACATCAATGTGTAGGTCGATGTCCACATCATCAATTGCACCATATTCCCTATATTTTGTAGAAAAGGAAAAAAAAAAAATTCAATTCCTGACTTCATCTTGGACAAAATAAATTCTGCTAGTGTGACTAATCTTTGTTTACAGCAGCTTTTATAGTACATATTCATTAAGACTAGAAAATAACAAGAATATATTACTCAGCAGAATATGTTGTTGACAGTCTAGCACAAAGCTTTTAGGGATTTGAAGGGAATACACAACAAATTTAGATATGATGAAGTAGTTCTCTTTGTTTATACTGACGGCTTACAAAACATTTTGCTTGAAAATTGATGAAAACTGTCATTTGCACACTATTTTTAATAGCTTGGGACAAAGAAAGCAAAATAAGACATGACTGGTTTTTATCCATCAGGAACTGGTGGATAAAAAAAGAGGCTGAATGCAAATTTACCATCCAATAGCCTGTGTGGCCTTGGTGAGAAAAAGGAATGTCATCTTAGATGAAGAGTAAGTAATTATAATTTAATAAAAATAATTTTGTTTTCTTAGGATGTTGTTATCATTCACGATAAGACCGCAAATGTGCATAAACACTTTCAATTAAATTTTGATTTAATGTTAGGAAGATATTTAATAAGAAAGATTCCAGAAACAAATATAAAACCAGATTAATTTATTTCTTAAATGAATACGCAGGTACACGATGTTGAAGGGACGCAGCTTGATGCTCCAGCTCTGTTGCTGTGCTTCACTCAAAGCATTTATTTCTCATAAAACCACTGTGATGAGTTTGTTGCGTTGCTCTGGGCTAACTGTTACCATGGTTACACCTCACTCCCAAATGCAGCCGCTGTTTCTCAAAAGCAAGAGGTTTGAGAAAATAATAATCCCCTTTGATCTGTCAAGGGGAAACAGCTTTTACACAGCATATAAACACACACTCATGTTCAGACACATGTAAACACACAAAATTACACATTTACTAGGGTAAAAGAAATTCAGAGCAACTTTATACTTATATAGCAAGTGTTATACTGTTTACCAAACACGTTGTACGATGACCTAAAAGCAGTTTTGCATTTCCAATTAATTCTACGTCAACAAATAGGCAAAAGCATTTAGTGGGACGTGTTCTGGAATTATTAAAGGGGGCCTTGGTGAACCCACTCATAGAGACTGCAGCAAAACCGGCCCAGGTCATTTTTCAAGCAGAACACTGAATAAATACTCAAAATGGTTTTCTGTCTATGACTCAGGGCAAATGCACAAAGATCACACACTAGACAGAATATAAAACACACTTCCGCTGCTATGAATAGAGTCTTTTATGGCGTTCTTTCATTTGACGGTCTGCTGTTATCAAAAGCAGCTTGACAAGATAAACTTTCAAGGACGAAGCTTTTAATAGCTGTCGCATGAAACACCATTCGGATTGGCAGATTTTGCGGGGTGAATCACGTTCTTGTCGACAATCTGTCATGAGTTCTTTTTTTCATCCGAGTTATTAAGCACAAACACAAGCATGTATATGTTTTGCTGTTGTCCACAGTTTCAAATGTGTTATATCTTGCTATAAATTTGCTGATTGCAGAGCAGATTAGGTAAAAGAAAGCCTCTCTGTCAGGATAAACCCCACAGCAATCATTACACCATTACAGCCCTGTAATCAAACAGAATCCACTCAGACTCTCACAGACCGTCCTTCAGTTGATCACATAGCGTTTCCCCAAATGACAGATTGGAGAAATGGCCACCTGAGGGTTATGGGACCTGGCTCTGGCAGAGGACGTCCTTGAGTGGGTTAACTGTGCCAGAACACTAAAGAACGATTGCTCAAGGTGTCGTTTCCCATAAAACACTTCGCTGGTAGTGGAGAGAGTTCAGGAAAGAAGTCACAATTTCAATACTTTTTTCTGAGCTGATGAAATGTTTGCACTTTCACTGACTTAGATCTGTGTGTTTTCATTTTGCTAAAGTTTCAAGTTCTCACTTCAACATCAAGAAAAATGAATGGTCAGTTACCTGAGAGATACTGCATGATGGCCATATAAGTCCCTCACGGCTGCCAAATCAGCCTCCAGCTGGGGGTGTTTGTGAAGCTCTCCATCATAATTTACCTGCCCACATAAACACACAGGTCAAAGGGTCGATACACAGAACCCAGGGTTACAGACACGAGCACCAGAGTATTTAGTCAAAAATGAAGAAAACAGCACTTCTTCGCTCATGTTTGTTTCTACCTTGAGACTTCAGAGGTGCATTTCTATTGGTTAAGCAGTGAGATTTTAATCAGTATAAGATCCAGGACACTTCAAACAAGCTTCTAAACATCAATCACTGTTGATGACTGAGGCTCTGCTCTCTCTTAACAATCAATACACGTCATACACTTTAGATTACTCTTTTGTAAGACCAGTCTCTTTAGACTGTGTCCAAAATCAACTGTCTGGCTTTCTTGTGAAAGTTAATTTTCCATATCAGCATCTTTAGGGTATTAGATTTTATCTCTGATTGGTTTTATTTTTCTAATGCATCGCTGAACTGATTAAAATGCAGAGATGTTGCGTTTTAGAAGAATGCAGAGACACTTTTTCTCAAGAGGGAGGGTAATCATAATATTGATTCAAACCTAGTTGGTGGATATGCTGCAAACACTTAACAGGATTAACAGGAATGGTGATACTGAACAGGCAATATATGAATGACAGGTTTAGATTAGCTGTCCTTAAAGGGTTAGTTCACCCAAAAATGAAAATAATGTAATTTATTACTCACCCTCATGCCGTTCCACACCCGTAAGACCTTCGTTCATCTTCGGAACACAAATTAAAATATTTTTGATGAAATCCGATGGCTCAGTGAGGCCTCTATAGCCAGCAAGTTAATTTATACTTTCAGTGCCCAGAAAGCTACAAAAAGTATTCTCGTCGCTTTATAATATTAAGGTTGAACCACTGTAGTTACATGAACTGTTTTAAATATGTTTTTAGTACCTTTCTGGGCACTGAAAGTGTAAATTAACTTGCTGGCTATAGAGGCCTCAATGAGCCACCGGATTTCATCAAAAATATCTTAATTTGTGTTCCGAAGATGAACGAAGGTCTTACGGGTGTAGAACGACATGAGGGTGAGTAATTAATGACAGAATTTTCATTTTTGGGTGAACTAACCCTTTAACTACGGAGTATGTTAAGAGTGGAATATTTTTTAAATTGTTTTATTTGTTCAAATACTTTCTTATTTTCTAATTTATTATATAAAGATAACTCATAAGATAAGTAATTTGTAGGTTGATTTCCAAGAAAAGTGTAAACACTATCAAAAGCGTGGCACTATCAAAGTATTAATCTGTTCGTTTGAGCATCGACCATCACAGAAACACTGGCTCAAACCAATGGTGAGAGATTGGCAGGACTATCTGTTAGTCCAACCAATGGAAGACGGAGGTATTGTGTAGGAAAACCTGCCATTATTAAACCTAAAACAGAATTACATTTTTGTAATTCCATTTAGCGGCATTGGTGGCTAATTGTTTCTTAATATGCTAGTAAAAAGGGGTCTTTACATAAAAATGAAACAAATGTGGTCTATTATGTACATTGATCACGTTTTGGTGGATGTAAATGATTAATAACGTTCAGTCTTTTTAGAAATTCTGTACAGCAGAGATGAAGAAAATTCACCAGCTGTTCTGAAGTTCAGAGAGAATCTGCCAGCATGTGGCATGGAAGAGTCTCCCGAAGGCTTTGAGATCATCAGAACGGCAAAGGATTGCAAAATTGCCACATTACAATGAGCAAGAGCCAGGGAGCATTCACAACCCGACACAGGCATTAGTGCACGAATCTTCATCACCTCTGGACTGGTCTTCACAGGGCACAAAGCTCACTCACTCACTGACTCCAGGTTTATGGATTTGCTCCAGTGGATGGTCAGATGATTAATTTAAGCACAAGCCGTGTGTGCAAGCATTCATTCTCATGATGGAAACCTTCTCAGAAGAGTGAGGGACTAATCATTAAAAGTTAAAGAGAGTTATAAAGTTTTTTTTATGAGCTGCAAGCAAATTTACCATGAAATGAAAAGTCTGAAGCCCCAGGTGCTGCAGGTTTGAAGCTGGCTTTATAGCTGTAAGACCTTAGGAAGTTTAGTTGCAGTGACCATGTGACGTTGATGTTCACATGGTGAACAGGACGTTGTTTATCAAACTCCAACTCTGAAACTTTCACCATTACCTTTTAACACTTTCTACCTAAAGGTCACCTTTCCACATGTGTGCTTTTAAATTTCATTCTGCACCAATAAGTGCCATAAAAAAGCCATTTAATATTAGACTTTTGTGGGGAAATTTAGTAATGAATTTTGATAGCCACAAAAATTGTGAAATATTATTACAATTTAAAATAACTTTTCTATTTTGATAAATTTTAAAAATGTAATTTATTTCTTTGAAAATAAAGCTGAATCTTTTAGCAGCCATCACTCCAGTCTTCAGTGTCACATGATCCTTCAGAAATCATTCTAATATGATGATTTGGTGCTCAAGAAGCATTTCTTATATATTATCAATGTTGAAAACAGTTGTGCCACTTAATATTTTTGTGGAAACTGTGATACATATTTTACAGGATTCTTTAATGAATAAAAGATTCAAAACAACAGCATTTATTTTAAAGGTGCAATATGTAAAAATTGTCCGCTAGAGACCTATTCAAAACAAAGGCATAGCTTGATGACGCCAAGTTTGAGCGCGGAAACTTGGGACATGTGGTCTTCAACTCAACGACCGGTGGAAAAGAATTGGGATAGGACTCGGGAAGAAATCATGTTCATGGATGTGATTATTAACGTTACTGTAGTATGAAACAGAGCAGGACCAAGTGTTGTGGGAGCTGAACGAGGTCGCTGGAGCGATTGCGCAACACATGCTGCGAGCAGCGGAACTCTTGTTATGCCACAGTCGCCGGCGCCGCTTCCGTTTTTCCGGTCATGAGTATGAGGTAACACAGCTCTGTTTATCATATTAGATACATTTGAGTGTGTTGGAAATGATGTTATAACGTTACACTGTGCGTTCGCTCGGCGGCTGCTGTGAGACACTTGTTTGAGACACACTGCAGTAAGCTAGATCGATTTTGAATATCATATTAAATGCTGGATGGGTTGTGTTGATAAATGGCATGCAATTCATTTTAAAACGTATTGTATGATGGAGAAAATTCTGTATTACTGTTACTAAAAATAAAGCTGCATCTGATTATGCTATGTTAGCTACTTCACAAAATTTTGTTTTTCTCTGTGGCATGGTAAAGCATGGCACTCGCAAAAAAAAAAAAAAAAAAAAAAAAAAAAAAAAAATCAAGAAAATTAGATTTAAAGTTAAGACTAAACGTGTTGAGCTATATAACAAGTAGTTTTCTGTCTATAAATATATCAAAACAGTTGTTGCCTTGTCTATTAAAAAGTGTAATATATTAAAGCTTCTTTGGTGTTTCCATGGTTTCTACAAAATAAAACCGGAAACCGAGGCAGACCGAGGGTTAACGCGGTTATAACGCAATTGACAGGCGACTCCTCACACGTCCCGGAGCCTTGGTTAAAATTGCAATTTTCTCAAGATTTACAAATAGTTAGAAATATCTGGGATATTGTAAGTACTCAAGTGAACAAAATATATAACACTGGCCTAGTGGTTTTTGGATATTTTACTGCAAAAATATTACATATTGCACCTTTAAATAGAAATCCTTACAGTCACCTTTGATTAATTTAATGCACCCTTGGCTGAATAAAAGTATTAATCTCTTTCCCCCCAAAAAATTAACGGTAGTATAGAAAGAACAAAGGCGGCATGTAATTTAAATTATGACAACAATTTAACTTAACTAATCATGGCTCAGTTGCAATTTCAATTTATGTAACACTTGGTTAAGTTGGATTGTGGGTGGTTAGTGAATAAGACCACACATATTCCACAGATAAAAATGTTATGTACATTAAATGTAGTGACTCTGTAGCTGAACTTACCTGTCCAACATAGTAGAACTCCTCAGAATCATTGTCACCCTCTGAATCCTCCTCTATAGCATAATGGCACTGGAGAGAGTTCAAAAGCATGACAGGGCATTAGTCACAATACAAGCGATTCATTGTTGTTCCTGACATTTGAAAATAAAACATTTTACAATAAAGCTAAAAAGAATACAGTCTTACCGAGTTTTTGTCGGTTTGAAGTTTTGATTTAATAGACAGACAGCTGGTGGCATCATTATTTATGCGTATTTCTAAAGACAGAGTGAATGCACAGATGTGTGAGAATGACATGATAATGTGAAGAATGTCAGATGGAACAATAAACAATAATAAAAAAAAAAAAGACCATTAATGGCATAATTTCTGTGACAGGCCTGATCATGTTCCTGAATATGCAACCTTCAGCACACTAATCTAACTTCCTAATCATTGTTTTCTGCAGATCATATGATATGTATGGTGACAGCAAAACAATTGTTTTCAACTAAATAACTCTAGGTCTTACTACATGACTAGTTGTTATTGTTAATTCCACTATAATTCCAAACCACAAAAACCTACAATTTTAGAATTATCGCTGTTCAGAATTACAAATCTGTAAAAGCTGGGATAACATACCGTCACATTAAAGTGATAAGAGAACTGTGATGTCTTGACCACTGTAGTGGCACTGTACTTGCATTTCTCTACGCCTCTGAGTAAAAATGGATTGTTTATGCAGAGGTCAAAAAACATTTTAAAACTGACAAAGTGTGCAAAGATCAGCAGAATGTACGGGCTCATTAGTTGTAATGTACTGTGTCGGAAGATGTCAAGACTTAAATGCGTGGATGCATGATAAGCTTCTATTAAGCATCTAACTAACTGCTGGAGGAAATCAGTGAAGATCGCTGCTGTTTTGCCACTTTGTTTTGGCACATATGTCTTGGTCGGTCCTAAAAATAGGAGCAGAAGACATGCAGTACAATTCCAGGATAATTTATTTCCAGGATTACTGCCAGTGTAATCAAAGAGCTCTAAAAACAGAGAGGGATTGGCTAACACTATGTTAAGACTGTAATAATGGGATCTTTAAATGATTATCCTAAACAAAATGTACCACTGCATTACCATGGTTATTTTTTTTATTTATTAATTTTTTATTTTTTGGGGGGGAAGGGGGGACATACACAATTTACAGAAAGTTTTTTTCTTTTCTTTTTTTGAAATAAATTATTTTATTCAGCAAGGAAGCATTAAATTATTAAAAATAGAAATATATATTTTAAAAATGGAGATTAATGGAGATTAGATTTTAAATTTGTAATAGATTTTACAATATTGCTGCTTTTACTATATTTTTATAAAAAAAATTTTTTTAAAAAAATTCAGTCTGGGTAAGCATAAGAAGCTTCTTTAAAAACATATATATATATAGACCCCACACTTTTGAACATTAGTAGTGTATACCATGGCAATATTTGAGGTGGATTCGAGTACACTGTAAATGCCATATGGTAATTATTCAGTACCATGTTATATTTCAAAGTATCATGGTGTTACCATCTGATACCATTGCTGTACTATGCCACTGCACTTTTTTTTTTTTTAATGATTGGTCTAATGAATATCATTATTGTCAGACATTAAGGATCAAACTCTGAACTAACTCAAAAAAATCAGATTGTGTAGGTGGTGGAATCATGGGTGCTAGTTCGTGAATAGAGCAAAAATATTCAGCCAATTGGGCCCTTGACCAAAGTTGAAAACCACTGAAGTATTTCTGTGAAGTACACTCTGATTCTGGAAGGAGCTAGTTTCCTTTCCACTTAGGTGTGACTTTAAAATGGCTGTTTGTTCAACTGGTTCACTGGTTTTCTTTAGCTGCAGCTCTTTAATGATTCACTATTAGATGATAATGTCTCTTACCTGTTGCAATTCTATGGAAAATCACTGGTATTGGATCCCTGGTGACTAACACTTCATCATCGTTTTCAGAGTTAGACACATAAGTGTTATCTGAAATGACAAAGACAAGCATGTGCTATTGAAACACAAAGGAACGCAGACCTGAAGAAAAACTAACAAATGTAATCAACCCACCAATGATTGCTAACAAAAACCAAATTGCAGCTTATACATAATTAATGGAAACACTCCAAATGAGAGTAAACTGAAATATGTGCAGTTTCTGGACAATCCACTGTTTTCAGGTTAACGCATCCTTTGGCAATGTTGCCTAAAACTGTGCCAAGCAAATTCCTCATTCTTATGCAAAGCTGAATGTCTGCCACTATGCTGTAAATCAGGCTAGACTAAGTCCTTCAAAAAAGGGAGGTCTGCATCTTCTAGACTTAGATTTAGGGGACAACTCTTGTGTGTTGAATCAGAACATCAAAGCTCAATCTTAGGCTTAGAGCAATGCCACAGCTTCACAACAAAATTAAATTGTGTGTGTGTTGAGGGGGATAAATGTTCAAATTCTGTTTGCAATTAAAAAAAAAAAAAGAAGAAGAAGAAGAAAAATTCTCACTACACTCAGTCAAACTGATTTTAGATTGCACTAGGCAACTCTACCTGAAAGTAAAAATCCAGTGTAATCACTATACCCATAAAACCCACCGAGCTTCAACATTGTGTTGTGTCATTATATGGCCGATAAGGGAATGAAAACAAACACTACTGCTCACTTTAATGTATTGTGCCATTATAATTATGTGATGGAAAAGAGACAATGGGAAAAGACTTAGGAGTATAAAGCAGCTGCGGTAGAGCACTTCATCATACTGAAGCTGAGAATGATGCAGTTCAGCTTTATTATTAGTACTGGTTTATTTTTATCAGAGGTATCAGCCACAGAGGTATCAGTCGCTTTACAGAGTAGACCCGGCGACGTCATCTTTCCTTTGAGGCCAGTTATATTCTGAGTAAATGACATTTTGAACTCAATTTAAAATTTTAACAGAAAAGTGGACTGCCACAGTGCTAGTGTCGTGGTGCTTGGCAAGATGTTGTTATGCAGTTGTTTATGTGTTCTCAATGGTTTTAGCACATTTCTATTAGGAAGCTATTGGGGTGTTCTGGATGGTTCCACACTGGTCCAAATAGAGTCAACCCCCAAGTCTCGATGATATTCTGGTCCCTAGATTTGACCTGTGTCCCTCCTTCAATGAAAGTCTAAGGCATTAATTGCAAAAATCTGTCTTATTTGAAGAATCATTCATGTCTAGAGCACACAGCACAGATGTCCCAACAAGAGTTACAAGGCAAATCTGAATATCCCTAGGGTTATGGATTTTTCTAAATCCCAAGTATGCAGTAGTAATAGTGTTTTATGTTCGTGTTATGATTATTGGTCCTTATTGTGACAGATATAAAGTAAATCTCTATCTCAATGGTATGGGAGGACTGGTGAGAGTTTGGGGGTATCATTTATCAAATTATTAAATAATCCATTACTTGCAATACCTGGATAATCATCAGAGACATGAACAGAGTAGGTCACCCTGCAAAAAAAACAAAAAAAAAACACAAATATTAACATTAGACAGGATGTATGTAACACTGCAATGCATTATACTGATTCTCAGAAACATTCATGCTGTACATATAGTAGTTGACACATCACACTGAATCAACATGCAGAAACAGTTTGAATATTTAGACACAGTCTGAATATTGAAAGTTTACATATTGTGACAGACACCTACTGGACCAACATTTACAACAGAAAAGTCCAGATGTTTTTTTTTTGTTTGTTTCGATCTCAGTGTAATAAAGTCATAATTTAATTTATTGTACCTGACTCAGCAATACTACCACAGCAAAGACTCTGCAAATAACTAATAAAAGTACAAAATCCAGCCAAACACTTTTCATTTTTTATATACAACATCATCATTGGAGACCACCAGCGAAAATGCACTTTCTATCTTAATATTTATTTAATACGTTTTTTGTTGTTGTTGTTACAATTATATTATTATTAGCATGAAATACAGTGAAATTTTGAACTTAAATTATTATATTTTTGTCTTAAGGTGTAGTCACATTTACCGTTCAATTTTCACACGCGATCAGGAACTTCACGCAAGGACGAAAAATATCCCCACACAGGTTTTGCAGTGGTTTTAAGTGAAGATTTGCTGTGTTTACCAACAGAATGCTGCTTGCTTTGAAAGTGATTTCTTTATGAGCTGTGCTTTATACTACATCACTACATTTTTGACAAATAGACAATGGACCATAATTTCGTCTCCTTTTTGCTTTAATGACAGCAGGACTCAAGCTGCATGAACTCCACAAGCTTTAAAATTTTACGAAACTTGGGTACATTTAAAATTTACATTAGATTTTGAGAGGTCTCAGATGTTGGAATCCCACTGCACCTGTCCATCGCTCACAGAAACCCAATTCTAATACCCCCCGTCTACTTGATAGCTCACACTCTAAACTGTTCACATAAAGGCTTACGAATACAAATGGTCAGCTACAAATAAAAAATCATTTTATGTTTTTGTGCAGTGCAGAAATGTAATGCTGTAAAGACAGAACCCCCATCTAGTGTTGACACTGGAAACTTTAAATAGAAGCATAACTGCAATCAAAAATAAAAAAATAAAAGGCTCAAAAAATCCTCTCACAGTTGCACAAAGGTGCCTGACAGAAATGAGCAGATGGAATATATAAATTCCAAGTGACAAAAGGGATTTTGCAAACACTTTACAGAAGAGACTAACAGGTCCCACAAGGGTGTTGCCCACATGTCCTGAATACAGCTAATCTAAACACTTAAGTAAGAGGTAATTAAGGAAAGTGTGGTCTCCATTTCACGCAATCAAGTAAATAAGGTTGCAACGAACAGCGTTGACAACAGGACACTGTCTCCTGTGAAGTACCTTGAATTAACGTGGAGATTAAGTGGCTTGCTAAAAAGCCTTTTAGTAATCAGCCTGAATCTACCAAAATCACATTAATTACCTTGATATCTGCTAACAGTGAAAATATAATATCACACAGGTGACCTTTATGTGCTTATGTTTTTTTGCTCCATTGCACAATGTGAGAAAATATATTAAGGAATTAATGGAGTCAATGACCTTATACATACCATTACAAATCACGGCAAATAACTTAATGAAAGAAAACCCCACACAACCATACTGTGTGTATGTAGACTCTGACTACTACTGGAATAGAAAGCGGTACTAGCCCATAAGTAATTATGTGATGACAACACAGAGAAGAGAGATTGATTCAGTGGAAGTGAAACCCCTCCTGGGGTCTCACACAGGATGGTGCCACTCACAGGAAGCATTTATTCACAATAACACCTGGTAATGTTTAAAAATAACTTGGATTGTGTGAAACACATTTTACCTTTGGTCACATGAACACATTTTTCTCAAGCATACCAAACACCTGCAAAATGCCAATGACTATGCAAAAATGCATTAGTTAATTTCGGGTGTATAAGGTTCATGCTTATGCTCGATCACACAAAGCCTTCTTAATATTCACAGGCCCAAAAATGCATATTTGCCCCAATATCTAATGTTCTTTTTTTATCTTAAAAATGCATCTGATTTATTTTTACTGCATCAATTACAATAATAACATCTAAATTAATTGTTTTTAAGTGAAAAAATAATATTTAATTTATATTTACGACTGAAACAACCAACCCAAGCTCAAAAAAGCACCATTACGTGAAATATTACATTTATTCGTGCATGTTTCACAGTCACATGTCCAGTGAATTGTGCTAAAATGCTGTTCAGTTTTATCCGAAATGGATGAACATGAATCTGGCAAGTTGTGGCAATATCTTATTAAGTTCATTGTTGTATGCATCGTGGCAGTTTGGAAATGAAATTTTACCATACATATGGAGCAAACATAAAAATGTATTCGTTTACAAATCATGCACTATGGTAAAAGTGTTTCGAGGTCATAACATATATTGCACGAGTAACAGTGCAAAAATAAGTCTTTATCAATCGATAATCCCATGTAATCATAATTTTTGAGAAAAGGGACAAACTTTTGTTGTTGTTGGTTGTTGGTGTTTTATTGCCACTGGTGTTTATTTCAGCTAGAAACTGCAGTAAATTGTATGCATGTATAGGTACGTTTTTGGAGTTTTGCAAACATGTACTGTAGGTAGAGGCACATTTTTCCAATGAGCCTAGGTTGGAAACTACCCAAGTACTTTGGGCTACACCAATGAAAGTACATTTTAAGGGTCCAAATAGTGCTTTAAGGTAACAAGAGTCCATTTCTAATGTCAAATGTACAGATTTTCAGGGAACAGACCACCATTTATCTGAATCCGAAAATTACCAGGTAATTACAGCTAGCATCTGGTATCTCCAGCCCTGGTTGGCTTGATTTTGGGGTAAAGAAAGATGAAAGAAACAAAGCATTACTGTGTATTGAAATGCATAGACTTCAGTGAAAGCAAACAACCTCTACATGTGAATGGCCCAACATAGGAGAGCAAAACCTTATGGGCAGGTCTCAGCAGTGCATCTATAGTCATTTTTCAACTGCCTGTCACACAGAGAGAAACTTTCCCTTGTGGTTTGCATAGAGGTCATATGCAAGTAGTGCTGCAACAAGATAATAAGTGCAACTGGACATATGCATGATGAAATCAGCATTCAGTATGATGCTACAATTGTACCGCTGACATACAGTTCAAAGGTGTCACCAGTAGCCGTACACAACTACAAAAAGTTGGGCAGCTAATGGAAGAACCGCATGTAAGCTTCTCTGCATCAGTTGCATACAATTTAATTCAATTATTAAGTATTCTCCCCACATAAGAACCTACCACTTATATAGTCTACATAATATATATATATATGGTTGACCTTACACTACCGGTCAAAAGTTTTGAAACATTACTATTTTTAATGTTTTTGACATTCAAAAACAAAAGTCTCTTATGCTCATTAAGACTACATTTATTTCATAGTAAATACAGAAAAAACAATAATATTGTGAAATATTATTACAATTTAAATTTATGGTTTTCTATTTTAATATACTTTAAAATATAATTTATTTCTGTGATGCAAAGCTGAATTGTCAGCATCATTACTCCAGTCTTCAGTGTCACATGATCCTTCAGAAATCATTGTAATATGCTGATTTATTATCAATGTTGGAAACAGTTGTGCTGCTTAATATTATTTTATAACCTGTGATACTTTTTCAGGATTCTTTGATGAATAAAAAGTTTAAAAATATCAGCATTTATTTAAAATAGTAATCTTTTGTAACAATATACACTACCATTCAAAAGTTTGGGGTCAGTAATTTTTTTTCTTTTTTTTTTTTTTTGAAAGAAATTAATACTTTTATTCAGCACGGATGTGTTAAATTGATAAAAAAGTGATAGTAAAGATTTATATTGTTAGAAAAGATTTATATTTTGAATAAATGCTGTTCTTTTTAACCTTTTATTCATCAATGAATCCTGTAAAAAGTATCACAGGTTCCAAAAAAATATTAAGCAACACAACTGTTTTCAACATTAAAATAATATTAGAATGATTGCTGAAAGATCATGTGACATTGAAGACTGGAGTAATGATGCTGAAAATTCAGCTTTGCATCACAGAAATAAATTATATATTAAAGTATATTAAAAAAGAAAACCATAATTTTAAATTGTAATAATATTTCACAATATTTTCAAAATAGTTTTTTTCTGTATTTATTATGAAATAAATGCAGCCTTAATGAGCATAAGAGACTTCGTTCAAAAACATTATAAAAAGTAATGTTTCCAAACTTTTGACCGGTAGTGTATATACATACATAAATACCCACACTTGTAAACAAATATCAATGTATTTAGCTTAGTTTGTAACTGTGAAGTCTGCACTTTGACAGATGCTGTGGTTTATATAACCCAAAACTGGCATAAAAACCGTTATAAGAACCCAACGTGGTGTGAGCATGGCAAACTACTTCTGCTTTTGTGCTTTTACTTTCTGCAATACACAACACCTACAAGGTTAGCCAGATCTCAAATAATAAGGATCTACTCCTAATCTACTCACTGAATTAATAGTTTACATCTTTTTGATGTAGTACACCAAATGACCCAAAGTTTAATTCAGTGGTCGGCCAGCATCCGCATCTAATGCAACAACATTTGTTTGAATTAGAGCTTGTCACAATTTAGCACTCATGGTAATTATGCAAATTCAGTTACACCAAGATGATGAAAATCAAACATAATTTGTGTTGATCTCAGCCATGATGGATTATTCATGAGAAACCACTGCATCTCTGGGATTATGGGCTTGTCTGTTCTTTTCACTTCGTGAAATATCTTATACCTACTTAGTAGTTTGGGAACATCAAACAAAAGTGATCTCCGTGCGAATATCCATCTTTGAATAGTTTGCTGTATCAAATATCGGGGTTATCTGGCATATCAGATATTAGAGCTACCTTGTTTTCTGTGAAGAAAATACATAAAAGGTGCAAAAAATTAGGCCATGTCTACATTACAATGAGACGTGGATCTATCAGTGAAAGATGTTGAGTGCATGTCGCAGCTCTACAAACAGGAGGAAATGTGCTTCTTCCTCTATAAGGCTAGGTGCAATGATTTTTCATAGAGAGCCTGTCAGCTCATTTCCTGCTTGTAATGCAAGGCACCTCCTCTAAGAACAAGAGTGACATTTGCAAACCAGTTCAAACATAAAAAATGACAAGGAACTCCCTGTTTTTAATTCAGGACATCTAAATGGATTACAATTGAGACAACCAAGTGAGCAGCAGTGCTACAAATTTATTGCACATACGTAATAAAAATAAATATTTTTAAGAATTGCCAAATACACGTACATGCATTAAGAGTTTGCATTTGGTGTTGTAAAACAAAAAAACAAATCAGTAATAACTAGAATACAACCAACCACTTTTACCAATTGAAACTTGAAGACCTTATTTAAAGGCGAGAAGACGCGATCCACCACACTGCTTTTATAAATCTTTCGAGGACCTTCTTGTCTGTACTGGTAATGCTTCAGTGAGCCAAAAGTGCTTTCCTGGACAACTCATTTTTTTAATTAGCATACTTATCATAAAATTTGCATGACTATAAGGAGGGAAGCACTATACCAGTGCTCGTTTCTACCAAGGTCTGGTAGCTTTGGAGGTATTACTCATCTAAATGGCCTCAAGCTAAAATTTCAGTCTGGTATCTCATCTGACTTCATTGTTAAATGAGGTTGCAAGCCCCATTTTGCCAAAGAAAAACTATTATCCATCTCTCATTTCAATCTGGTGAAAAAGTCTAAACAATATGTTGGCATAGTTGAAGGTTTGTAGTAAACAGGTCAATAGATTGGAAAGACTGCCCTTTCGAGAATTAGAGCAATGGTGTTCTTCTCATGTTTGTGCATTAGACACTAGAGTGGGTAAGACGAGACATGGCCACTTGACGTCAAGCTTTCATAGACTAACCCAAAACCACTCCTAACTGAAAGTACCAAGAACTTCCGCAAGCAAATTCTTAACTACAAGTAGTTAAAGGGATAGTTCACCCAAGAATGAAAATTCTGTCATCATCATTTACTCACCCTCACATTGTTCCAATTTTTTTTTTTTTTTTTTGCTGAACACAAAGGAAGGTATTTTGAAGAATGTTAATAATAACCAAACAGATCTGGGGCTCCATTCACTTCCATAGTATTATGTTTTCTTATTATGGAAGTTAATGGTGCCCCAGATCTACAAACATTCTTCAAAATATCTTCTTTTGTGTTCAGCAGAACAAAGAAATTTATACAGATTTGGAACAACTTGAGGTTAAGTAAATGATGACAGAATTATCATTTTTGTGTGAACTATCCCTTCAAGAAAGAATCTTTTGTTCATAAAAACAGACATTGTCAAAACACGCTTTTCTTGTAGTCTTATGTCAAGACTAGTTAAGATTATTAAGTAAATGATATGACATTCCACAACATATAATCAGCTCTACATAGCGGTCCAAACAACATATCAAACTACATATCAAATATCTCCATATTTAAACTTGATGTCAAAGACCATCTATCAAATCTTCACAGCTTTCAGCGAAATCATTACACTAAAAAGTGTGAGCCCTGGAGAGTGACATGTAAATAAAACAACCACACTTGAAAACACTAGCATTCATGATCAATGGAGCGATGAGTATATGGTATTCAGATTCTTGTTAAGGAGAACAAGAAAAGCACATGACTTGATCATCTCCAAAAGACAGTTTCTTTGTGCTCCACATTGTTTTCTAGCATACAATAATGAGTTTATTCTTTTTATATGAGGAATAGCAGCTAAAAATAGCTGCCTATTCATCACTGTAAAAGTGATTAGTCAATGTCTAATATGTCAATGACAGAGTACAAGGTAATTAATTATATGTAAATACAATCTAGTGCAGCTAAGAGACTGCATGCTTCTAAAGGCGGTACATATTTATCAATGCACAGGATTTCACAAGCACTGCTGACCGCTATAAAAGCGAGCAGAGCCGAAGGAAATTAGGTTATTGTCCTTATTGAGGGGGTATAAGGTGAAAAGAGAACATACATGAACCTCAACTAAACTGACTACAACATATAATCATAATTTTTAAGCTTCGCTCATCACAACCGAAACACCTATTAAAAGCTCAGTTCAACCCCCCACCTACCCACCAACCCAAAAAAGAAAGTTGTCATCGTTTGCTCACCCTCAGGTTGTTTAAACCTTTATAACTTTCTTCAGTATAGCACAAATGAGATGTTAGACAGGATGACAGATTTCTCTCCTTTAACTTTCAGAGCATCTTTTTTCAAAAATGAAAGTAAATGGATGAGTTGTTCCACCTAACAGGCTTCTTTTGTTTGTTCACAGAAACAAGAAAATTGGGATCTGAACAACATAGGGGTGATAAAATGATGACGGGATGTACATTTTTGTAAACGGAGTACTGATAAATATGCTTATAAAAAATAAACAAACTCAAAACATGAACCCAGTAAGCGTGTGAGTGTACAGCAGTTGCTTACATTGATAGCACAGCTGCCTGTGTTATATTTACCTTTTAGGTCCTTTGGAGTAGGTGAATGTGAAGGTGGAGTCGGAGAATCTAAAGTCTGAAACAAACAGACAACCAAGATGACACAAACTTAAGGTATGTGAACAATATAACACACTGTACCACAAAAAAAGTCCCTTTCAACAAGTGTAGTCTCCATGGCAACATCAACAGGGAATGTCTACTGACAATGAATATAGGAGAATTAAATTGATAGCTAATAAATGTGTGATGGTCAACAATAGTATTGTATTTATTAGCTAATTGAAAAAACATTCACATCACAAAGCAACACCTGAGAGGCATGTTAATGTTTATATTATGATGAAGATGATGATGATAAAAGCAGAATATGTGGTAATAATAATGGCAGCTCACGTTTTGCTAGGCCCTCGGTTGCAGTTGATTATTGCATAATTTATAATGTCCGGGAAAGATTAAATCGCGAACGCTGGGGCACATTAACCACATACGTGTTTTTGAACATATCGGGCTTTTGTGTGAAAGAGGAAATAAAGCCATCAGCAGTGAGCCTGGCAGCCTGTCAGTTGTGTTGAGTAAATCTATAGCAATTGTTAAAGGAAGACAGCACTCTTAATAAGAGACAATGGAAACTCACCAGAAAACAGGCAGTCTTTCTCTGCCTTACACCTTTGAATTACGATGTCGACGTCTTTTTGAATCCTCTCTTGCCTTGAACACATCCCCATGAAATAACATACACTAGAATGGCTTCTCTAACTAATATTCGGCGAAACAAACGAATCCTTTCCGCTTGCAGGCACGATGGATGTGGGGAACAGTAGAAATACGTGCTTGGAGGTCTGCTGTAACAATCCCAGGTGTGTCACGCCAACCGACACCGTTTCATCTCGTCTAACAATAGCCTCGATCGCATGAGCACAGCGGACAGCTCTTCCTCGCGACAGCTTTCATAAAGATATCACTTTTACACCGGAAGCATCTCTCAGTCGTCCTCATAACTCTGCTGAACCCAACAATGGCGATGTCGAAAGCAAAGGCAAGGAGCGCAAAAAGATATCGCAAGTCTTAAAGTAAAACCAACGCGGGCGTGAGCATCAGACCGTTACTGAAGAGCTGAAGTTGCACACGGGGGGAATCAGTGTGGGAATCCTGTGATTGCATCCACGAGAGGAACCCAGTGGGATCGGGAATCACAACAAGGCGGATGATGTCATGGACGTGTTTTTCTCCCCACGCGCCCACTTTGCTGCTACTGTCCAGCACTCTGGATCTGCTCAGGCTTCAGATTGAGGAGAAACATGGTTTTTAGCCATGGAATAAAAAGCCGTTTATTTACTAATAAACAATTAATCAGGATACTGATTTTTAATTGCTGGTTTTTAAGCAATCACACGAGCAACACTGTCGTTCTTATTAAAAACAACGGCAACAATGCAAGTGTGATCTTTCTTTTATACAACAGTTCAATAAACAGTTACTAAAATCAAGTAATTTATTTGTGTGTCGCCTATCAACCCACAGACTGAAATCCGCACTTGAATAGATGAGTGGAGCGACAAATATTTCTGCCTTCTGTAATCAATCGGCTGAAGCTCGATCCACTCCGGGCTTTGCATTTCACACGCTCCACACACTGATGAGAGAAACCCTGCTCAGAGCAGGAGGCAAATGCTGAGCCTGAGTTACTGAATTTCAATCCAGGAAAAAAAAAAATCATGTCACACATAATCATGAGCGATCATTGTTTACATTTTCAATTAGTAATATGTATTGTATGTAGCTAGTGTTGTAATGCTTAATATTTGAATCAACCCAATGAATTCATTAAACATTTTACCTTTAGGGGTTAAGACAAGTTAGAGTGTGTTATTCTAACTTTAAAAGGTTATTTTTCATGTCTGTCACTCTTATTTTGATTTATGTTGTATATTTAGAGAGGAATTTTACTCCTACTGTATATATTTATGTAAAGGACTTTGCTCTAGAAAGGTGCTATGGCACTCTAAAAAATGCTGGGTTAAAAACAACCCAAGTTGGGTTAAATATGGACAAACCCAGTGGTTCGGTTAAAGATGTAATATTAAATGTAATATAAGTCTCTGGTGTCCCCAGAATTTGTCTTAAGTTTCAGCTCAAAATACCCCACAGATAATTTATTATAGCTTGTCAAATTTGCCCCTATTTGAGTGTGAGCAAAAACATGCAGTTTTTGTGTGTGTCCCTTTAAATGCAAATGAGCTACTGCTCCCTGCCGCTTTTCAAAAGAGGGCGGAGCTTTAACAGCTCGCGCTTCGGTTGCTCAACAACAACAAAGCTGGAAAATCTCACACAGTCAAAATGGCGATTGTAAGTAACGGTGTTCAGCCTTACATTGGAGTGGGACACTGATGGAGAGACTGCAGGAAGAAGTGCGAATGGACGTTTCTGAATGGTTAGTGGATAAATTTATGTAGTTGCTGTGGAGTTGATTCAACTCATCGACTAGCATGTGCCGTCATGTTAATCTTTTATGCAAATCCATGACCCTCGTTTGTGAAGCAGTTTATTTAACTCAACTATTGATTAAAAATTACTATATGGCTGCCTTAAAATGAACCCAAAATTGGTTAAAAAAAATGGCTGGGTGAAAACAACCTAAATCACTGGGTTTGTCCATATTTAACTCAGCATTTTTTAGAGTGAGAAATAAAAAATACCTACTTATTTACGAAGATGTTCAAAAATATTCTTTTCAGGAACTCTTTTTAAATTTTAGAACAAGCTTACAAACAAAGATAAGAACATTCTTAAGAATGTTTTTAGGAATACAGACATGTTTTTTAGGTAATGTTCTTAAGGAATACAATATTAGAAATAAGATTATTATTCTTAAATTAGAAATAAGAAGAAAATGGCAATTAAGATTTTTAAGTATGTTTCATAAATACATTTTAAAAAAAGAAAGAAAGAAAGAAAAAAGGTGTGCTCTTTTTCCATCCTGCACTGCATGAACACAGTAAAGTGGTGTCATTACCAGAAACTGTTAAAGGAAATGACAACCTTGGCATTTGTATCATTGGAGAAAGCCGACTTGTCAACTTGAATCACATGTGCTTCGTAAAACAATCATATAATGACCTTGATCGCATTGAACACTTTCAGAGCTTTTAACAGTCTCATTTGTAGATTCTATAGAATTGAGTGTGAAGTTCCATAAGTGAATCCTACCTGTCACAAGTGTCTGTGTGACCTCTCATATAAAACAGCTTTATCTGATAGCAGATCACATTTTGGGGGGGAGACCCACATCATTTGAATTGACTCCTTGCTGAACTGAACGTCTTTATTTGACAGCGGATAACTCCAAAATAAAAGTCAGGTTGAATTAGCAAACAAGCATTCATTATGTGACGAGCTGTTTCCACATTGTCCACAATGAATCTGGCATACACTATCACCCCAAACACATTGTTTAAACATTGCATTTAGACTATAGAGCAACAAAGCTTTTACCCACTATGTGGAATGGGTCATGCGATCAATATGAACAGATCACAACACACTTCATCACCCTTCTCTCGCTGTGCTCACACCCATCATTCTTCTCACATTGACATTATGAACACTGAACAGTTTCATTCCAGTCTGTATATACAATTTCTACACGGTTCTCCCATGCAGAAAAATGTGTCACTAACAAAATGGTGTTGCAGTAATAGCATGTTAGGTGGGTTTTTGGTACATGTACACTTAAATAGAAATAACATGTTACATGAATATGATAATATGGTAATAATCTGATAGTGCCACAGTACTTTTTTTGTAAGGGAAACTGCAGATTTGCATTGTTTTACAGCTATATTATTGTTTTTATTTATCACTGATCACAGCTAATAGAAATAATAACAAAAAACCATCTTCAATAATGAATAATAGCAATAAATTATTATTATTTTAGTTTTTCTAAATTAGCGTCAAGCATTTGCATTCATGAAACTCATGAGATTCTGTTCACACCAGAGAGGAAAAGCTGTAGAGGGGCACGGTTTAGGCCACAGCAGCTCGTCCAGCCCGAAGATGGATGGCTGTGTTAGTGGCACTTTGATTAACAGTTCTATCCGGACTTTGGCTGGTGGCTCACCAGTCTGGAGCTGCTCCAAGGAGACCCCACTAGCCCAGCTGTGCTGAAGCAGGCAAGGCCTCGGCTGATGACTGCAGTGGCAGGAAAATCCATCTTCCTGCATTGAGCCTCAAATGTATTTCCCCTTTCTACATACACTGTGTGATTGAGGATTTAGTGCATGTTCTGATGAATACAAACACAAACACACTCATCATTTTCTCTTTCACCTAAATGGCACCTCTTCTCAATGCAGTGTTGATGGAATCAGCGCCGCTGATGTGCATTGCAGAACTTTGTTAATGATTCTTCTCTGCACCGCCATCAACACATCATTCAGTGCTCCTTTCGATGATTTCACCATTATGAGGGTGATAAAAGAGCCCTGGTGAATTTCAAAGCAACATATTTTGAAGGGGAATTCTACTGATAGAGCCCTCCAGGAAGCACTGTGTTAAAATAAACACATACGAGATAAGTATATGTGTCTACTGCCAGCTGGCTGAAGATAAAGAAAGAATTTGAAAAATGGACAAATGAAGCAGGTGGATAATAGAGCAGTGTTTCCTGTTTTTGTGGGGAGACCCACATATTTGAGTTGACTCCTTGCTGAACTCATGATCAGTTCATTAATCCTAATTTCACAGTGAGTCAAACAGCTGGTGACTGTGAGAGTGCATATGCACTCTGATGCTCTTTATTATCAGGTCTGCATGCTAGATAAAGTGCTTAAGAGGCTGGATACATCCAATTTACCAATAATCCTCTTTCTCCATCACCATCAAAGGTTTTGGGATGGATATTTTGAGACACAAGTTTGTCTTCAGCACTTAATCATTCAGCAGAATATTTGCTGCAGGTCCGTTTTGGTAAGTCACTTCAGCTCCAAAAGACTTCTTGCCTTATAAATTTATATTTGACACATATTTAATGCATTTGCCCTTATCAACAGCACCCAGGAAATTGGCTTTTTATGTGAAATAATGAATCTTTTCATTTAATAACCTTTTTGTTTTTTTCCAGGAAACTTTATTGCCCTGGTATGTAATGGGAATTATGATCAGTTATGAGTTTCCTCTGAGTATAAATGATGTTTTTTTTAAATGTAAAAATGCAGAAAGTTTTCTGTGAGTGTTGCGATTAGGGGTAGGGTTAGAAGATAGAATATACAGTTTGTACAGTATCAAAATCATCATGTCTACGGAAAGTCCCTAAAAACCCAGCGTATTTGTATGCTTGCATAATTCAATTCAATTCAATTCATTTATTTGTATAGCGCTTTTCACAATACATATCGTTTCAAAGCAGCTTTACAGAGAATGCATGTCAACATTACAATTTGGAGAATGCAGTTAGCTAATAATGTAATAATTTAGGCAATTAATATACAATCACTGTTAGCAATTTAATTGAAGGTAGAAGCAAAGAGCTCCTGGAAAAATGAATTACATATTAACAATAATTAGGATATATAGAAATTTGCGAATGTGCGTGTTGATCCAGATGTTGCATCTTCTGAAGTAAAAAAAGCAAATGGAGAATAATTAGCATAGCTGCTGTTCATAACATTAAGCAAAGATAGTCATGTGCAATTGATCTGATATGAGATGGATTATGTGAATGCTTGGCTAAAGAGATGTGTCTTTAATCTAGATTTAAACTGGGTGAGCGAGTCTGAGCCCCGAACATTATCAGGAAGGCTATTCCAGAGTTTAGGAGCCAAATGTGAAAACGCTCTCCCTCCTTTAGAGGACTTAGATATCCTAGGTACAACCAGAAGTCCAGAGTTTTGTGATTTTAAAGAGCGTGAAGGATTGTAGGGCGATAGAAGATCGGTTAAGTACACAGGAGCTAAACCATTTAGAGCCTTATAGGTCATTAGCAGTACTTTATAATCGATACGGAACTTAATAGGTAACCAGTGTAGAGATGATAAAATTGGTGTTATATGATCATATTTTCTTGACCTGGTAAGAACTCTAGCAGCTGCATTTTGTACTAATTGTAGCTTGTTTATTGAGGAAGCAGGGCAACCAGCTAGTAATGCATTACAGTAATCTAGTCTAGACATCATGAAAGCATGAACTAACTTTTCTGCATCAGAAACAGATAACATATTCCGTATCTTAGCAATGTTTCTGAGGTGGAAGAAGGCTGTTTTTGTAACATATGAAATATGATTTTCAAAGGACAAGTTGCTGTCTAATATAACACCTATGAAGAAACAAATGTGTATAATGACATAATTCCACATAAACATGGTTTACGAGGACACGGGAAGTGTGTCCGAAAGGTTTAAAAACAAATTTGGACAAATTTGTACCCAGAAGTGACGAAAACCTGACCAAATTTCCAAAAACCTCCCTTTAGGGATATCCTCATTTGTAAAACTGGTGTAAAAATAAAGTAATTAAAGGCTTTTTAAAAATGCAGAAAGTTTTCAGTGATGGGTAGGTTTATGGGTAGGGTTAGTGTAAGAGGATAGAATATACAGTTTGTACAGTATAAAAACCATTACGTCTGTGGAATGTCCCCATTTACTGTAGATAGCTAAGTAAATGTGTGTGCATGTGTGTGTGACGGACCTTTTTTATTCAGGTGGCTCAGTTCTACAATATTTCTGGCATAAACAACATTAGCAATCTGGGACTTGATGTCTCGCAAAATTAAAAGTCTAAGGATGAAGGGACTGGTGAAAAAATTGCCACCCTTTATCCAAAAACAATATGTTGAATGAGCATTTAGATCCCATATGTGCAATGATGTCACGGTTAGGTAGGCAAAGAGCCACTTCTCACCCAGTGGGTATGCATGTGTATAATGTGTTAGGGATTCATTTATTTGCCGGAGATGGTCTCATTTCCCTTCCCTCCCTCCCTGCAGACTGACTCTGGAATGAGACCAGCATTCCAAATATCCATGACTGCAAGTGATGTAATCCATTAGCTTAGCTTGCAGGAAGCACCAATCTGTGACACACAGTGAGGAGACAGAGACATTGATCATCAGGACGATTCCTGATGGAGTTTGTGATACTGTATACAATGTAAGCCGAAACTGTAAATGACTCCAAAATGACTCATCTCATTTTGATTTAAAACTTTTCCTGCTACACAAATCTGTATGTCAACCTCGAGAAGTCTTGATTCACATTTAAAGTTCATGATCATCTATAAATCAGCTTGACCTTTTAGAGGGAGTCTTCATTGCTTTGTTTTAGCGAAAGGTATATTGATGTTTCTGTTCATTTCCAAGTTCAAATAACAACAATCAGACAGCTTTCTGTCTGATGCTATTTTGTCTCTTGGTAATATGGCTTATACTAATAGTGTTTGGTCAATTGCCTGTTTTAGCCAGGTAAATCACCCTTTATGCTTTTACAAAATTGTCCATTTTCCTATTTAATCTATGTTATGTTAATAATTTTGCATATTGTTGGGCCTATGCAATGCAATTTTACCTTTTCTATTTTGGGTCACCACTGTCAATTGGTCATGAAGCAAAACCAGGTGAAAACCACTACCCTAGAAACCTTCTTTTATAGTGTTCCTGATATAACAAAACATTCACATAACATCTCTTGTAACCAAGAGGTTAAAATCTGAATATAAAAACGGGCTCTGTTTGATGTTCTGAGGACCAAAGAGGGCACACATCAAGAAAGAGCAAGAGATTTTAGGGAAAGTTAATTTGCTGAATGACAAAAAAGTCTTTCTTTGAAAAAGGAACAAAGGAGATTGAGTAGGGGCACAGGACTCCCAAGGGGGAAGGATGAAGTCAACTTCACATGTCAGATAACTTAAAAGCGTGAGACAGTGAAATGGAAAATTTCAAGGGCTGTTTCCCTCTGGACTATTTCGTGCTTGGCAGTGGGGAAAAACATGTTAGTTTTAGAAGTTTATTTTGTTAGTATAAATGGTCATTAATATGCATTCATTTAGCAGTGGTGTTAAAATCCCTTACAAAAAAATAAGTACACTTCAAGTTCATTCTATTAAGTAAGGTTCAAGTATATTTTTAAGTATACTTTATGTAGTAAGTATACTAATATTCAATTCAATTCACATTTATTTGTAAAGCGCTTTTCACGATACATATCGTTTCAAAGCAGCTTTACAGAGAATGCATGTCAACATTACAATTTAGAGAAACTGGTATCGGAGGTGACTGTCCAATATATGTGGTATATCTGTTAATATACAGTGGGTACGGAAAGTATTCAGACCCCCTTAAATTTTTCACTCTTTGTTATATTGCAGCCATTTGCTAAAATCATTTAAGTTCATTTTTTTTCCTCATTAATGTACACACAGCACCCCATATTGACAGAAAAACACAGAATTGTTGACATTTTTGCAGATTTATTAAAAAAGAAAAACTGAAATATCACATGGTCCTAAGTATTCAGACCCTTTGCTGTGACACTCATATATTTAACTCAGGTGCTGTCCATTTCTTCTGATCATCCTTGAGATGGTTCTACACCTTCATTTGAGTCCAGCTGTGTTTGATTATACTGATTGGACTTGATTAGGAAAGCCACACACCTGTCTATATAAGACCTAACAGCTCACAGTGCATGTCAGAGCAAATGAGAATCATGAGGTCAAAGGAACTGCCTGAAGAGCTCAGAGACAGAATTGTGGCAAGGCACAGATCTGGCCAAGGTTACAAAAAAATTTCTGCTGCACTTAAGGTTCCTAAGAGCACAGTGGCCTCCATAATCCTTAAATGGAAGACGTTTGGGACGACCAGAACCCTTCCTAGAGCTGGCCGTCCGGCCAAACTGAGCTATCGGGGGAGAAGAGCCTTGGTGAGAGAGGTAAAGAAGAACCCAAAGATCACTGTGGCTGAGCTCCAGAGATGCAGTCGGGAGATGGGAGAAAGTTGTAGAAAGTCAACCATCACTGCAGCCCTCCACCAGTCGGGGCTTTATGGCAGAGTGGCCCGACGGAAGCCTCTCCTCAGTGCAAGACACATGAAAGCCCGCATGGAGGACTCCAAGATGGTGAGAAATAAGATTCTCTGGTCTGATGAGACCAAGATAGAACTTTTTGGCCTTAATTCTAAGCGGTATGTGTGGAGAAAACCAGGCACTGCTCATCACCTGTCCAATACAGTCCCAACAGTGAAGCATGGAGGTGGCAGCATCATGCTGTGGGGGTGTTTTACAGCTGCAGGGACAGGACGACTGGTTGCAATCGAGGGAAAGATGAATGCGGCCAAGTACAGGGATATCCTGGACGAGAACCTTCTCCAGAGTGCCCAGGACCTCAGACTGGGCCGAAGGTTTACATTCCAACAAGACAATGACCCTAAGCACACAGCTAAAATAACGAAGGAGTGGCTTCACAACAACTCTGTGACTGTTCTTGAATGGCCCAGCCAGAGCCCTGACTTAAACCCAATTGAGCATCTCTGGAGAGACCTAAAAATGGCTGTCCACCAACGTTTACCATCCAACCTGACAGAACTGGAGAGGATCTGCAAGGAGGAATGGCAGAGGATCCCCAAATCCAGGTGTGAAAAACTTGTAGAATCTTTCCCAAAAAGACTCATGGCTGTATTAGATCAAAAGGGTGCTTCTACTAAATACTGAGCAAAGGGTCTGAATACTTAGGACCATGTGATATTTCAGTTTTTCTTTTTTAACAAATCTGCAAAAATGTCAACAATTCTGTGTTTTTCTGTCAATATGGGGTGCAGTGTGTACATTAATGAGGAAAAAAAATGAACTTAAATGATTTTAGCAAATGCCTGCAATATAACAGAGTGAAAAATTTAAGGGGGTCTGAATACTTTCCGTACCCACTGTATGCTGGTCAGTAAACATGACAACGGAGAATTCAATGTATAATCTTTAATAAACTGACACTCAGGAAAATACAGGAACAGGAATGATAACCACTAACCAAACATGCAACATTAACGCAAGACAAAACACTGGGGAGAACTAAGGGCTTAAATACACAAGGAGTGGTAATCAGCTGAACAGAAACAGGTGCATGGACTAACAACCAAGGAAACTAACAGGGAGAAAAGAAAACAGGCAAAAAGGGAACATGGTAGTGAATAAAAAAAATAAAATAAAAAAAAAAAGAACGTCCTCGTGCTGTAATAGTCCAACTGAGGGTGGGGCTCTAGAGGTGAATGTGAAGCAGGCAGGGAACAGGAGAAGGTGACGGTGGGAAAAACCAGGGGCCAGTTGCATAAACTTAGCCACTATGTTAAGACTGGTCAAACTAGTTCTTAAGACACAATCAGTCTTAATCAGTCTTACCTTTCCTTTTCAAAGTAGACCAAACTACCTTTTTATGTAGCTGACTTTAAAAATGTTTTCAGCCTTGAGGGAAAAAATGAGTTGGCTTACTTTTAAGACTAGTAGCAGTTTAAGCAACTGGCCACAGGGCAGTGATGACAGTGGGAGGAGCCAGGGAGGAGAGGAAAGCAGGAGTATCCAGGCGGGGACCCAGAGCACAGCCAGGACGAAGGCCCGTGGCGGAGTTGAGGGAGGAGCCATGGTGGAGTCATGTCTGGCTAAACTTTGGGGGGGTGACTGACGGAGACTGAGCTGATGGAGATGGAAACCCATGTGAAGACGAACAGCCGATTAGACTAAGTGACACCGATGGCTCTGAAAACCTAGTTGGAGCCTCAGCGACGAGCATCCGAGGTAGAGCCAGAGTACCAGAGGACTGAGGAGGAGACAGTGGGACTGAGGACCAAGGCAGCGCTGAAGGGAAGGCAGAGCCTGATGGAGACAAAGGGGTGGAGGGACGAAGCATACCTGAAGGCTAGGAAGTCTGTAGTGTATAGGCAGAGCAATGTCTGACCAAGGTGGAGCTGGAGGGATGAGGGAGCCTGGTGGAGCAGCAAGGACAATGGTCCCAGGTAGAGCCAAGGGAGGGCCTTCTTTCGCTTGTTTCTGCTTCTGCTTATCCTGTGTTTTGAACCCGAGATTCTGTACTCTTTCAGAAGATGAATAATAGAGCCCCATACCATATAACAGTAAAAACATGGATTGCCAGAAAATTCAGTCAATGGCGGGGAAAGAGTTAAGTAGATTTTAAGTAAATTCCTATGTACACTACCAGTGGACTACACAAAAATTCACATAATCAGAATTAGGAACATAGCCTATGTTCTTTATAAATAAATATTTTTTAAAAAATGTAAGTTTATAAGACAGTATGTAAAATTATGTGAAAAAAAGTATTTAATAGGCACTCAATTAAAAGAGTAAACACAACTACAAGCCAAGTATACTTAGAATTGGCTACTTAATTATACTATTAAGTAGGTTATATCTTGATCAAAAGATTGAGTACAAGTATAGGCCAAATATATTTAGACTTTTCTGTCAGTATAAGTCAAGTATACTTAACTGTAATTTTAAGTATATTTCTCAGAAGTACATAAAAAGTAGACCAAAAGCATACTTTCTTATTTTTAGTTTAAAAGAAGTATACTAATAGCACACTTGAATAAACTTCTTTTTTGTAAGGGCATGCTAAAAACAAGTCAACCATAACAAAAACAAGCAACAATTTCTTTTTTTCTTTTTTTCTTTCTTTTCTTTCTTTCTTTTTCTTTTTCTTTCTCTTTCTTTCTTTCTTTCTTTCTTTCTTTCTCTCTTTCTCTCTTTCTTTCTTTCTTTCTTTGTTTTTTTCTTTCTAAGACTGCATTGAAGTCTAAGATCACATTGAAAATCTGGGATTTAAAACCTAATTTAGACTTGGAAATAAACAGAAAGCTTTAAGATTTAAGGATTACTATCCTCATAAACAAATTTGTGAGCATTTTGTCTGGTGGTCTTTTGAACACCCCTCATTTTTTATAAGCCTACTCACTTTTTCCATTCTAAGGGTCCTGTCAAAGAGTTTGTACCCACCCACACAGCTGCCATTTCATCTCTTTGTCTGATTTGTGATACATGTCACATCCAAAAGTTATTTATCGAAGGTTTCACCGCTGTCTTGTCAAAATGCATGGATTTTAAGTCGCGCATAAATAAAATAATGTATATTATCTATTGGAGTTTGCAGCCTAGGCATGATATGTCACACTTTCCTCTGCTGACTGGAATTTGACACATTTTTTTGTGGCTTTTGATCACATGATTTTTAAATGGAGAACAGGAAATGGGTGAGAACTGAAACTTGTGACATTTCAACAAGTGTCAGCTTATTTGTAATTGACAGTTGAACCCATGGAGCCTCAGGCTATGCAAATCTGCAATAGTTTTGCTACCTTACACTGTTAAATGACAAAAGTGGCATAATTAACATCATTACCAAACACAAACTGAACATATTGGTTATATTACTTCTCTTGGAGAGCTGAATAATGTCTTTAAAATGTGAAAAGTGAAATGTGAAAGTGTGTACCACAAGCCACTATGTAACTAGGCTATGTAACTAGCTATCGTTAAATGTAAATCTCTCCTATCAGAGACTGGTTAAAAACAGTTTTGATCAGATTGTTGACACCTGGCAGTATAGAAGATAAATATTCATGTGTTTACAGACAATTGTTTCAATGGTTACATCAACCTGCTGTGTATTGTGATAGCCCTGCATATTCTGTCTGCTGGCAAACTGGCTACAACTCAGTAACAGCAGCAGTTTCCATGTTTAGATCTTTTTGCAATAGTGGAATCATAGAAGGACATTGACAGAAAACAGTTGTGTATTATGAGGAGATTGATGTCTGCCAGCGATTATTGAACTCTTGGCAGGTAGACTGAGGTAGCGACGGTTCCCAGGAGACTGTGGCCACCATCTGGGCTGGAAAGAGATGCAAACAGTCCCCCCTTCACAGAGTCCCTGTGTGCTGCTGTGCTGGTCTTGCATTAAGAAGTAGAAATGAAGTGAAACTGAAAAATAATATTGTGGCTAATGTTCCAATCAGTCTGATTTAGTGGCATAAATATGCCTACCATTTTGTTTTAAGCTATAAATGCTTTCTCAGGCTGATGAAAAGAATGTCGAGTACTGTCCTCTACCAAAATGACATCACGCCATTAAATTCTCTTTTCATCCATTATAAGACGCTATTAACTATGTCCAAAATTGCAGCAGCAATCAAGAGAAAGGTTCAAGATTAAATATTTTAAAGCACATTTGTAAATGTCAGTTTGCTGTTAGAGTTAAAAAAATACTTTTATTCAGCAAGGACATATATTGATCTCAAATGAGAGTAAAGACATTTATAATGTTATTAAAAAAAACTATTATTTTAAATAAATGCATTTTCATTACTGGAGTAATGATGCTGAAAATTCAGCTTTGCCATCGCAGGAATAAATTACATTTCAAAGTATATTAAAACAGAAAACGGTTGTGTTAAATAGTAATAATATCTCATACTACTAGTTTTTTACTTTATATTTGATTAAAAACACACATCCTTGGTGAGCATTTTTCAAAAACATCTTAACAGCCCCAAAACTTTTAAACAGTAATGTAAATGTTATCATTTTGTAATAGTAAAATATCTATGGAATATTATATGGAATTCCATAGCACAAATGCCATATTCAAGTCTGAGCCAAATAAACAGCAGCCAATGAGGAAAAAAGATTGTGACATTTGCAGTGTACTAAACTTTTGTACCAAGCAAAAACATTCATAGGAAGGGGGGATCATTTGCATAGACCGTTTTAGCTTATGATAATGTTATGTCAATGAAAAAGTGTGTTTAGCACCAAACACTACTTCAGTCATATTACAAAATATCTGATGTCTTTATTCACAAGGGCAGAAAGTCTGACAACAGAAAAATTCATGATTGCTTTTTTCATATACACTTTAGTTAATACACTTGTGCTTAACACTCAGTGAAATTAAATTACAATAATATCAGTGGGAACCTTAATATTTACACAGACAATTCAAGTAAAATATAATAACAGCACTAATACATGTTATCAAGGAGACAACTTTGTTGAAAATATTCACAGCTGAAAGAATATGATCAAACATAACCGAAAGACCTGAAATGTCATGATTTTATTTCAGTCAAATTAAAGTGTGTTTAGGTGACTATTTTCATTGTATGATTGTATTTTGAATGACCAGATTTGTGAATTAGTATTTTTAACAAATAGACTGAATTCAAGTATTTAAGGTGAAGTGAGTGTAAACTGGACTCCCTGTTTTTCTGTACAATGGCCTGGCAGATGGGGGTGATAGGAGTGTTTGGGAGACCTGTTTGGGAAATTACACACTTCACCTTTAAGATAAAATAATTAATCAATAGCACCCCCCACCCCCTCCCAAAAATGGAATCATCAAGAGGAACAATAAAAATACTCGTAAATTACTACGATAACAGAGATTAAAGAAAAAAAAAAATTTCCACAAATCCATTATAATTCATAAACCAGTTCAAAACAAAAGCTCACTTTATGATTCACATAGTGTGATATATATGTTGACTTAATCATCAGATTAGGCAGAGTGAACAAACTCTTTAGTGGTTTGCATTATCACCATTATAATCAGAGCTGTACGTATAAAACAATTTTTGTAATATTGGAATCAAAATATATTATACAAGGGATGCAGTTATTAACAAAATTCATAATTCTAACAATTAGGCTTTAAACGTCTTTAAAAAGTCATAAAGCACAAAGTTCAAAGACATACTAAAACACCTTAAGCCCACATAAGTCCACCGCAAATCTGCAGAAGCCTTGGTTTGTATAAAAATCAATGTGCAACAAATTCTTCATCATAGGGATCCTGTAACAAACACATATAAAAGCAATGCAAAGTCTATGTACAATTAGAGTCCACCACAGTTTGGCATCTCACAAACGTGCAACACGTGCAGATAGATCAGATGTCATACTGAAGTCCTGGGTTTCCTGATGACTAACTGAACAGGACCCTCAGAGACCGTTTTAATGATGTTCCAGGCATCATAGTGCATAAGGCCTTGCAAAGACCTGCCGTTGATGGCTAGAAGTTCATCTCCGACGTCAATGACCCGGGACTGTTCAGCAGCTCCTCCTGAGTGGAGACAGAGAACACACAATTTGAACTTTTCACCTTTCCTTTTTCACTATTCATTTATTGTGCTCAGGGATGGGCTAGCGCTAAGCTTTCTCTTGATGCATAGATTACACCCTCTGTCTCCCCCTGGTGGACGTCTTTAAATGATTAAGTAGAGCACTCACCATGGAAAATGCGTTTTATGTAGAGAGGTCGATCTCCATGGGCAGATGCTTTGCCTCCATCTACGCTGAACCCTAGACCAGCTGTAGTCTTCTGTAACTCCACACTCAAAGCCCCGTCTGGCCCCACTTCCACACCTACAACACAGCAAGCAGCCAATTAGTAACAGAAAAAGTCATTTTTCTGGAGATTACCGAATTATAAAATTCATCAAACAACAGCCAACAAGTTAATGACTGACAACGAGTTAATGTTTGCCATGAGAGTGATAATGACTCCAGACACTCACTTGTTTTATGTTCCCTGATACTGACTCTATGGCCAGGAGATGGGCAGACTACAGTCTGAAGAGGAAGTTCTTGTCTAGTTGATATTGGCTCAGTGTTCTTGCCTTTCTGGATGATAACTAATGCTTGTCTCGGCAGTCTGGTCTGGTGAAGGCAGGACAGTGCCTCTCCGTGTGTGATCCCACTCAAGCTGGTCCCGTTTATCGACAAAACCCTATCTCCTCTGTGAATGGTACCTTCCACCCCTGCCACCCCTCGAGTGAACACCCGATGGACCTGCGACAAAAGAAACGTAACATTTCAGTCTAACTTAGTTTAGAAGGTAACTTTAATAGTTGACTCTATATAAAACTACTGGTTCATTTAAATACCACAAGGGGGTGACAATGTGTAATTAAAAATGCTACTGAAAATGGCTACTGAATTTTCCATTTATTTATTTTTAGGTTTATTTTTAAGCAAAAAAAGCTTACAGTAATAGATTTCTGCTCAAGATCTACTCCTCCAGCGATGCTGAAACCCAGTCCAGATCCCTGCTCTTTGGTTAAGATCACAAAGTAAATGTCATCTTTAACCTAGATAAAAAGATTAACGAAAGACTGGTTAATATTCTTGAAATTAAAAGAAATATATGAAGCTATGAATATGGCCCATAAAAACAATGACTGAAAACACACTGACAAAATAAAGCAAAATAAGTGACAAAAAAGTGACAGTTAAGTAACAATTGTGAGCTTTATAAATATTAATAAGCCAAAACAAAAGATTTTCTGTAATTGCTTGTGCTACATCTGAAGGCATATCTTCCCCATCCCTTAAAAAGAAACATCAGAATGCCAGATGGTCTTTATGCTTAAAATATTAGCTCTCTAAACTGAAGCCTGAAGACCTGATAAATTACCTCTGAAAGACTGTTTGTTTCCTGTATGAGACTTGTCACATCCACTTTGGTTGTGAGGGAACACAGAAGATCTTGCACTTTATTTTGGTCCAAAGGAGAAGATTCAAGGTCTTTCAAACTGTCGTAGGAGAGAAACCGATATCAGCTAAATGTATGGAATGTGTTAAAACGTTATCAACCAATGGTTGTTAAAAATATCCATCTATTATCAACTTTACACACACTCTTTTCATTGCACATTATAAACAGGTCTTTACACACCTTATAGACCAACATGAGAGCCCTGTGACCTGGCCTTCATGTTGCTCCCCGTTACTGGTTGAATCAAGAGCCCCAGTGTCAACACTGCTCACCCTGGTCATCATGGTGCACTGCAGGCCATGTGATGCTGGGTCTATGGACCTGCGAGGGTGGATTTCCAGCTCCGTCTTAAAGATCACATTTCCAGGGTCACTGGTAAAATCCTCAGTACACAGCTTGTCCAGTTCAGGCATGCTCAGTGCCCTTATCTCTCTCAATTTGGAGCGTGACAGGCCTCCATGGGCACGGGCATTGCGGGAGCGCAGTACTGGTGGCATGTTGACGGTGGCCTGGTTCTGAGAGGCCTTATTTCTTACCTTCTCTTTCATTACATCTTCTGTGGTTTGGGTCGAAGGAGTTGGTTCAGAGTTGGTGGAACTGGAAGACAAATTCTGTGAATATGGTGGAGATGGAGTTGAGCTCAAATTGTCTACACATGAGCTGAAACTCCTTCTCAAAGAACGGCTGTCATTGGACTGAGTGCTAACAGATCCAGCATACCCAGACAACCTCCGGTTTAGAGGTGGCTTGGAGTTAATAGCATAAAACGGAATATCTATACACTTTATGGCAGATCGATCAAAGCTGGCCAGATTCTCAAAGGACTGGATTCTTTGACGAACTGAGAAGGGGTTTGGGTCAAGAGTCCCACTGGTGTCTGTAGAGTAGCTCCTCCGTTCTAGTCCCCTTAGGTACAGTTTGGATTTGCTTGCCTTAAGACTAGAAGGAGCATCTTTATTATTTGAGTTCCTAATGAGACTTTCTTCCTGGCCATTGCAATACACTTCCTCATCAGTTTCATTTGACTTATTAGCACCACTATGCTGCGGACAACTAGATGAAGAACTGGTCGATTCTAATGGGATGGTGTGCCTTCCAAGAGAGGGTTCAGAACTGGATTCCTCCCACTCGACTTGATCAACCGGTACTGAGGCCAAGCTTAAGTGACTTGCATTCACTACTTCCTTGCGTGTAAGCACAGGTGTGGACGATGAAGAGGATGAAAGTCGCACCTCAATGAAAGTTCTTTGAGTGCTGACGGTGACTTCCGATTTCGAGACTTGCTCCTTTAGATCCAAGACTTGCTCCTTCTTGGAAGGCTTGAGTTCTTCTTTGGTTGTGTTGATGGGATTTGCCTTCAAAATACTGGTCACAGTTGGCTGACTTTGGTCAGTTTTACAAGTAGAAACCCTGATCTTCTCAGAAGCTCTGGTGGATTTAGGGCTACCAGTTGGTGTGGTTCTTTTGGAGTGGAGTTTAGGAGACTGACTTGGGGAGCTGAGAGCTTTCTTGTGTACTGGACTTTCAGCCCTGGGTGATCTACAGACAGTCTGTTCTTGGTCTTTGGATTTACTTTTAATACTTAGACCCTTGAGTTTAGAAGAGGTGTTTGACTTTTTATCATCAACTTTGAGTTTACTTCTCAGCAGGGGCGAGACAGGGGTGTCATTAGGGGATTTAGTTCCCAAAGATCTGACACAGTAAGTGGTGGATTTACTCTGATTTTGGGAGAGGGATGATTTCAAGTCAAGTATGGGATGAACTGTCCCTCTCTCCTTGTCTTTTGGAGCAAGCGTAGAGGAGACCTGCCCACTAGTTTTGCCACTGGTATAATTTGATGCCTTAGGGTCTAACACAGTTGACCTCAGTGGCACTTGTCCAGTGTTAAGTTTCTCTGTGAATAGTGATGCATCTGATAGCAACTTAGCAGTCCTCTCTTGACTTCTCGGGGTGACGTGGCGATTGCTTTGAGTTACAGGGGGACAAGTGACACCTGTTGGTGTCTGGCAGATTTGAACAGGCTTTGAAATGGTTTCACATTTTTCATCAGTGTTGCCGTTTGATAGTATTCTCTGAGATGCACACATTGCTTCCTGTTGTGTGGGAGCATGTCCACTATCCCCATTTAAAAGAACATCATCTAAAACTTGAGGGGAAAGTGTCTCTGGTAACTTAAGGGGTGAATGATTGTTCTCTTGTGAATCCTTGTCTTGCGCTGAGAGTGATGGAGGATTGTGGCAATCTATACTAGCAAAAGTCTTGTTAACACTATGGCTATTGTCAATGCTATTTCTATCTTGCAGAGAACTGCCCTCTGATTGGCTGAATGCAGGCTGACTGACAGTGCTGAAACAGAGCTCAACCTCCTCCTCATCTGAGTCAGTGTCCTGAGGACCCTCACAGTGACCTTGAGACATCTCTCTTTTGACAGCACTGTCTGCAGAGTCGCTTTCAGAGTCACTATCTTCCACCAGACTGTACATACTTGGTTTCTCTCCATGTCCTTTCTCTGGAGGGACAACATCCTCTTCCAGATTACTAAAGTTTCTTGAGTAACTATTTAAAAATGTCTTTCCTACAGGAAAATGGCAAGCATTGTTCCCCACATCCAGTGCAGAGAAATCCAGAAGGTTTGGTTGTGATGGCGCTGCAGTCTCTCTGTCGTCTACTTTACTGCACTCTTCTGTTTTTGCAATTGTGTCTGTGAATTCCAAGACATTTTGGTCTTTTTCTTTGCTTTCTGATGAGTTCAGTTCAGCTATTACATCATCAATATTAGTGACAGGCATGTTGTTGTGGATTGCTAATGCCTGTTTTATATTTGTTTCTGATGAAGGGCTTTCTTGAGCCACAACTAAAGTTTTGTCCATATGATTCCTTTCTTCAGGAGGAGGTCTAGGTGCCTCCAATTTAGATGAGCCCTCACAGCCAGAGGACATAATCAGGCTAGAGAGTCGATCTACAGCTGCAAATGTGGATAAAAATACAACATAGTTAGACATTACAAAAACCATTTTCAATTACTACAAATGTACAGGTCAATTAATCAACACAGTACGTTACATAGGACAATTCCAACTTCAAATCAATAATAGGTAGTTAAAAACCTTGGCAGAACAGTAAAAGAGAATCACTGGATATGACTCTACATCAAGATAAGTCCTACCACACAAGTGCACCACTGAGGTCTGCAAGACAAGCTACAAATTGCCTGTTTTATAAATCAACATTCCACTCGAAAAATATTCGACTAATCCTTTTCCAGTCTCCTTCAAATATGCGTATAGAATTATATTAAAATAAAACCATAGCAATACCCTTGAAATTCATTCCATAGTCTGATATTTCATTGATTCAAAACTGGTTCTGATTCTGTTGATCATTAGTGCTTTTCAAAGCCATCAACTTTGGACTTCTAGTATGAAACAATTTCTCTGAGAGGAAAAAAAGGTGAGTCTCACTCATACCCAGGGATTGGTGGGGACAACAAAGACAATCTTCAGAGATTTTTTTTTTATTGTTTCCAATGATGCAACACTGGCATCCTGGAGGCATATTTTCTGAGACTTTATTCAGTTTTACCTGAAGCAGACACCTCTGAAAATTCCATTCACAATTAAAAAGACAAATGTAAAATATGTAACATCTTCTGAAATATTTCATGCATTCAAAAGGCATTTCACTGGGTATAACTGAAAAACGTAGACCTTATGGTACATTCAACGTGCATATTATTCTAAATATCATACACACAGCTGATAAATGCTCATGTTTACATAAATGTATATGAGCATTTGCTCTACTGTATATGATGAATATGATCAATCATATATAACCATGAGATGACGGCAGGTATAGACAGACAATGACAGACACATGATGTTAATACACTGTATATCACTTGTTCCTTGAGGCTATTGCTCTGCATGAGATAGTAGAAATGTTTTGACCAAAATTAAATTTTATGAATGTGTTACTTCTTTCATTTTAAATTTTAATGTGGCCGTCAGAGCAATAACACCAAATCTAGGTACTAATTGACTAGCAGCCTCTAGAAAGCATTAGCGCTGTTACTCTACACATCTACAGTGGCTACGGTAGTAAAGTAATCAATAGTCACCATTGACAAATAGCCAGCAGTCTGCAGTTCCCTTTGAGCTGGTGAAGGGTACTGCCAGAAAGGGGAAGCCTGTAGTACTCCTACCTCTTTAAGGCAGCATGGGAAAAGACAGACTGATCTCTTTATTGCAGTGGCAAATCTACCTGCCCTAATGATCTCTTGTGTTTATCCTGCTAAATTGTGATATATTGTTTATACAATTAGGAATCAGCTTTGATTCTGCTATAGCACCACAGTCTGCAGCAAGGGAGGAGGGGATATGGACAATACTTTAACAAGCAATCTAGAGCATTATGACACTATACATAACAACCGACTACTATTCTTGATCATAGCAAATTCATATGTTGATTTTTAGATTGGTTACGTAAATTGGGACCTGTGTGAGTATAGTGTGCCAGTGTCGTGTACAGAAGATGTTTGATCAGATTAGGGAAAATAGATTGTTTTAAGGAACTGTTTATTCAAAAATGAAATTCCTCATGCTGTTTCAAACCCCTCATGACTTTCTTTTTTCCACAGAACAAAAAAAGAAGAATTTTTGAAGACTGATTTATATTCAATTACAATGAACAGAGACAACATAAATGCAAAAGCACCATAAAAGCAGTCTATACGACCTGTGCACTATTAGAAGTTCTTTCTTTGTGAGAGAAATGATATTGGACCAGTTTCATGGTGCTGTTATGGTTATTTTGTGTTCTTTTTAAGATTTAATTAAATGTCAGTCGCCATTCATTGTAACTGAAATTCTCCTTGTGTGTTCCACTAAATAAAGAAAATCATGCGGGTTTGGGACAACATACGGGAGAGTAAATAAGAGTTTTCATTTTGGGGTAAACTATCCCTTTGAAGGGATCATCCTTCTTTTGGAACATTTAAATGACCAGACATACATCGAAAAAATCCATCACCAAAGCTATTATCGACTTATCATCAGTTAACTCCAGGAAGCAATAGATATGCTGGCTACTCACCTGAGACTGGCTTCTTAATCTCTAAGGTCAATGTGATTGGCAGGTTGTGCATGAGGTCACAGATCTCCTGATAGGTGGATGTACACACAGGGGTGTCACCAATTGTTACAATCTCATCACCAACGCTCATCTTCCCTGAGGCTTCCTGAAGGAATAGATAGAAAAGAAATGGGTGAAATACATTCCTCAGATTTATTTTGGAGATATTTCATCCAAGCCTCCAAGCACATACAGCCGTGTGTATTTGGACACCTGCCTGACACCAAGTATCATCTCAACAGTAGGGATAGGAATTGTAAAGAATTTAATGGTTATATTGAAAAATAAATAAAGAAAAATAAGTGAATGCTATTTACTTTCCAAATGATGATTTTACATTTTACTTAAAAAAAAAAAAAAAAAAAAAAGTGTCTGTCTTTGATGCAGCATCAGTTGAATGTTAAAAAGCATGACAATGAATCAAAACGTCAAAATTTCCAACCTACCCTTTCCGCAACACCTCCTGGTCTCAGCCCTGTGATCAGCACCTTGAGTGGAGTGGACTTAATCTCCAGATCCAGTCCAAAAGACTCGGTCTCACTACGCTGGAGCAGTACCGTCTCAATGGTGCAGACCCCTGCTAGCTCACTGGATTCACCCTTCTTGCAGTGCAGCATCCTGCAAGGTGGCCGTGTGCTATTCTGTGTAACCTGAGCAGGGGTTGCTGGAAGTAAAGGTGGTTCTTCACCCTTGGCCCTTTGTGGAGGGCTGGGGCACTCAATGCTCATCATGCTTTTGACACGAGTCACGGCTTTGTGCTCCAGCTTGGGTGAGCGTTTAACCTCCTGCCCTTCTCGATGGGGCTCTTTTTTGATGCCCAGGTTTGTTCCTCCGGCTGCCTCCATACAGCGAATGGGCATGAAGGGAGATTCGGCACCAGGAGGGCCGCTAGGTCCTTCCTCAGATTCAAGCGAGCTGCCGTAGATCGGAGTGGCTGGCTCGCTGCCGAGCTGTCTGTGGCTCTCGCTGCTATCCTGGCTTTCATCATCAACTTCAAGAGATGATGTGGCTATTACAATACCAGAGTCTTCCTCCTGGTGGTGATGGTGGCCACTCTCTGAGACCCCACGGAGAAGGCGACGGAAAGGGCCACTGTCCTCTTCAAGACCAGTCTCGTCGTCACTGGGCTCATCCTCATAGCAGATAACCCGGCGCTGACGGAGAAGTGGGCTACGTACAGAACTCGGGCTGCTTCCCACGCTGGGCTGTTGGGCCGCGTCTACTGTGCGACCAGCCCCAGCAGAAGCTTTACAACATTCTGGGGTAGTGGGACTACTATCTGAACCTCTACAGGAACCATCCCGAAAGACTGTTACGATAAGAGGACAGAAAAACACACTGTTTTAGTGACAAACTGTGATTGATCTTTTTAATCAGCATGACACTAGATTCAGTGGTGTTACCATGTGACTGAGGTGCTGCTGATTCCTCCATGGACGTATTACAGCTCCGGCTACAGTGCAGCATGTCGTCGTCACTGGATCCCATCGCCATGGTCTCAGAGAGGGAAGATTGGCTGGGTACATCGTGAACTGAGAAATACTGAGAGAGCTCTGCCTCTGAACTCAATGAGCCTTGCTGCCAGGGTCAGATGAAGACACAAAATCAAATCTTTCTGAAGATCAACATCATTCAGTAGTGTGTAATCAATGGACCCAAAAAGTATTTGGATGCTTAGATTAAACTTAAAAATGTATGAATGTCACTGCATTAGACGCAAAATACTTTTTTCAGAAGTAACTTGACTTTGACAGAAAACACAAGGGGATTTTTAGTGGATTTAAAAAGTCAGTGTCTTAATTTTAAACAATATATCTTGTTTTATCATTCGAAATCTAGTAAATTTTTGTGGAATATTTCACTTGAAAAGTGTGATTTTGCACTTTTTTTGGTATTTTGTTATATAATGCAAAGACATTTTCAAGTAAATAAAGAAAGTTGTATGGATTTGATAAATTTCAAGTCTATTGGTGAGTCCTCTGTAGACTAAAGCTTCTAGTTTACCCTGCTGGCTGGCTCTAGGAATCTCTTCATGGTCCAGCTGAGAGCAGGATTACCCTCACCCTGCTTGACTTTAACAGTGGGAGATGGACTCTTGGACGGCAGGCCTGTGAAAGAAAGCACAAAAGAAAATGACAGTTATATTTATTCAGCTTGGAAAAGAGCTGTGCTTCTTGATGTGGTACAAATCAATATTTTCCAGTTACTAATCAGAGACTACAACTGAATCAGAATTTCAAAACAAATATTTGGAAACTTAATATGAAGTCCAAAACATCATAAATCAAAGCCAAATTGAGCTTTTCAGAATTTGACTAGCTGTAAACTAAACCATGTGGCTTTTAAAGCCCTGAGAACAAGCACGGTCAAAAGTGGCTGCAGTCAGACCAGGGCAAAGGCACTTTACCAAGTGTGTGGGAAGAATGACTATCTCTGTGAGTGGAGCGAGTGATCACTTCATCCATCTCCTGTTCAGACACCTGAGGATGAGAGATGATGATATAAGATACTCAGCCATTGAATCTCATGGACCATGCAAAAACATTGCTATATCCTGAGTTTAAGTCTTGATTAAATATTAAGTATAATATCTTGATCTGATATTTAACATTTCTGACCACCAGGTGGCACTGTGATTTAAGCAGAATAACCTGCCTAAAATCTGCTTCATAATTCTGCTCTATATGTACTAAATACAATATTTAGTAATGTAACCTCATGTAACCATTCTTAGTCATGTCCATGCCAACATTACCTTACAATCAATAGAGACTCTTGAATAATAATAAAATTACAAATTAATATAAATTCAGGTGTCAAATTAAATTATTCAATGACAAAAAAAAAGGAAGAAATGTGTGATACTGTTTCTGGCATTTCACATTAAAGTATAAGGATTACATTTAAGTAATGTAAACCATTTAGCCTAGTTGTTTTGATACTACACTTAAAGTAGATCCCTGTTTACCTTTATACAACTCTTCTAGAGAAGGCTTAACTGATTTGAGATGAGATCAGGTTTTACCAGATCTATTTCAGTTGACTTTTATTGTTGTCTTCAATACAAGTCTTTCTCAATTCAACAAAACCGATTAAATGTAAAATAATAAAAGAAACCCATTACATCTTGAGTGCAAAAAACAGACACTTCACGCCAGATGCACCTGTATGGCAAAAACATGCTTAAAAATCCGGTCGTCTTTAACAACAAATCCACCCAAGGAGCACTTTTACAGCTCATCTGAATTGGAGTCATGAGCCTTTACAGTCTACAGGAAGATATAACAGAATAATGCAATCATAAAAACCCATCTGCACACACAGGCTACATGCAGACACATGCATAAAATATGTATAAAATATGTCAGATACAGATTTAAGTAATTAATGATCTTGCTGAGAAATGCTTCTGACCTCGTGTCACACACAATAAGTATTAAGCTAGTCCTAACACTTCTCCACTCATTTATCAGGTTGAGTGAACAGTCAGCATATTCTAACCACCAAAACCTCCCGCTGGACCCCACCCCAGTGCACATTTTTCAACATCTTGATTCATTAAGTGGATGAAAACCAAGTCGCGCTAGCAGAAGGGGGAGAGGAATGTTGTTTACTTTTTGTCGGGCTTCAATGATTCATACTAGGAGCAAATTACAGCTTAACAGGTGTATGGTGCTTTTGATTTCCACTTGCAGCAGTCTGGCAGAGGAAGCGGCCCTTGTGACTAAAGGAGTGTGACCACATCACCAAACTGATGTTTGAGGTGTATTTATTCATAAATTAAACCAGGTTCTGAAAAACTAGGGGTCGTTTACATTATTCTCTACAGACATAACATATTTATTTACATTTTGTTTTTCCATTGAGAATTGAGCGTAAAGAAGTTGCACCTGCTGAACTAAACTATTAGCTACAGTGGTTTTACAAAGTAAGTGTTAATGACAGTTTGTATATACAGTAATTTCTATATAGAGGCTAAATAAGATACCATAATGGGGCTCCACATGTGTCTGAGTTAGACTCTTACTTTGGGGTTCGGATGTCGGCTGATGATTAGGCTGACCGGACCGGGTCCACATTCACTCAGGATAGCATAGGCTTCACTCAACGCCGCATGTCTCAGGCTCACAGAATCAACCTCCAGAAGCTGGTCTCCTCGACTGATACACAAATACACACATTAGCCATTATAATCAATGATCTGATAAAAATTGGAGATGGTCCGCACTGCAGAACACGAGATCCAGGGGGTGAGGTTGGATCCAGATCCAACTCCTCCCACTTTACATATCCCTAAACCTACCCGTCTCCACCCCCTGGATCTAAACCTACCCATCTCCACCCCCTGGATCTGGATCCAACTCCTCCCACTTTACCCTTTTTTTCCCCCTAAACCTACTCGTCTCCGCCCCATGGATCTCGTGTTCTGCAGTGAGGGGCTACTAAAAAATTGTTTTAAGGGAAGAACTATTTTCCCCAAAAAAGTATTTTTCACAGGGAAAAGGGTTTCCACAAAAATATTAAGCAGCACAAATGTTTTCAACATTGATAAGAAATGTTTCTCAAGCTCCAAATAATCATATTAGAATGATTTCTGGAGGATCATGTGACACGGAAGACTGTCTTCAGCTTTACCATCATAGGAATAAATTATATTTTAAAATATATTAAAATAGAAAACATTTATTTTAAATTGTAATAATATTTCACAATATTACTGTTTTTACTGTATTTTTGATCAAATAAATGCAGCCTTGGTGAGCATAAAAGACTTCTTTCAACAACATTTAATGAAATCTTACCAACCTAAATTGGCAAATGTAACATATATGCTTTCAGTCAGGACTTGAATGTACCACAGGGGAACATCTGATATTTTCTGGATGCTGGTTCCAGCTGTGGGTGGCATAATAACTTAACGCCGTCTCACCATATTGGAGTGAAACCTAGGTATTTTTAGCCAACTCAATCCTAATAATTTAAGAGATTTATTCTGTTTATTTTCAATAAGAGTATAAGATCATTGAGCAATAGAGTATAATATACACCATATGATAATGGAGATTACCGTTGATGTATGCTGTCCAAAGGTATTTTAAGTGTCAACCCAATTGCATTTGTTGTAAAAATAGACATGTCTGAAAGTATACTACAGCCTTATCTTTCCCTTCAGACAGCTGCAACCACTTTCACAACTAGATCCAACATTCAGGACCACATTCTCCTTCCATAAAGACCCCCATTCATGGGTTTCTGGCGCTTTTTGCACATTCTTTTTCAGTCTGTGAGGTGTTTCATCTAAACAGGAGTAAGCGCACACACACAAACTCTAGCGAATCACAAACAAACATGTAGACAGCAAAGCCCAAATGAGGTTTATTGGATGTTTTACACATTAGAAAAAAGAATGTGCTGCAAACACGTGTACAGACACATCGTGGGCTCTGTAGGGAAAATGAAGATCTATGCGATTGTTTTCCCTAGTGGGGTCTCATTCCTGCCGCTCCCTTCCTTAATTAACTGTAAGTGAAGAATTTAAGATGATTGCTCAAAGGGGTCCAGTGTCTGCTAACTCGGACAAACCAGCACCATTCACTCTTAACCACATGAAACGTTTAGGACATTTCACTGCATTAGCCATGGAGTCATTTTATTATTTTTTCTTAGAAATGTATTTATTTTTTCTTAGAAAAGTACCTGAACTAAAAAAGCACATTTGCTTTGAGTCAATTTTTCCACTGATTAACCACTGTTAAACATTGACAAACAGACTTGAATAAGAAATAATGAATTTTTATTTCACCATTGAGCTACTGTACATGAGACGTGAATTTGGGCGGGAATTGAACACTATATAACCAAAAGACTACCTGAGTCTGCCATCCATTTTGGCAACAGATCCTGGCGCCAAGCTGTGGATGTAGATCCCAGGAGCACTGTTTTCCAGTGTTAGACAGCAGGCACCGATACCCAGCCCCACACCTGGCTCTAAAACACACACAAAACAACATGCCAAATTCTTTAGTTCACTTCATGCATGATTTCTGAGTCTTATTTCTGGTGTTTATCCTGGTTAAAAGGTATTATAGATATTCTGACATAACAGGTGGAAAGTTTTAATGGTTCCTCAGATAGATCCAAAACCTGTTGAGGTGAAATTACCCACTGAACCAAAAGGAAATCAAGCCGGGTGTCTTTAATTTAAAAGACTTATAATTTGCCTATACACGGCAATAATATAATTCATGTCAGAAAAATATGTGGTGTCCCTGAACTGAATAAGTTAACAAAACTCAAATAATAAAAAAGCCGCTTGGAGGGTCTATTTATTAGAATTACGATCCAAGAATAAGTTTTCATTTTGGCAGGACGGTTTATTTTGGACACATTATGAGCCCTTGACTTAAACACACATTCATATTGACGCACAGGTGTGTGTCTACGCTAATAAAAATAATGTTAAAATAATTCAATTTCCTTAAAATAAAAAAAAATATTATGTGTCAAAATATTATGTGTCAATTTCAAATGGCAAGGAGTGTTGCAATAACTTCGAAGCTGATAGGAAAATTTAATATGGAGATAATGTTTTCTTCTAAAGACTTTTTTGGTCAGAACATTAAAATGTAAAAATGCTAAATTTACAAAAATGTTATATACACTACCATTCAAAAGTTTGGGGTCAGTAAGATTTTTTAAATGTTTTTGTAAAGTAAAAAGAAAAAGTTTTTATACTAACCAAGGCTGCTTTTATTTGATGAAAATATTACAATTTTTACAGTATTTTTGAAAAATAACACTTTTCTATTTTTATATATCTTAAAATGCCATTTATTTCTCAGATGGCAAAGCTGAATTTTCAGTATCATGTCACATGATCCTTCAGAAATCATTTTAATATGCTGATTTGCTGCTTAAGAAACATTTATTATTATTATCAATGTTGAAAACAGTTGTGCTGCCTAATATTTCTGTGGAAACAGTGATACATTTTTTCAGGATTCTTTGATGAATAAGTTCAAAAGAACAGAATTTATTTGAAATAGAAATCATTTGTAACATGATAAATGTCTTCACTGTCACATTTGATCAATTTAATGCATATTTGCTGAACAAAAGCATTAAATTCTTTCCACAAAAAAAAAAAAAAATCTTACTGACCCCAAATTTTTTAAACTTTTAAAAGATCTCTGCAACTCACAGCATTTATTTATTTTTTTAGCAAAAGACATGATTGTACCTTTGTTTAATGTAACCTCCATGATAATGCGATCCTTGGGACCAGGACCCTTACGAGAGTCCCCATCTTCAAAGCTAGTAGGGACTGGAGTCCCACCACTGGCATTTGAGTTTGGAGAGCTGGATCTGCTGAGCAGGGTTGGCGTGGGACAGGGTGTAAGACTGGGGCTTCTCAGACGGGTCCTCACCGTTAGAGTAACTACCCCCTTCTTCAATTGCTGAAAAGGAGGAAAATGTCATCCATTAATGTTGGATGGGATTAATACCTTAGAAAAATGGGCCTGAAATTAAAGTCTAGAGCTAATTCTTCTCTGAGGATTCATGCACTTCTGCAGGTGTTTCTGAGGATGACTGAGCAGTTTACCTTGAAGGTCTGAATGGCCTGCTGGTGCGTGAGGCCTTGGAGAGACTCTCCATTCACCTCCAATATCTCATCACCTGAAAGGTGGAGAAAGAAATGTTCACCAGCGAAAAACCTCAAGATAAAAGCCAAAGACAATGAAAATCCTCATGCCATGTGGTTGAGTTCCAAGTGCTTTGATGACAATTGTTCCAAGTGCATTAGAGCTACTGTTTCATGATCAGGAGTGTCCGTCTACCTTCTTTCAGCCTCCCGTCTGCTGCAGCTGCTCCACTGGGGAAAATGGTCTTGACGAATATACCCATCCTCCCCCGGGCTGAATCCTGCCCACCGACAATACTGAAGCCTAGACCCTAGACACATTCAAAGACACATCTCTATGAGCCTGGATTTACAATAGTACAGGTGGTGATGTATCTGGTATATGAAATGTTCCCTGCACAGAGGTTTCATTGTCCACCTCTATATCCCAGTTATTACAATTCAAAATAGAGAGTGAATCACCCCTAAATAAATAAAGACCAACAAGATCAAAGCAGTTTATATGTAAAATGCTATATATGTGAACCCTCATGGTGACAGCATGTATTGTCCTGGGTGCAGGGCCTCTCTCACCTTGCCCTGTCCTTTCATCAGGACAATGTTGGAGATTATGGATGGCTGTGCCAGTCGCCATGGAGATTCCACTTGAACAGTGCTCAGGGAACGAGCCGATTTCTTCACGATTTGATATTCCTGAAGAGGATGATAAAAGAGGTTATGAATAAACAATGAGATGATAAAATAAGCTTTATTTTTATTGTGTTTAACTGTGAGAAAATACGCAGCTACTGTCAGTAATTTGTACCTATGAAATCCTTTGTAAAGGTTTTTCCTCATTTGTAAGTCACTTTGGATAAAAGCAACAGCTAAGAGAATGTAAATGTAAATGCTATTGTGCTAATGTTATTGTAAAAAAAAAAAAAACAGACTTTTATGTTAAATATACTATACTATATTTAGGCTTATTGCAGGGCTCTCTGGAATACTTTATTCAGATTGGTCAAAAGAGGCATTCTGTGAATAATATATATATATATATATATATATATATATATATATATATATTTTCCCCCAATAATGACGCTAAATTGTATATTTGAATATTGTCTCTGGAACCTGATTTTCTATATTGTGTTTTCCCCCTCACAATCTTTAATTATACACTGCTCAAAAAAATTAAAGGAACACTTTTTAATCAGAGAATAGCATCAAGTCAGTTAAACTCCTGGGATACTCATCTGGACATGTTAAGTAGCAGAGGGGGTTATTAATCAGTTTCAGCTGCTTTGGTGTTAATGAAATTAACAACAGGTGCACTAGATGGGCAACAATGAGACGACCCCCAAAACAGGAATGGTTTTACAGGTGGAGGCCACTGACATTTTTTTTTCCCCAACTCATCTTTTCTGACTGTTTTTCACTAGTTTTGCATTTGGCTAGGGTCAGTGTCACTACTGGTAGTATGGGGCAGTACCTGGACCCTACAGAGGATGCACAGGCAGTCCAACTCCTCCAGGATGGCACATCAATACGTGCCATTGCCAGAAGGTTTGCTGTGTCTCCCAGCACAGTCTCAAGAACAAGGAGGAAATTCCAGAAGACAGGCAGTTACTCTAGGAGAGCTGGACAGGGCCATAGAAGGTCCTTAACCCATCAGCAGGACCGGTATCTTCTCCTTTGTGCAAGGAGGAACAGGATGAGCACTGCCAGAGCCCTACAAAATGACCTCCAGCAGGCCACTGGTGTGAATGTCTCTGACCAAACAATCAGAAACAGACTTCATGAGGGTGGCTTGAGGGCCCGATGTCCTCTAGTGGGCCCTGTGCTCACTGCCCGGCACAGTGGAGCTTGATTGGCATTTGCCATTGAACACCAGGATTGGCAGGTCCGCCACTGGCGCCCTGTGCTTTTCAGATGAGAGCAGGTTCACGCTGAACACGTGACAGACGTGCAAGGGTCTGGAGAAGCCGTGGAGAATGTTATGCTGCCTGTAACATTGTTCAGCATGACCGGTTTGGTGGTGGGTCAGTAATGGTCTGGGGAGGCATATCAATGGAGGGACGCACAGACCTCTTCAGGCTAGACAATGGCACCCTGACTGCCATTAGGTATCGGGATAAAATCCTTGGACCCACTGTCAGACCCTACGCTGGTGCAGTCGGTCCTGGGTTCCTCCTGGTTCACGACAATGCCCGGCCTCATGTGGTGAGAGTATACAGGCAGTTCCATGCTCGCCTGACCTAAATCCAATAGAACACTTCTGGGACATTATGTTTCGGTCCATCCGATGCCGCCAGGTTGCACCTCAGACTGTCCAGGAACTCAGTGATGCCCTGCTCTAGATCTGGGAGGAAATACCCCAGGACACTATCCGTTGTCTCATTAGGAGCATGCCCCGGCATTGTCAGGCATGCATACAAGCACGTGGGGGCCATACAAACTACTGAGTACCATTTTGAGTTGCTGCTATGAAATTTCAGCAAAATGGACTAGCCTGCTGCATCATTTTTTCACTTTGATTTTCGGGGTGTCTTTGAATTCAGTCCTCTGTAGGTTGATAATTTTCATTTCCATCAAACTATGTGGCATCCTTTCGTTCCTAACACATTACCCAGTCCATATAAGTATAGATATCCAGCATGATATTTTTCCCCATTGAGATCTGATGTGTGTTCAAAGTGTTTCTTTAATTTTTTTGAGCAGTGTATTTTACACATTATCTGATCATCCTATTAGGGTTTATTTTGCAAAAATAAAAAATGAAAATGTACATTGTCCCTTACTTGCGTAAAGGCAGAGACTACCAAGTACTATTAATATAACAAAAAATGAAGCTCTGAGGTAAGGTTTAAACTATTCACACATCTTTCCATTTACTTTTGACAAGCATTGTAATTAGCACAGCTAAGGGAAACCTTCCACCCACATGTAAAGACTGTTGTATTTGCATTTGAAGTGGCTGTGCCACATAATTTTTGTTTTGGGCCATCACAGCACATGGAACTTCAACCATGTACTATAGACTATTCCAAGAATAACAGTTTGAATAAGGCAATAAATCAAAACGAATGAGCTGAATGCTGCAGTGACCTGTCGGACTCCAACTGTATCCAGCTGCTGTGGGAGGGAATGTTTGCGTCCTCCTCGCGCTGGCTTTTCTGCCACGTCACTTCCTGTATCACCATTTTCCACGATAAGCTCATCATCTTCGCCAACAGACTCCAGGCGGCTCCCTCCACCTGATCATATTGACATCAAGACATTAACTTGAAATGTAAACACACTTAATAATCAGTCATTTATATTCACAGCGGGAGAAACTGATCTCCATATGTCTGAATGTCTCTATGCTGATTAACAAGCATAATTTAAAAAAAAGTCTATGTGAACAATTTCAGTACACCCTGATCTGGTACCAGAATCTATAATAAAGAAATTAGAATTGGTGGATCCACCCTTGGCCATAATCCAACACATTTTAATCTCATTATAAAATTTTCATGCTCAGCAGTGTTGAGACTTGATACAACTGGACATGTTCGACCTTGGGATCTGCTACGGAACTTCATCGGTGTGGGGCTTCGGCAACATCCCTTGGGACCCTCAATCCTGCCACGTTCCTCCAATCTGTCAAGATCTGTAAACTGAAAGACAGGAAGCAGAAGGAATTAAGGAACATGCCTTGAACAGAGAGAGACAGAAGACATCAGACTGGCTCTGAATGATAAACACTGGAGAAAGCAAATGGAGTAAACGTTCCTCTATTTCCTGTGACATTTCCTCTTAAAATTGTAAGCCATAAACATTTGATTGTCCTTCACTGTGCAGGACTGTAGGAATGTTGCACACTCGTGCTGGTGAATGCTTTCTTATTTTCACAGAGGGAGATCAAATCTCATGTGTACATGAAAGCCAGTGTATTCATGGAGACCTCTTGGAGGTGTGGAATGGAAATGTGCCACATGCCCTTGCTCAAGTGATCCAGTATCCAATTTCAATACATATTAAATTATATTTATTGATTTCTGGTTGTAGTTTCTGCAAAGTTTAATAAAATAAAATGTAAAAAAACAAGTTTTCCTACACTACCATTCAAAATTTTGAGATCATTAAGATTTTTAATACTTTTATTACAAGATATTTCACTTTTATCACATAAAGACATTTATAATGTTACAAAAGTTTCATATAAATTTTGTACTTTTGGACTTTCTATTCAAAGAATCCTGGTAAAAAATGCATCACAGTTTCCACAAAAATCGGTTTCCACAACATAAATAAATACATAAATAAAACAACTGTTTTCAACATTGATAATAATATGAAATGTTTCTTGAGCACCAAATCATCATATTAGAATGAATTCTGAAGGATCGTGTGATGCTGAAGACTGGAGTAATGAAAATTCAGCTTTGCCATCACATGAATAAATTATATTTAACAAAAATATATTAAAATAGAAAACAAGTCTTTTAAATTGTAATAATATTTCAAAATATTAGTTTTTACAGTACAGCCTTAATGAGTATGGGACTTTTTCAAAAACATCCAAAAATTTTACAGACCCCCAAACTTTTGAATGGTAGTGCATAATGATGTTTTTGGCAGCCCAACATGTGCAAATGTAATAATAATTGATGGCATTTTTTTTTTTTTAATTAGCGTGAGACGATTGCGTCTATCTCTGGTTTTAAATGGTAACCACTAAATGTGCTAAATAAGAAGGTGTGTTAGCTTAACTTGTCAAAGCACTTCACAGTAGAAAATTTGGGGCCAAATTCAAAAGGTTCTGCATGCTTAAATGATCACTAATAACTATAAACATAAAATGCAATTAAGTCATTATGTTAATTAACTATGATTATATAGTCAACTTTACATGTGCAGAGAAGTCTTTGTTAGCTACGATTGCAGATATTTGGCCCAGTTCTGCATAACACTGATATAACATTGACTTGGGGGTTTTTAAATATTTTTTTGTGCATTTATTTCTGTAACAGATGTCAATGGCATTTTGAAGTCAGAAAGCCTTGTGTGTTATTGCACCACTTTAATACTGCACTAACAACAATACTGCAATAACAACAACAAAAAAGTGTTTTCCCCTTCCAACCGTCTGAGCTTTAAGAATGAGCTTCGGGTTATCACAATGCTCCTGAAACAAGTTTAAACAGCAACATGTAGGGGGAAGATCCACTGCTCTCTTTTCAGGCATGCAGACAGGAAGCCCTTCCCTCCGTTGTCAGAAATGAGATCTGTCTCCTGCATGAACAAGCTAGGCAACACTGTTGCAGGTGAGCCCGTGGGCTTCCTCAAACCCCACACCTCCGTGCCTCACAGGACACAACGTGACAGTCACAGCTGCGTTCTTCTTCCAGATCCTTCCCTTCCCTATTTTGTTGAAAATGATTTTCCCTCCCTCCCTTTGTCTCATCAAAACCACTGAGCCTGACACTTCAGAACAGATCTGGAGACACACCCAACACTGTCAGCACTGGACGCCCACATAATAGCAACCACTCATCGCTCTCTTCTGCTATGGCAGGGTGCTGAAAGGGAGTGTGAGAACAGTTTGGACAGGTGTTTGGGTTTGGAAGGGAAAACTGAAAGGGGAAAGCAAACATATGGCAAACTGAAAAATTAATTGGCATAATTACACTCCCCATTTCATTTTCTGCTTAACTTAATGATAGGGCTCTCACACTTTTAGACCAATGAATTTCCATGGCTTTGCCTTTTCCAGGCATTCATTATTATTGAATAAGGATTTTTAAAACCCATTTATCAAGACTGCACTCATAAAGAGCCATTTCTAGCTGGTGAAATACTTGAAAGCAGGCCATACTGAGGGGAAAATAATGTGCTGATCATGATGAATCGTTGTTCTTGCATACTGCAACCAAGAGCTATGAGTGAAAGCCATACAGGTGTGAATGCTGCTGAGCTCTAGCACAGTCCTGTAAAAGATGAGCAGTGTATTCAATTTATGGATTCTATTCGATTTGTCAACTTGTCACCTAAAGTAAACGAAGCATTTTGTTATTAAACCAAGGAAAGGTTTAATTTGTCATTTACTTGCCAAAAAAGTTACGCGCAGTGACTGCAACAACAACAAAAAGTTTGTTTTAGTGCGGATGTTGTAGTTTCTGTAATTCCACAATCAGAATTTCCAGGTCTGGAAATCACAATTTTTCGTTGTGATCCCTATAAAGAACAAACTTAAAAAAATAAAAATAAAAAAAAAAGCCACAAAGTGTTGCTTCAAAATCATAGGACCTATGAAAAATAACATCTGCAAAGAAAGTTATAGTAAAAACAAACATAGCACATGACAGGAAGTCCTTATGATAAGTACCAGGTCAATAAATCATGGGAAATGAGAACAAGAGCAAAAAACTATACTGTTTATTTCTCCTTCAGTCCCCATCACTCTCTAAGATCTCCCACTTTGTCATTCATTAAAGACTGAAGACTGAAAGGAGAGATTAGAGAACACCGGATGAGAGGAAGCTATAGGCTCCTTAAACCTCATCATGTCCCATAAGCCTTTATTTACAAGTGTTCATCTATGCAGTGGCGAAGGGAATCCTATTGAGGTTTAACTAGGCTAAGATGGTCTTTGTCTAGCGACACAAAGATTCTCAGTATGGCTGAGCAATATGGACAAAAAAAAAAAAAAAAGAAAAACATCTCTGTATTTTCTACTTTTTTCTATTTGGATAAAAAAAAAAAAAATTCTGTATTTATTTAAAAAAAAAAAAATGTTATTTCAAATCCTGCCCAGTGTTGACCAACAAACAATGTTCATTGAACATTACAGGCTATGAAAACAAATATAGTAAATGTAACCACGTAGGCTATGCTATATATTATGTGCAAAAGAGTTAAAAATCACATTACATTCTTACATTGTTACAACATTACAACAACGATTTTTAAAGCAGAAGTTAAATTCACTAAACTAAAAATAAAGAAAAGCACAGACTAAATGTTAAATCCAACCATCCGTCCATCCATCCGTCCGTCCGTCCATCCATCCATCCATCATCTACAAATCCATCCATCCACCCATCCATCCATCCACCAATCTATATACCTAGCAACCTACTTACTTATCCATCCACCCATCAAGTCATGTACATTTAGTGCCTTAAATGGAACTATACTGTATCTGTTACTGTCTGCTATTTTTAAGCTTAAATATTGCCACTATGAGTAAATTATTGATAGGCACTAGAAGATCACAAAATAACAAAATATTTCAAAATTTTTCTGTTCTACAGTTAAAAAAAATCCAAGCTTTACTGCCCCAGATTCACAGCTATGTTCAGCAGGAACCGTGGAATGCTAATGTAATTAGACAGCAGGCGGGACGGTTGCTCTTTTTCATTTTTTTATCCCGAAAGCAAGAACGTGTATGCAGTATAGACGCAGTGGGGGGCGGTGGTGAATGACCCACTTTACTCTGCACCACAGAACATCTCAACCAGAGCATCATGGGCGCTGCTCTCCAAAAGAGTTTAACCCTAATACACTCAGTTGTGTGGTCCTGTCAGTGCGCCACTGAAACAGCTAATGGCCGGCATTAGCCGTGTTGTCATCACTGATCAACAAATCAGCGCAACGTCTCATTTTGTATGATTAAACATTAACGCTATGTGGCATTAGTGATTTGATGCACGCCTGCTTGCGCAGAACAAATGAATAATTTGTTATCTGTGATGAAACAAACAAACGCTGATCCAATGGCTGCTTGGTAAGCAGTGGCACTAATATTTTTCTGGCAAAACAACAGATAAAACCTCAAGAACATAAATGGGGCCCTGGCACACAGATCAAAAGAAGCAAACAGATAAAGCAACTGTGCTGTCCTTAAAAGGAAACGCTGTATTTTAAATCACAACATGCTGCGGGTATTTCAATTTTGCTGAAAAATATCAGGAAAGTCTTGTTCTTATCAGACAAACCATGGAAGTGCATTCGCTTTTTATCAAACACCTCAACAAGGCACCAGTGAAAGTTTAACGGAGAACAACTACACATACTCGCACTAAAAAACAGATTACGATAAAGCACTGAGCATTTATCCCCAAAGCAAACTTTTAATCATAAACATTCTCTTCTAACAAAAACAGAAAAACAGTCTGTTCTAGCTCGATCTGAGGGCAGCTGAGGCAGCACCAGATGAAAGTGGAAGATAATCAGGCTGATAGGCGGCAAACGTACGTACCAAGTCCTGGGTGGGCAGTGAAAGGCTGCTGGCCCTCACGTCCTCCATGTCCGGCTCCATATTCTCCTTCTCCTCCCCGGGGGAGGGAGAGGCGTCCGGGCCAGAGCACGTGCTCACTAGGTCGGGCAAGCTGGTGGACGGGTACTTGTGGAAGTCCACTTCGGATTCATCCTGGGAAAGGAAGGAAGAGCAGCTGGAGAGAACATGTTGTGTGCCGTTGAGCAGCCTGCGAGTATTTTTAACTTTATCTCGGAAAGCCGAGCGGCGAGCCCATCAGCGCTTCACTCTTCAATTTTTTAGCTGCTACAAGCATCTGCCTGTGACATCTTTATGTGCTTGAACAGCTGACACACTTTATACGAAGAACACATCAAGAACAGCTCATGATTTGTGTGTGAAGACACTTGACACACAATTATTATAGGGTATGAGGCCAATTTGTTTGCAAACTCAAACTCACCCTGCTGGCCACCACCAGCTGCACGAGTCCAGCAGTAGAGCGCAGGATGGCTACAGCTTCCTGGTGTGAGAGACCAACCAGGGAGTGACCGTTTATCATTAGTAACTCATCACCTGCCTTCAGACGACCATCTCTGAAATTAAAAAAAGAACCACGGAAAGCATGACCAGGTCATCCCCTTACATGAAAAACAAGCAGCATATACTCCTGATGTCACGTTGCAGCTATTACAGTGAAATGTTAATTGGATGTTAATGAATGTTAATCAGGAACTGATTGGATCACTACAAGTGGTTTCTATATGACAGGAAGCTTGATGCAAATAATGTCAACTTGCTATACTAAATCAATCACAACAAGTCCAGGAATGTGTTTTAAGAAAGTAAATACCTAAATGTATTTGAACCAAAAAAATACAGAACATATTTCAAACTTAACGTCCTTGATGCCTGTGTGTCGTGGGACTAGAGCAGGGATTTACTCTTGGAGCTTCAAAACTGTCTAAAATAATTTCTGGATCATCTATTTGTCTACAAGGTGCAAATATCTAAATGATGCACTAGCCATTGTGTTCAGAGTGAAATGAGACCAGTTTCATCATGCTTTTATCAAGGAAAAAAAAAAATGTAGTTTATGACAATGATATCCCACAAAGCAGTGTTAATTTTGTTGATGAATAATTATCGCCACTGTTTTCATTAACAACATTTTTTTCACTGAAGAAAACAAGACAATAACTAAATAAAAACCAGTATTTGATGTACGGTTTTCTGTGCACACACATCCGAAGCGCGCACACAGAAAGCTGCCTCTCTGACAGTGTACGAGTGCTAAATTGAGTTTCCTTTCGTTTCTTTTCACGCTTAAAAGGAAACTTACACAAAAATATATCAAACTGCCCGTTTTGGTGAGTATTAATTTAAACAGAGTCGGTTGTCTTAAGTGAAAGTAAATAGTTGGGAGAAAATCGGATGTGTATCATTGGAGCCGTGCATTAGTTCTTAAAGTGACAGTACAGTAGCCTAATAAACCTGCTGCTGTCCTTAATGTCAACTCAAACAACAAAAGAAAAAGAGAAAAATCACTCACTGCTCTTGACTGAGTAACTTTAGCAGCTTTAATAATGATTTATACAAGGAATAATATGCACTATTTTTACATTTGATTACTTTATTCAATTTCTGTAATATTTCTTACCTGAATACTACTGTTAGACCTATCTGACAAACTTAAGTTTTAGTCCACTAAAACTAGACTAAAATAATTCAGATGACTAAAATATGACTAAAACTAAATGGCATTTTAGTCAAAAGATTATGACTAAAACTAAATCAAAAGTAACACCGCTACAAAGACATCTCTGTCTCTGCTACATTCTTCCATTTCCAAATGTCCTCAGACAGTTTGGATCCTTCCAGCCTGACCACTCAACTGAGGCTTCATTACGATGAACAGTGTGCAGTGAAGAGAGAAAGATTCAAAATCTGAAAGCCTCTCACTGGTCAAAATCCTCAGGGCTTCAGTCACAGATGAAGGAATCTGAGGTTATCTCAGTGTTAGCCGTTATATAAGAGCAGGAAACTTCATAACTACCCACATCATGCTGCACTGATGGCCCTGAATCTGACCACCTCTTGCGCCACACTAAAAAAGAAAGATTTGGAAAGCAGCCAGTTTGTCCAATATGCATGATTCATGTCTATAGGTTTCTCCGAAACGGCCCCCATTAAAACTGTGAGGGAGGAAATGTAGGATTGTTAAATTATAACAATAAACCCTAGTGCTGGTCATACCAAAAATAGCCCGCTCTGACTGTAGGCGCTGTGGGGGAGCTGCCTATGTATTTTACAACAGATCTGCAACATCTCATGAATTTGTATATCCTGTAATCAATTAATGTTTTCGGGTCCCAAGGCAAAGTCACAAGGGCTCATTTTCCCTGAACACATCTATTTAACTTAGCACATCATCTAATGGGAGTAATTCAAATTCTTTGAGGCAATAAGGGTTAATTTCAGCTTTTGGCTCATTACCATCAGGTTGTTGTGCTTTCTTTAAACTTTGCTAAAGTGTGCATTAATGAATCACAAGGGGAAGCAAGTCAGCAAATTCTCTAACATGTTACAGCTTAAAACACACAGTTTAAGGGCCAATGCACATGTAGACGGGGAGGGAATGATTTCTGCAGTATTAAAAAAAGACCCCACAATTTTTATTATGTGTTTGTAGAAAGTAAAGGGATATATCATGTTAGAATCCTATGCTGGCTCTGCCTAGCTTTGCAAAATGACAGCTATTTGCTTAAATATACCGGTACCGCAAATCACTCGAGGTGAAAATCACCAGCAGGGACATCAGGCAATTAGTATTTTTGAGGGGAGCACATTTGGGGGTGGTAACAGAACTGTTCTGAGTTTTATGTGAAAAAAAACAACAACCCCCAAATAAAAATAACTATTCTTCTTTATAATAAAACTTTACTTTTATTATAGTAATAAATTATTATCCCCCTTTCTCTCTCCCATTTTGCTTCTTGTCTGCTTACTGTCCTATAATAATAAAGGCAAAAAACAGCAAAAATAAATCTTTAAAAAAAGAATATTAGGCCTATAACTCCTACATAGATTCAGTCTTCCACGTGTTCTGTAGCTTTCAGAAACAAACTAATTCAAAGCTTATAAGCACTGACACCGCAAGGCCTATCTCAGCGTTTGAGCACATTTTGTGAATTAGCGGCTATTCTTCAAACCTAGTGTCCTCAACTACCTAGTGTACACTGAGTTTGGTCAATCAGTAAAAGCCATTTTAACAGAAGGCTAAAAATTTATATTTAGTCAAATTTTGAACGAATTCCCCCAATCACCTGCACATGAAAACTCGATGGTTCTGCACAAATCACCTAGGCTGTGTGACATATTTTAGCTTAAAAACTAATAAATACACCAAAAGATGAAAACAAACTATAAATGTTTTTTTGGTAGTATTTATCTGAATTTAAATGTCAGAAGCATAAAAAAAAAAAGAAGACATATATGGTTGAAAACACTGAACAGTTGTGATATATGATGAGCACTGAGCGCGTCCGTCTCTGGCTCAGCTCCAGCCAAAGCGCGAACACAGATTTGAATTTAGCAGCTGATAACATGACACGCACTGAATGTTTTAATCACACGGTGATCTACGCTTCAAAGGGTTAATTATAAAATGTAAAAATATAATTTTTTTTGTCTTTTGGAAGCTGCGTTCAAATCCATTTGGCTGAAAAATATGGGCATGACACCTCTGATCACCAGGGATCCAGCGATATGGTATTTCACCGAAATCTGGGTTATGATATGATAATATCCTAATTTTTTGGTTTAGTGTATATTTATTCAAAATTCTAATTTTCCCCCTCTTTAATCTGCATTGGAAAAATAATAAAATAAAATAAAAAATCTAAACCACAGATATCAGTTTAATTAAAAATTAATATTTGCCAATACTGTTAAATTATCATTATTACTGATTATTTTTAATTTAACAGTGTCTGTAAATATTGAGTATTTTATTGTGCATGCTCATTTTACTTGTTTTTACATTTAGATTACATGTCATCATCTAAAGTTTACAACATTAATCATTAAAAACACCGATAATTTAATAACACCTTTAATAATTAATATCGGCCAATTTTCCGTTATGGACCATATCATGAAATTAATTATCAGCTTATTGTATTGGCCAGAGTTTTAATATTGGCACATCCCTAATATTTTCATTTATTCTGTATTTTGGATTAGGGTTAGTTGGGACTTTGTTTCAGTAAAACAACAATCGAGTGTACATTGACTTAATACACTGTACTTTTACCAAAAACATTCATAGAAATAATATAACTAAAAGTGATGATTCTTTAGCATGTGAATATCACAGTATAGTGATGTAAAATGATGCAAATCTTAAAGTAAAATAGTATTTTTCACTACCCCTACTCACTGGTAAATTAGACATATTAGACATAATGTCAACAGGACAGCAAAACCAGAAATCTTTCCAAACGCTAGTAATACAGAGCACTACGACTACAACTACTGAATCTTCTGATACCTTGTGAACTGGTCATTATCGTACAATTGGCAGCGTGACTGGATATTTTCTGTGCATCCATATAAGGGTTTCACAATGGCTTTGAAGATTAATGAGTATCACGGAGGGCACTCAAGACTCGCTGATACTTGCATATGTATGAGATGTTGATTGAGCAGTATCACCACGGCACCTACTGTTGCCACGGCAGCAACTGAAAACCTTTGCTAATGAAAGCCGTTTACCTCTGTGCAGCTCCTCCCTCCTCCACGTGGGCCACGATGATACCGTGAGGAGAGCGTTTGGACCCTCGCCCGCCCGTGATCTGGATACCCAGTCCGTCTTGACCCTTCACCATGTGCATCTTCCAGATCCGGCTGCCCTCACAGGGCTGTAGATAAGAAGAGGGGGATATATTTATCCGTATGCTGGAACAATTAGGAATGTGCTGTATTATATAACACTATAATACCAAAACTCCTGCAGCAGCTGTTTTGTGATTTTAACTTACATTACAGTTCCCAAACTGTTACCCATTTTATGCTGTGTTTCATGCAAAACAAAAAAAAAAAAAAAAAAACGAATAATAATCTTTGAACAGACTGTTTCAGTAAATTTATAGCCTATTTCTCTCAAATAAGAAAAAAGGTTTTGTAAAGGTAAATGGAAGAACTGAACTGATGCATTTTCCATTAATTTTTTTTTTTTTTTTCTTTAAATCCAGGCTTACTTCCTCCTTTGGAAAGGCCATAAATCAGAAGAAGGGAAACTTTAAGAGCACCTGTTTCTCACAGTTTCAAGAGCCTCTTCTCTCACTGTGTGAGCTGCACTTCAACAATCACTTATATATTACCGTTAATATATATTATTATACTTATATAATACCATTTATGCTTTTGTCCTTCTATCAGACAAAAATGAAGATAGTAAGTTCATCAAACAACAGAACAGACATTTTAAATGTCAATGTTTTGGACTATTATAAAATATATTTATAATAGACTGTGAACTTTGTTCTCATGTCCTGTCTGTTCTTGCATTCACTTTTTGTGATTTTATTTTATTTATTTTTTTTTTTGCCTATTATGATGGCTAAACAACTAAAAAAATGTATTATTCTCTGCTTCTGAATGAAAATCAAAATAAGTGACAGCTTTATTACAAGGTTACATGAACCTGATCCTGTTTCTTAACAGAAAAACAGACATCTTCCTAACTGTACTTCATATATGTACAATATGGTTTAAAAGTCCATTACATACAATAATGTCATGACATTCAGAGTCCTTTTTTTCAGTCAGGCTTCAAATGCATGAATTCATTTTAGCCACTGAGTCATTTATAGCTATTGTGCCTGGCATCAAAGCTTTTCTAACAGTAACGCTAACACAGAAGTCTGTGAATTTTCAAAAAATTAATTTAAAGATGGGTCATGAAATAAGCCTAAAAATATATTTTAAAAAATATTCAGAAAATGATTCCCTTAGCATGCAAATTTGATCTTATATAACCTTTCATATTGTTAAATTCTGTCAACAGAGTTGTATTTTGTAATTCAAAGCTTAGTTTTATGTCTGTATGTATAAAGTTAAAAGATTTTTTTTTTTTTTTTTTTTCAAATGTTAAAATAATTTATTCTATCACCAGAAACAATAGCCAACATCAGAAGGCTTGCCAAAGAGGCCGAATACATAGTGAAACACTAGTGAACACTGGCAAGATGTTCACAAGATGGAAAATAATAATAAAAAAAATAATAAAAAATAAAAAGGGGGGGGGGGGATTCTTCACAGATACCACACTTGCTAAAACGTACTTTTTAGGTATTAGCTAAATATACTACCATACACAAGCCTGGAGTCAGAAAGATTTTTTGATTCTTTAATTAAGCAAGAATGTATTCAATTGATCAAAGTGACAGTAAAGACTACACTGCTACTTTATTCTATTTCAAAGAAATGTTGGTCTTTTGAGCTTTCTATTCATCAAAGAATCCTGAAAAAAATGCCATGGTTTCCATTAAAATATTACACAGCATGACTGTTTTCAACATTGATAATAATAAGAAAATGTTTAAGCAGCAAATCATCATATTAGAATGATTTCTGAAGGATCATGTGACACTGAAGACTGGAGTAATGATGCTGAAAATTCAGCTTTTCCATCACAGGAATAAGTTACATTTTAAAATATATGAAAATAGAAAACAGTTCTTTTAGATTGTAATAATATTTCACAATATTACTGTTTATTTTAATCAAATAAATGCAGTCTTGGTGAGCATAAGATACTTCTTTTAAGAACATAAAAAGAATCTTACTGACCCAAAACTTTTGAACAGTAGTGTATGTCTGATTAACCTGAGTAACCTGCTTGGAAGAACTCATTATTTTTGCAATTCTGCTTGCTGCCTCTTGTGGCGCAGATGCACACTTCACCTTTAACACATGGCAGTTGGGTTAGCACACACCTTTGAACTACAAACATGCTGCCACTTGTTCACATTTCCTTTGAAATCTGTCTAGAAGAGGGGCATGTTTTCAAGGAAAGCCTGTCGGCGGAGTGAATCACCGACATGGGATATCTCACTGAGATGGTCTGCTGCCTCTCTTCTGACTTTCTCACGCTTTTCCTGTTCACTGTCAAAATAAGCTTACACATCCTCCCTCTGACATGTTCCTTCGCAACACGCTTGCATAGACACATTAATGCTACTAATTACTCTCACGGTAATCTCACTGTATGTCTAGGAAATTTATTTTATCACATTTTGGAAAAGTGTATTTGAGAGGGAACAAGTCCATAAACTGTAATTAATGTTACACATAGATTATGTTTCCTGTCAACTGGGTTGTGAAGTCAGTCATAACTGATTAGTCATCAGTGTGTATAAACTACAAAGATTAAAACACTGTGAATTGTTCTTTGATATTGTGGTTGGTGAGGTGCAACATAATGGAGACACACATTCTGGTTGAGATATTACATTCCTCCAAGGTAATGTGACTCATTTCAGTGGCTCAGTGTGTTATTGTGTAACTTCAAAATGATTTTTGATTTGCTTTAAAACTGGCATTATGTGACATGATTCTAACCATTTAGATAATCCACTGAAAATGGTAAAAATGTGCAGATTTTCTCTTAAAAAGCTATTTCTGTCTAAATTGACCCTAAAAATCAACTTTCGTTTAAGTAGACTAATGTTCTGGTTTGGGGACCTTCCATTCAAAAAGCATGAACCGAATAATTTAAAATCATAAGGTTGCCTTATAAATAAAGCTTATCCGTCAGTTTGACTGAATGAGCGGTCATTTTCCTTCTTGTTTTATTTTTTTAGACAACATGAGAATAACGTAACGATTGGTATTTTGTTATAACAAGAATATCTATGGCAAGAGCTTTTTTCAGTCGCTGAATTCTTTTCCTCAGAAATAGTATGAAAAACAATAACATATGCTGCACATTTGTGGTTATTTAAATTCACGATATATCCCATAAATAATTCACTGGAAAGCATGAAGAGTCTCTAATTGTTCTCCTCAAATCCTCACGTTTCTTTCCAGGTTTGTTTTCACTGATAAATACAATTTATTATCTGTCAAAATGATGGAAATCACTTTGAAATAGTATCACGCAATGCTGAAGTTAATAAATATTTTTGATTAAGGCAATGTATGTTACATAATACAGATATATATTACTACAGTGATATTTAAAGAATCATGCTTTTGGGGTTATTCATGGTCTGTTGAAAGTACCTTGTTGATGCTTTTACACTTTTAAATATCCTTTTAATGTTCGATGGTTGAAGGGTGAGTAGAATAATGTCATCTCATTGCACCTAGTTTAAAAAAAAAATTATTATTGTGTTAACGGAAGTTACACCCACAGTTCTTGCAAAACTTCATGGGGTGTGGGAATAAGGTGGATATTTTTTACATTAATAATAAGAATACACTGATATTTAAATTCTGGCAAATACCGATAAATGTCCATTAATAAAATTCTTGTACCATTTTGGTAAAAATAAATTAAAAATAAAAACACTAAGAACTAAAATCAAGATTTAATTTTTTAAAAGATTAAGAAAGGTACAGTCTAAACATAAAAATACCGGAAATGAGAATTCACAGTTAAATATCCAATAACAACCAATAATAATTATTAAAAAAAAAAAAAAAAAAAAAAAAAAAAAATAATAATCTGCCTAAAACCAATATGTTACTAATATATTGTGCATCCCTATTTAAGCAATAAGGTATGAGAGGCTGTGCTGTATTGTGAATAAGTCATGGCTGAAGGGCGTTGTTAGGCACGACGCGAAGCGGAGCAGCACTAGCCTTGAGTACCTTATTGCTTATTGCTTTTATAAAACAGTTACCACACAATACAAATATTAAAGCCAGAAATATGTATCAGTGCAACTTTCATAAAGTAAACTTTTTCTAAAAGCTATCCATCCACCAGAAAAAATAGTCCCTGACCGTGAACAGCAACAGAAGTTACATTTTCACACCATTAGATGGTGGCAAAGACTGTCTTTATGAGTGTGTCAGTCAGTTGCGAAGACTTTTATATTGAAAAGACTGAATTGTTGTGAACACGGAACAAGACACAACTGACAAATGCTTTGACTAGCACTGTCAGTCACGGGAAAACCCCTTAACTGTTAAAAGGACAAGATAATACATCGATTTTTTATTATGAACATAGGACTGACCTGAAGGAAAATGCTAAATCTGAATGCAGGTAATAAACTCGCTCACTCGATCTCTTTCTCACAATACTCTTCTACATAATACAGTAAGCTTCAATGAACAATATCAATTGAGAACATACAGTTTACATTGTTAAGAGTGGTTGCTAAGGGTGTTGTGTAGTGATACACAGAACTGTTGGGTGAAGCGGTCATAGCCGTGTTTTATCGTAAATAAAACCAATCAGAATCAAGGACAGGAACTAACTGTTTTATAATAAATAGTATAACCCGCCTCAAGCCCTTCAAAGAGCGTGTATTTGCTAAATCTGTGTGTGGGAAAACTTTTTTTAAAATTTCATTTTAAATGGAAGTTAAGGACAGTTATACAATTAAGCATATGGATTCAGTCTGTTGTCCTTTCAAGTGGCTTTCCGAAAATTGCTTGTTGCAGAATCTCATGGAACCCGCACCTTGTCGGTCTTTAAAAGGCCTGTGTGATTGTTCAAAATCAGACACATACAGCTTTTTGGGATGATCCCTCCAAGCAGTTCTTCCAACCACTGGCACATGGATACATCTAGAAGAACCCTTATGGTTATTTTGAGTGAGCCACTCAGTTTAAGGTCACAAGACTTACATGCTCCAAGGAACACTAGCGGTCCCAACGGAGAATCAAATCGGAAACATGTGCAGTTAGCCGCATTGTGGGGTCCAAACTTCTAATTACATGATGAGGATGAGCATCAACCAACCACTCATCCTCAAAGCAAAGTCAATGGCAAATGTTTGAATTTGTGCACTTAAAGGGCGTTTCCAAAGATTTTAACGTGCCCTCTTTTCTGTTTGTTTGCTTGTTTATTTATCAAATTTTATGCTGACATTTTATGGCCATAATCTGTGTAACTTAAGTTATATATTTTATATTTTAATCTAATATTTTTAATATAACATTTTATATTTTTAATATTTCTACAATACTTAATAATTCTTACCTGACTGGAAGGTTCACTGCTTATTGACTCAGTTTTGTAGGATTCAGACAGGCGTGAGTGTAATCGGCTGGGTAGGGTGGCCGTGCTCCCCAACTTCAAGTGATTGGATATCACCTCCGAGGAGCCAATGAATGGACTATCATCGGTCGGTGTGTCCTGAGGGGTGCTGCTCTCTGGGGACGTGACCTCTGCCTCCATGGAGCTGTAGCCATTCTCATGCTCAAAGTCCCGGCTATCTTTACTGTCTTTGCTGTCGCGAGTGAACGATGAGCGGGAAATGACGCCAAATTTGCGAGTTCGTTTTCCATTCTGCCCATTCTGTGTGGGGCTGCCAACAGGCTCATTGGAGACATTGCGCCGGTGCTCATTAGAGACGTCCACACAGTTGCCCCCACTGCTGCCATTGCATGGAGGGAGAGGAGCCTTACGTTTGATTCTTCGCAACATGATCAGGTAGATGCAGCCTCCATTCCAGCACTGGTCTGCCAAGTAACTGTGGAGAAATAAGATTAAAAAAAAAAAATGAACAAACTGCTAGAACACATGATCACAAATGTAAATTAACCCGTTTGGTAGCAAAAAAAAAAACACATTTTCTAGCATCATTACCAGGGATTACAGAGCTGTCCATCAAATCAAACATTTACAATCACATTAAATACGCTAGTCAAATACTGTACATGTTTACAGATCACACCCAAATGACCTATTTTCTTTTGTGGAACACCAAAGGTGAATTTTTTAATTAATATCTTGTTCACTCTTTTACATGTAATGAAAGTGAATGAAGACCGGGGCTGCAAAGCTAAAATAAAGCAATAAGCCCCAAGAAGCCGTGGTTTGCAGTGAATTTATAACAGCTAAGGGGCATTGTTGAAAACCCTCTTTAGCTATTATAAATTCACTGTAAACCACGGCTTCACTGAGCTTATTGCTTTTATAAAACATTTATCACACAATACAAATATTAAAGACAAAAAATATGTGTCAATGCAACTTTCATGAAATAAAATCAATAAAAGCCTTCTTTCCGCCGGAAAAAAATAGTCCCTGACCCTGAACAGCAACAGAAGTTACATTTATTATGCAATTAGATGGTGGCAAAGATTGTCTTTATGAGCGAGTCACTCAGTCGCAAAGAATTTTATATTGACACTTGTTCTGAACACGAAACAAGAAGCAAATGACAATGCTTTAACTAGCGCTGTCAGTGTCAGCAGGGCACGGGAAAACCCAGTAAATGTTAAAAGGACAAGATCGCAGCGGACATTCAAACGGAATTTTTTTTATTATGAACATAGGACTGACCTGAAGGAAATTGCTAAATCTGAATGCAGGTAATACGCTCGGTCACTCGATATCTGTCTCGCAATACTCTTCTACATAATGCAGTAAGCTTCAATGAACAAAATCAATAGAGAACAAACATATGTTTACATTGCTAAGAGTGGTTGCTAAAACAGACGCAGCAACATACAGCTTTTTCCATAACAGGAATACATTACATTTTCAAATATATTCAGATAGAAAACAGTTCTTTTAAACTGCAATAATATTTCACAACATTACTGTTTTTACTGTATTTTTGACCAAATTCTTTAAAAAACAAAAACGTAAAAATCTTACCAACCCATGACTTTTGAACGATAGGGTATATCACATTTTGTGTTATATGAAAGGTCATAAGAACAACATGAGGGACAGTAAATGAAAGAATGTTATTTTTTGTGTGAATATGCCTTTAACCTGTATAATTCAGAGAGCAAACAAAGGAGTTTCTAAATCTGCCATAATTAATGGTTGTGGGATTATCTGAGAGTTTTTGAAATAAGGAAGGGCACTGATACAGAACATGTTTGACACCATGTCTAGACATGTCCAAAGACAGATTCATGACAGAAGAAACTGATATATGGTACCTGAGGGACATGTCCTGAGACATTCCACATTAGCTGATGCAACTTAGAAGTTTAACTGCTAGCTGCAGAAAACACTGCATATATGGTTTATCATATATGACCTCCATTTTAGCTCTTCTCTCATGTGATTCTCATAAAGAGTGCTTGGATTGACATTTAGCTGTATACTGAACATGTCTGACAATCTCAGCTGGTTGAGACCTTATGTCATTATACATTAACAAGTTAAAATGATTATAGTTAATCATTTGTTCTTCTTGTTTTGCAGAGTTTGGTTTTAATGATGTCATATAAAAGGTGACCTCAAAGTACAAAGAATGAAGGATTTATATATTTTAAATAAAGCTTTTAAATGCTTCATCTCATCCTGATATCCTTAAAGGGATAGTTCACCCAAAAATGAAAATTCTGTCATCATTTACTCTCCCTCATGTCTTTCCAAACCTGTATGACTTTCTATCTCCTGTGGAATACAAAAGAAGACATTTAAAGAAATGTCTCAGAGTGTTTTTTGTCCATAAAATGGAAAACTTTTGTGTTCCACAGAAGAAAGTCATACAGATTTGGAACGACATGGCAGAATTACATTTTTGGGTGAACTATCCCATTAATGCATTAAAACTGGCCAAATAAAGACGTAGACAAACTTCAGAACAACCATCTAGTCCTAAGAAATGTAATAATAGGTCAAAAGAGTGCACACACCTTGAGTTTAACTGATGTCAGGGTCCCAGGGTCAAATGAATGAACAATGTCCTTCAATATTATGGCAAGACTACATCTAATGCCGCACACAGGTCTAATCAACTGTGGCTGACTGATATGTTTCCCCAGTTTTCCTAGCTTCCAGCTGTACAAAGGCATGTGAGAGTGGACCATCTATGACAATGTCCCCCTGACTAGACATACTGACAGTGCTGATGTAACACACCAACAAAGCATTTGCTTACATCCCCTAAATAGCAAGCCAGACAATGGAGGAGATACTAATGAAAGAAACGAAAGCGAGAGGAGGTGTTTTAGACACAAAGAGTGAAAGAGAGTGATTAAATGTGTCATGAATGGAATATCATAAATATATGCTAATGTTTTTTTTTTTTTTTTTGTCATCAACAGCAGTATATTCAGTCTCAACACCCTTATACTTAGACATCGAGGAATCTCAATGACAGTCTTTATTCATCTTTGAATGTTTGCTTGTTGACATCTTTATCCAGTGCCGTGCCATCAGTTAAATAATATGCAACAGTATATGCTACTGTTATTCAGTAGCATGTATGTTTCATGACATACCTCACTTAAAGTGGTAGTCATGTATATATCAACCTCTGAGTTTCAGCTCAAATCATCTGTCAAAATGATGCATTCTGCACTCTGGCCAGCTGCTAATGACAGAGCGAGGTCAACCGAGTCTGTTGTTTAGATGATTACAGGGCCTGGACATGCAAACATACCATATGAATTCATCATCAAGATTAGCAAGAACTGTTTTCAAATAAACAACATGCATGATAGCTTCAGGTCTGATCCTCTCTAGAGATCAGGATCAATGAGGTATGCAAATTCACTCACATTAGATCTCCTGGAAGTAAAGCATGCTGAAAGTACTGAAAGGACTGTCAAGTTAAAAATACAACAAAGCGAGAAATGTTCAGGAAACGGCAAGTCGATGAATTCCCTGAAGAAGATCGAGGCATAGTATTTATGCAGTATCTGACAGCGTGCTTGCTTGTAAGGTTTAGACGTTTTAAGGTAAGAAAGCACATCTGTGGAATTTGTTGGTTTGACAGCAGCTGTGGTCTCGCTTTTGTTCAATAGGAGAGAACGGACTTTCGGCCTCTAATGTTCCTTTTTTTGTGGCGTTTCTTTCCCTCAGTCATCTAGCTGATAATGAAAAGTGTCTGACCTATTTCTGTCATGATCTGTTTTCCTTGAGCTTTCCTTTTCGATAAGAACAAAGTTTGTAATGTTGTGGGACTCGAGACAAAAATCGTCCCACATGAAAATCAACGGAAAAAGGAGAAAATATCTTGACATAACTCAACTGAAACTATCTTGGCACAAATCTGCCACATGTAAAATCCGAATCTGCTTTCCTAGATTTTGATGATAGTTCCAATCTCAATGGCAGACTGGAAAAGTTACAATGCATTCCAAAAGATGCAGATAGATGATACATTGTCTGGCTCGGCTGCGGAAAAAAAAGTATTGTGTGCCTCAACGCCGTTATCTTAGCCCATAAAACCATTAAAATACTACTGATGATTTATTTTCAGATAACATGTGGACAACTGGCATGCATGTCCCAACACCTGTATTTACATCGTGCCAACAGAGAGGAAAAAGACGAAAATATTTGAGGATACGTTGTTTGTCGTCATGATAAAATGGAAGTAGTGGCAGTAACAAGTCTTAACAATGAGATCAATAGCATGCATTAAAAAAATAGGCAGGGTAAATTTGAATTTAATGCAGTTCACCTAAAAATGAAAATCCCATCATTTACTCATCCTCATGTCATTCCAAAGGACCAGACTGAAAAATAGGTGTGAAGAAACACACTTAAATATAACCTGATGATTTGTGAACTACAGCGAGACATTTTCAATAAATAACCTAAATTTTGGCTATATTGTATGGCTTCAGAAGACATACAGGTGTATAAGAGTCTCTAATGATACTGTTTTCATAATTTTTGACCTTGACTTTCATTAGAAAGAAAAAAACAGCCAAGATATTCTTCAAAATGTCACACTTAGTGTTTCACGGCAGAAAGTCAAAGGGATTTGGAACAACATGAGGGTAAATAATGACACAATTTTCATTGTTGGGTGAACTTCCCCTTTAATGAAAGGGAAAATGAGTTTTTTAAGTCTGCAGTGAGTGAGTCTGTGGTTCTAAACGTGATTTATGTACGTGATGTCATGACTTAGGTTCAGTCCATGTCATTACTTAATCTTGCTAGACTGTTCAACTCATGCTTTGCCAACCCACACATGCGGGATCATGAGCAGAGGGCAACATAAACATTACATTACCACACAATAAAGTGATATAACAAGACCCTGTAATGGCACTCATCAACCTCACATCAATCAAAAGCCATAAACTCCTTTCATTCAGGCCACTGATCAAACATTTAGCCAACTACCATCTGCATCTCTGAGCCATAGTGATGGATGTAAACCAGAGAGCAAAATGCAGGGAACGAAAAAGTTATCAGTGGAGGTAACGAAGGGAAAAAGGAACATGGATGCAGATGAATGGTTGAAAAAACCTCCTTCAGCCCTGTAGCCGTGGTTTGCTATCTCAGCAGGTGTGTGCCATGCACTAATGGAGCACTGTCAGACGATCGCCCACATCAGTGTCCCACCGAAGCAGACACGTTTATTACACTCGAGAGAAACAACTGAAGTGAAAAATGAGATAAAAACCTGCCGTTCTAAAGACCCGTTATGCAAATCAGCATCTGATAAAGACCAAATAAGAAGAAAAACAAGCCATGATCTCAGCTCTGGCACAAGGACAAGGAATTTAAGCTGCTGTAAAAGCTAATAGGTCTCAGAGAAACCCAGCAACAGGCCTGCATTGCCTCTTTCAGCCTAAACCACAGCTGCAGTAGGGAAATCCATCTATTCCAGCCAAACACAATTTAAGCAGAACGGTGACCAACACAGATTGGCTGAAGCAGGCTCGAAGCCCGCATCTCTCTGAGCGACGTGGAGTGATTTGTTGTCGTGGAGTGGAGGACGCCCAAGACCTTTCCCATACAGTGTTGGCTTAATAATTCAGAGCTACGTCTCCCTCTAAAGCACTACGTTTGCTTTTCTGCAATCTTGGATTTGGCAGACTCCTCAAAGTGGCGCCTATGCCTGGATTGTATTGTAGGTGCAGACGTCAGGTTGAGTAGATGCTCATTTATATCCACAGCTGAAACCTCCTGAAAAGACTTTTCCCATGGCTGTGAGCCAAGCGACTGCAGACGTGCATAAAAGTTTACACCTGGATATCATATGCTGCAACAGATCCTGCATACTCACAAGAACAAACCGATACTGTGACAGGCCAAGTAAGGAAATCCCATTTCTTGGGTTGGATTTAGATACTTTTCCAACTTATTTGCCATAACCATAACGACTTGCACAGAAATACCACTGAGGGTTAGGTGTATGATATTTTGTCACATTATGACATTGGATTACAGGGGCACAAGAGGAATACAAAGAAGCCTGGTGTGCTTGCACTCAAAGAATTTTTTCTTCTTCCAGTATACACATATAATAATCAAAAACAACAAGACATATGATAATAAAATTAAGAATAAAAATGAAAAAGCACTATAAAGCAATGGCTCCATGACAGGATGATGTTTTTAGTCTTAAAGCAGATGCACTTAGAGTTCCTGCCAAGTGGAATGAATTCCATCAGTCCGCTGGAGAGGAGAAGGGAGAAAATCGTTCTACCACTTCACACCCACAGTCTTGTGTTTGTCATGATATGTGTAATGAAAATAAAAGATCATATATGGCAATATAACAAATAGATATGTGACCTCATAAAAAGAGAAGAAGAGTGTAGGAGCAAATTTATATAAACTGATTTCTGGTTTATGGACTTCTGTTATCAATGATTATTATGCAATGACTTATTAGAATTATTATATAAGTGCTTCTATCCAGATGCTGAAAGAAGTTTCAACACTCCATTTCATATTATTTTTATGTATTTGAAGGGTCAGGGTACAGACAACAACTCTGATTTATGTATTTGAGATGTATTTAATCCTCCAAAAGACTTTTGAAATATAAATTCAAGTAAACAAATTAGAAACAATCTAAGATCTTAAAGGTCTGACTCAGCACATACTCAAGACCAAAACACTGACATTTCTCTAAATACTATTTTAAAAATATCTGCCCAACTGCATTTAGTGGTTCTTGACTGGTTTTGTTTTAGGACCCAGATTTTACACTGAAGTCTGGAAGATTAACTTGAAGGGAACAACATGTAAATAAACAGTCACATTAACAAGCACTAGAAAAATAGGATTAAGATTAGACTCATGCCCTGCAATTGCTGCAAGAAACAGACATCAATAAAGCTATTAAAAAATTAGATTATAAAACAAATAATCTTATTTTGCAAGCTTAAATGTGTGTGAAGACACAAGGAAGAAGTTCATGCAGTATCATTTGATTCATGTAATAAATCACATTAGGTCATTTAGTAGCCCTAAAATTATTTGGACACTCAAATCAGTCTTAAAAATATCTGAATGCATTATATAACAAAACCTCAAACCATAAAAAAAAAATTATGCTTGATCTTTCATGAGAACTAACTTTTCTGAACCAATATATAATGACTTTTACCCAACTGGAGTAATGGAGATTTTTTTAGTCGATGCATGAACTTCTCAAGTTCACACAGGTTTCCTAGAAGATGCATTTCTAAAAAGAAAACCTGCACAGGCATTAAAGTGGTTTAATAGTCCAAATACAATATAAAAAGTTAATGCAACTTCAAATTGTTTGCTTGAAGAAGGACCACACTAAAGCATCAATTTAAGTTTTACATGATCTGAATTTCAAATGCGTTGTTATAACAGTTGTCAACAAAATATGCCACAATCATTAAACTGTAATTCATGTTATTCATGAACATTGTAAACTAAGTATGACCCCAAAAGTTTGCTGCATTCATAATAATCTTTTAAATACTGTTTGAAATTTTCTTCCCTCTTGCCTCATCCAGGTTACTGAAAAAAAGGTCTTTAGTAAGAATCCAAAAGCCAATGCTGGCCAGAAAATGAAGAAAATTATGCTTTCGCTAGGCTGATTAGCTAGTGATTTGGATTACAAAAAAGAGCATGAGACCAACTTGTGAGGGAAAAAAAATCAAGGAAATAGAAACATTTATGAGTCTAAACAGACTGAAGGGATAAGAGAGACAAATGATAATAATCTAAACTAAATTCTCTAAAATATGCACCATACATTTGTTAATAAGCCAAAAGGGCTAATGAGATGACCTAAGCAAGGATGAGGATATGCCTCTAGCTTTTAACAAGAGGTTCAAATGTCCAACCACAGACATTTACACTTCGTTTCCTAAGGCATTTGAAACAGTTATGAGTTCTGTAATATGAAGAAGAGAGGCTTTTGAGCATATATTCACAAACTCAAAACCTATACTCATGTGACAAATCCTATGAAATGATTCCCAAAAAATCCTGATTTGAGCATCCACCTGTTGTTGACATCATATTTTATGCTTCCACATTAAAGAGTTAGTTCATCCAAAAATGAAAATTCTACAATTAATTACTCACCCTCGTGTCGTTCCAAACCCGTAACACTTTTGTTCATCTTCGGAACACAAATGAAAATCTTTATGATGAAATCTGAGAGCTTTCGTCCCTCCATATACAGCAATGCAACTGACACTTTGACACCTCAAAAAGTTCATAAAGAGATTGTAAAATTAAACCATATGAATTGAGTGGTTTAGTCTAAATTTTCTGAAGAGACTCGATCGAGAAAATTTGGACTAAACCGCTTACAGAAGTCTTACGGGTTTGGAACAACATGAGGAGAGTAATTAATTAATTTCATTTTTGGGTGAACTAACCCTTATTGTATATACAATGTAAATACAATTCCTGATTCAATTTAAAACAAGGGTATTAACTCACTTCCCAGGTTACAACTGGAGGCAATACGGCAGCAAATACTTTAGTAAAGACATTCCACAATGTGGTGGAGAGCTGAAGTAATAACCTCAGTCAGCAATCTCCCCATGAACAAGCCTACAGAGGGGAAATAGAGCCCACCACAAGCGGCTCTGCATTTGAACGCTCTCAGATGGAGAGACAGATGTCAGGACAACACAGAGCTTCTCATTTCTTCTATGTGTGCATCTTTGCATCCATCTATATAGCATTTTTGTGAGTGTGTGTTTTAGTTTGTGGGTAGACTGGTTTATAAAATAGTTTACCATACTGGTAGCTCTGAAATATACAGTTTCCATTATCTTGATTTAAATTAAGGTCCATGTTTTCTATCTGTTATAGAAAACTCTCAAGCTACAATTATAAAGGGTCAGTCTTTCGTCAAACATCTTCAAAAGCCCAGAAAAGCCCAGGTATGTACAACTATTTAAAAGTTTGCGGTAAGATTTTTTAATGTTTTTAAAATCAAGTCTGTTATGCTCACCAAAGCTGCATTTATTTGATTAAAATACAGTAAAAACAGTAATATTTTAAAATATAATTACAGCCATTCATATAGTCACATGATCCTTCAGAATTCAGTCTAATATGCTGATTTGGTGCTCAAAAACATTGCTTATTATTATCAATGTTAAAAAGAGTTTTTCTGTTTAACAGAGTTGTCAAAAGTAACGACTTCGGTACCAGTGGATGCTGAAATTTTAAAAATGTGATGCTTTGAGCGCTATTGAGCGGATTCGTAAACACCTCTGATTGGCCGTTGTGTTGAAGCGCTCATCGGATATGTCTGTGATTGGCTACAATGATCAACGCACGGGAGCCATCCATCATAAACGTGTACTCCACGCAGCTCCGGGGGGTTAATAAAGGCCTTCTGAAGCAAAGCAATGCGTTGGTGTAAAAAAAAAAAAAAAAAATAGGGAAGGCGTAGGACGTAGTTTAAGCATTTTGAACTGCGAGAGTTTTACACTTTCTTCGAAAGTAGAATACCGAAGGCGGTCTGGCAGAAGCTAGATATTTTACTTCATAACTTGTTATATGGATTTTTTTTTTTTTTTTTTCCCACAAACACATCACTTCACTACGATTTTAATCAATAGTTTCTTAAATATAAAATCTTTTAGTCTGTTCTCTTTTCTGTTGATGCATAAACAAAACTAGAAGCACTAAACGTTTGTAGCTTGCCTGCCATCCAATAAACTGCAAAAAGCTTTGTGCTTTGTTACTTTTAATATGAAGTGATTTTATTGCTAAATTCAAACAATAATGTCTTTTTGGCACTCTTGTTCATGGGTGAACACCAGAGGGTATGTTGAAAGATACATAACAATTTGTCTAAATGAATCCTGTCTCATGTAATCGCTCAATCAGTGTTTCAACTGTGGAAAGACGTTAATAAAAAATCTTGTAGGGCAGGCTATACATGTCATTTAACGTTACATTCACCTCAAGAAATCTATTCAATGTCCAAATACTTGTTAGTTAGCTAGAAAAAAAATAACTCTATAGAAGAGCATTTTATTATGCCCTGTATTACATACTCATTATATTTTTACTTAACCTGTTAGTGATGTCTTCGTTATTTAATGTATGTTTGAATAAATGTCATGAAAACAAATGACAGTTTATTGTCATTTAAATGTTTATATTTCACCAACAAACTAGAGTAGAAACAATTCCGTTATTAAAAAATTGATATGAAAAAATGCCTTATGTGCAATTAAAATATTTATACAACTCTTGTACAACTTGAGTGTTGATTATTAAATAAGTTTGATTAATTAATTGATTATTAATTTATTATTTATTTTCTGTTTCAGTTTTCGGCCAAGTGCATCCTGGATTTTCGGTTTTGGCCCAGAATTTTCGGTGCATCCCTAATTCTTTGACAAATTGAAAGTTCAACAGACTTTTTTGAAAATATAAATATTTTGAAACATTTTAAATATATTTAATGTTATTTTTGATCAAATTAATGCAATGGTGAATAAAAGTATTTAAAAAAAAAAAATTGTACTGACCCTAAACTTTTGAACAGTTGTGTATACTTAGTTACTGAAACAGGGAACCATATTCCCTCAGATTATCACAGAGACAGATGGTCATCCACCTCTAAACCAGTTAGCATTGCGGAAGCCACAACAAAAATTGTTTGTTTAGGACAGAGACAACAGTCAAACAACCCAAACATGACCCGTTGCTTTAAATAGTGCTTAGTTACCACAAAACCCATTTCAACTGGCTGCTCAAATCTATTATTCCCTTTGGGGGCTCAAAGGAATTCGGGGATACACTCATCTCCATATCTCTGAAACAGCATTGGGATTCTGTCTTTCAACGCAGCGCAAAAACAATTCATAAAGAATGTCAAAAGCGAAGAAAAACATTATTATTCCACAGAATATGGCATGTACAACCCCATTCCCTTCTGTAAATATAACTGAAGTCTCAGGATGCAGAATTGCAGTAACACATTTTGTGGAGGGAATATTCAGTGCAAAAAGTTGACCAAAGCACTTTTTGTTCATTCATAAATTCGAGCCTGTGTCAAGCCAGTTTCAGAAAGCAATTTAAGACATGTGAGGACATAGAGTATCCCTCTTTGTGTAGTGCTGCAAGGGAGCTTATGTGACTCAGAGATAAGTAGATTTATAGTCTCTATTTACGCTGCGCTTCCTCATAAATAGAACACTTCCATTCACAGAGCAGCACTTGCAGTAGCTGAAGCTCTCCCTTTGGTTTCATCCACTATGAGTTCAGATAAGACCAACAGGCTACATGAAGATGATATGATGAAAGATATTAAAACACAGCTTGAACAGTGCCATTTAAACCAAAGTCAAATCTTTTTTAATTATTAAGCAGTATTTATTATTACTTTCTGCCACCAGTGAGATAGGATCTGGGTAGTGAATGAATGCTATTGGCAGAGATTTAACCAGATATAATGGGTAAAGGTAAGCATGTTTGTCCACCCATGTTTGCTGCAAAAATGTACATGCAGGTTATGATGTCTGACCAGGGACTCTCAGATATTTGTCAAAACAAGAAGCATGAAAAGTTGTTGAATGTTGTTGAAAACTGATATTCACCCCCTTAAATATCATTAGCAATAATTATATGATACCTAGCTGTCAGCCTATGCAACAAAAAGTTTATTACTGAAACTTGCTATTGCAAGATTATCCGTAAGATTTACTAGATTACTCATTCATTCAATAAGCTGTAAATATCAAGTCTCAACATATTAAAACACGTCACGCGATACGTAGCATTTAAGTATATAATATAACAGGCACAATACAGCCATATGCCTATGAAAATGCGCATTTTGTAGCCTACCTGAAACGTTCACTTACACCCCTTCATCATCATTCTTGCGGTGAGGTCAGTTCCCGACAGCTGGCACGCGCTGTTTGGGCTCCCGTGAGTTCAATGATCATAGCAATCATCCGTATAAAGTCCCTGAGTGACTCTGTATGTTCATGGAAATGTTTCTAACAGCTCCAGCGACTCGCCCCTTTCATGTGATCTACTCAGAGCTTGATTAAAGTCCATGGCTGCTTTTTTTCCACAGGACAGCCTGTCGATATGGACAGTGTTCGTGTCTCTGAGATTGTCAAATGAAAATACGGGTCGGTTCGGCGCTCGCAAACTTTGCATGCGCGTCTGGGATCCATTAACCAGCGCGTTGCATCTGAGCGGTTGAGATTGTTTGGATCGTCCCGCCCCTTCTTCAAACTCCCAACAGAAGACGCTCACAGCTGAATCTCAGATATTGACACACGAAGGAAGGAATACCACTGTGGCGGTGAACTAGTGAACTGCCTACATAGAAAGCATAGTGACCCTATGTTTAGAGACGGTTCCGATTCATTAATTAAAAATAGCTTACTAATAGGTCTACTTCATTCATTTATATTATATATATATATATATATATATATATATATATATATATATATGTATAAATAACCATTGACTACAACAAAACTCATTATGTGTATCTTTAACTACGTTATAGGCCTAACGAACAACCAGCAGGTAGATTTATCTGTTGTTCTCGCGAGCATAACGTTCAACACGGCTATAATAGTCGAGATTCTCAAATCATGTTAAAAAGGATATATGTTTTTGAGATTTACAGCTGCATTTTTCTTTTATTTTGGAGTGGCCTTTGGAAATAACATGTAAGGCATTAGACAGTTCATTTCACTTGGTCTGTGCAATGCTGTGTAGCTAGTTTACTTATACGGAAAGTATTAAACAAAGGATTTGGGCTTTGTGTAGTTGTCATATCACAGCTCATAAAGAAAAAACTTTTTCTGGTTTGTTGACAGATGTGACCTTGAGCAGCGTTAGTCATTCTGAATGAGGTGAGCATTTACTTTGAGCCTGGAGCTATACTTCATTATTAACTCACTAGTTTTATATGTTTTAATCATCCATTCAGACAGAAAAGCAGCCTCACTGTGCTGTCCTCCCTCCTGGCAGGATCATAATATTCCAACAAAACAGATGGAAAAAAACACTTAATCACTACATCTTTTACTGCTGAAGGGAAAGGTTGTCTCCACTAGGTTATGAATAAATAAAACAAATAAATACCATAAATCATAACAGACTGCACCTGAGTGTGCACTGGCTGGGCGTCTCCTCCTAAAGCCTGTTTTTATTATGAAAGACATCCGGTGGCGGGCAGCAGTCTGGCACACATTCTTCACATAGCTCTGAGGGGTTTGTGGGGAAACGTCCCAAAGACAGTAGCATCATTCACAGCACCCTAGCCTTCCACAATATTCACAGACTTGAAATGGACATGTCATATCTTCTGCTGTTGCTGTTCTGACCATAGTAAATTAGCTATACTGATAGACAAAAAGTAAAATTAAGAAGAAATGTGACAATTTTTTTTCTCTCTCACAATCATATTCATACAAATGTCAAATATCTACTTGCTGCCTGGTGCTCAATTTATTTTAGTTTGATTACATTATGTTCATCACATTTCATGGTGTTCATTTCAATAGTGCAAGTAAAAGGATTTTTGTATGGAATAACTAGAAAGTTTTGTACTACTGCCCTCTAGTGGACAAAGCCACAACTGTACAGTCCTAACTGCACAGCCTTTTTTCACCACACATAAATGTCTCTACAGATATCACTGAATGTGTCCTGAGAAATCATACTTAGACTCAGTAAACAGCAATAAAAGAGTCAGGGGAGGAGTCTATCCTAATAAGTCAATCTGAAAACTAACCAATCAGAAACGCTCCAAAAATAAGTGTTAAATTGAAAAGGGTTTCATATAAAATTAAAACATGAAAGAGTTTGAAGAACAGAAACCCTGTGTTTTACTACCTTAAATAGGACATGTGTGACTTTCTAAATATTTTCACTTATTTAAAATTCAATTTTGTAATTCCAGACTGAGCTAGGATCTTAAAATTGTAAAGAGGCACTGTCATGTGCGTGCACATGGCCTTGTGTGTAGGCAGATCAACCTTGCTCAGTAAACCACCACTTTCTACAAAAAAAGCCAAAATGGGCATGATTGAAAATCACAGAGCCAGACATGGTGGAATGTAATTTGTGGGGCTTCAAAATGGTTAGTTCCATAAACCAGACAGTATTACCTGAATATCCGGATTGAACAGAGTTAATCCTCAACCCCATCTGTGACCAGAGAAATCTGGGGGTTCCATGAGACTCTGTGTTATTCTCATGGCACAGGGTTTATGCACAGTAGATGAATGATTTGATTTTGAACCAATGTCATAAAAGCATTTTTCCAAAGAAGCAAGTGCAACTGGGAATTTGAGACAGATAAAATACTTTATTATACTTTATCATGTGAAGTTATGACTATATTCTGCCCATAACATAACAATAGGCTGACTTGCTGGATAAATTATGATTTCTGAGCACTATTATCTTTCATCTCAAGACTGAACAATTCTACACAGTAAAAATGTTTGTAATGTTAACAAATTATATATATATATATATATATATATATATATATATATATATATATATATATATATATATATATATATATATATATATATATTAGTAAAAATGCAACGGTCAAAACATGGTAATTGGTTAACTGTAAATTACCTTACAATATACAGTGGAAATTGTAAATGGTTTAACATCACATTTATGGGTGTTTTATGGTTATGGTTATATATTTATGGTTTTTGGAAGTAAAACTATAAATTATCATATAAATTACGGGGGAAAACCATAAAAGGACATTTGCAGAAACCTCTACATGACACATCTCATATGATTATATTTTAAAACAGATTTGATTCTTTTCATTTTTGTGTTTATTTATGACATTTAGTTAATGTTTACTGCATTATTTTGTGTGTTACTCTGATGGTGTTGTGTCTATGTATGACCTGTGCACGTCAATCTACAGTCATTGGTCAGGTTTTATGTACAGACCACTTGAAATGATTTCTGATTCATCATGTGGCTTTCTATTGTGACATACAGTCACAATAAGACGTAGTCTGGCCAAGCAGCATTTTGTCAAGGATAATCCAGCATTTTTGGCTAATCACTCAGTCTTACTTTTCAGAATCAAATGAGACCAATCTACTTTTTTATGTAACTGACATAAAAAAAAAAAAAAAAAGTTATGACTAGTGTCAAAGCAAAACAATTACATGACTAACTAGTCTAAGCAGTTTAAAGGGTTAGTTCACCCAAAAATGAAAATTATGTCATTTATTACTCCCCTCATGTTGTCCCACATCCGTAAGACCTTTGTTTATCTTCGGAACACAAATTAAGATATTTTTGATCAAATCCAATGGCTCAGTGAGGCCTCTATTGCCAGCAATAACACTCCCTTTATCAATGCCCATAAATCTACTAAAAACATATTTAAAACAGTTCATGTGACTACAGTGGCTCAACCTTATATTATAAAGCGACGAGAATACTTTTTGTGCTCCAAAAATAACACAATAGCCACTTTATTCCACAATATCCAGTGAAGGGCGATTTCAAAACACCACTTCATGAAGCTTCGAATCTTTACGAATCATTTGTTTTCGAATCAGTGGTTCAGAGCACCAAAATCACATTATTTAAGTAAACGAGGCTTCGTTACGTCATAAGTGTTTTGAAACTTCAATAGTTCACGTGACTTTGTCAGTTTGATACGCGCTCCGAACCACTGAATCAAAACCTATGATTCGTAAAGAATCGAAGCTTCATGAAGCAATGTTTTGAAATTGCCCTTCACTGGATATTGTGGAATAAAGTCGCTATTTTGTTATTTTTGGAGCACAAAAAGTATTCTCGTCGCTTTATAATATTAAGGTTGAACCACTGTAGTCACATGAACTGTTTTAAATATGTTTTTAGTAGCTTTCTGGGCATTGAAAAAGGGAGTGTTATTGCTGTCTATGGAGGCCTCTCTGAACCATCGGATTTGATCAAAAATATATTAATTTGTGTTCCGAAGATAAACAAAGGTCTTACAGGTGTGGAATGACATGAGAGTGAGTAATTAATGATCTAATTTTCATTTTTGGGTGAACTAACCCTTTAAGTAACTGGCCACAGCATTAATATGGTGTTTATCAGCACATTTTAAGGTAAAGATCAACCTAGATCTTGGTAGTTCAAGTAGATTGGTATATTAACATTATATATCACTTAACTGTATGAAATATACAGTTGAGGAATTTCATAATACAGCAAACATTGTTACAGTTGTTTGTTTGGCAACCACAGCTGCCAATTTTTTACCGTAAAGTTAACTGGATATTCTTTACAGTGTCATTTTTTAAATATTTAATATTTTACATTTTAAATGAATGAATCATTCATCCAAATGTCTCGCTAAATTCTTGAAAGTCCTTGGCATTTTAAATCATTTCAATGCATATTTTATTTACACCCTCACAATCTTGGAAGTCCTCCGGTTATAATTAAGAAAACGAATGAGAACAAAACATTTGATCTGATGATTACAAGCTATTTTCAATCAAGGAACATTCTTGTACTGTTTTAACTAGACCACAGTGCCTGATTTGAGGTTCTCATATCCATTACTGTGGGAAAATGGCACCAATCTCTTCACTTAAGACGAAAGAGCCAAAGCTTTCTTTTGCTGAAGAGAAAAGTGCAAACTCAGACATAGTTAATGCCAGGGAAAAGATGGCAGTCTTTCTCTCATTCATCCAAGCGGCAAGTTAACAACCACGAAGAGCTGCCTTGCCAATTCAGGACTCTGAGATTCAATTTAAAGCAAACATAGACTAAAAGGCTTTGATCTTTATACTGACAGGAACTAGGCAGACTTAAGCTGAAATGTGTAATGTTTCACAGTGGTTTTGATAGGACAGATGGAGAGTCTAATACAGTTAATCACTTTGACACAGTATATGTCTGTAAAAACAGTTGTGGAAGGAAAATGCACGGTTCATAGTTCACTCTGTGCGGTCCTTTATTTCTTCACACCTCTGTTTTAGACTCCCAAATACTTGTGGCTTCTGGATCCCAAAATCTCTGGAAAAATCCTTTAAATTAATTTAAGATTAAAATGGAAGTGCTAATCAGCTGATTCTAGCTTTCGAATCAAACAGCTTTGATTTTCTTTGTTGCAGTGAATCCAAGTAAAGTGTATCATTCTTAACCTTGTTTTCTCCAATACTCTCTCATTGAGCACGTGGAGAACACTTTGCATGGGCCGGTTGGATCAGCGCCACTGATCTATTTTCCATGCTCCCCACAGACAGATGCTGGGCCAGGCTGTTAAAGGGGGGGGGGGGGGGGGGGTGAATACGGCAGGACCAAAATTACAAGAAGACACATTAAACCGACAAGGCTTTTTGTGGTGAGCTGCATTCAGGCCCAGAAATTTTGCATTGAAATCATTAACATGAAAAGCACTTGATGAAAAATAAAGTTTCCATCGTGTCTTTTTTTGTGTGTGTGTTTGAAGGCTTTGGTCCATTGTTGTTTGAACAGTGTCCAACCCTCATCTCTCCACTCACACCAGACCTTCTACTGCAACAGTTCTCAGTGTTTGCACCCTTACAGATTCAGGCCTTACCTGAGAGAGGAAATAAGAGTAATGCAGTAATGAGCAAACATAACCCTGAGGCAGACTCATAAAACTCACTTAAACTGAAATTTAACCAAAGGTTTGTGTGAGTAAAGGAAGGAAACGGCTAATGGAGGCTAGACCTGTAGAAAATTAGTCTGTGGTGTCTTCAGTAAAGATTGGGTAGCAGACAGATTTGACTAGCATGAATTTCCTAGTTGGTTAATGTGGGTAAAGTTTTTTGGACACGAAAAAACTGCAATATTGCAGTATAGCTGCAACACAACTGCAGTTTTACTGCTGTTAAACTTCAGTGTACTGCAGTTGCACTGTGATTATACTTCATTATACTGCAAATCTATGGTTGTGTTTAATTATACTGCAGTTATACTACATTGTACTGCAGTTTTACTGCAGTTGTACTTCAATATACTGCAGTTCTTTTTTGTAAGGGGTGGGTGATACTCAAACCACTCTTGTACCAGTGCTGAATGGTGAAAGTGGACATTGTCCCACACAACCACACAATTTTGCTGAGTTTGCTCCTGATCACCCTGTGGAAAGTTAATTTCATTGAGGGAGTTTAAACAATTTAGAAGCCTTTCTGTGTTGTGCGGCCCCAAGACATTGACTGTGGCACAAAGCTTATATTGGGCTGAACTATCTGTTCAGCTTCTCTCAAGCTGAAAAACCATAATTTATGACATGGGCAATTAGGTTGGCTCTTATTTCATTTGAAACTCGTCTGTATCCTATTCTTCTACCTCTCCTCCTTCCTCTTACACCTTGCTCTTCTCTTTACCTCTGTCCATGTCTTTTTATATTTTCTTCTCTTGCTCTTTCCACTAATACCATTGCCTTGCACTCTACCATATCTTCTCCCTCTACTCCGGCCTCTTCTCGTCTTCCTACATCCTCAGCTCTTCTTGCTTCTCCTGCTTCCTCTCCTCCTCCTATACTATCTATTCCTTTCCCCTCATCTCTTTCTACCTCTTCCACTGTTCCTCTCCCTCTCGGTACTACCCTTCCTCTATCCTCTCCAAAACCTCTCACTCTTACATCTCTTCCTTTTCCATTCTTCTTCTTTTTTTTTTTTTTTTGTTGTTGTTTTTCTTTCCCCTTTTATAGTTTTTGTAATTGAAATAGCTGTGTAAACAATTAGGAAATTTGCATTTCCTGTGTTGTGTGTATTACTAACTCAGCAGATATTTATTTGGGGCTAATTGAGAACATTCCAAGTACAACTGAGATTTTAACAAATAACGGAGTTTTGTTTGTTGTGTTTGGAAAAATGGTGCACAAATGATTGTGATTTTTGTAAAACCAATAAAAAGAGCTGCAATTGTTTTCGCCTGATATATTAAAGTTTTGGTTGGATGTATGAACTACTGTGAAAACATTTGGGAATTTTGTGCACAGTGTTTTGAGAAAATGATGCATGTGATTTAAAATTTGCATGAAATGAAGGAAAATTTACAACCTGTTTAGGACAGTTACAAAGTGTTCAGATTACTGTGTTAACTGTTTTGAGAACAGTGACCTAAGTTTGAAGAAATGTGTCAAATCGATTGAGAAAAACTGTAAATAAATGCAGCCTTGGTATAAGAGACATTAAAAAAAATCTTACTGACCCCCAACATTTGAACAGTAGTGTATGCTGATTACTAGCTATGCTATTTTATCAGGAAATAAATGACCATATTATATACATTATAAAATAACTGCTTTCGCACTTGTAGAGGTGTAATTCAAAACTTAGACATCTCTATCGCCATCTAGTTGAAACATAAAATTGTAAAACTTTTTGTTTTTAACTCAGTTGTGCTTCCTATAAAGCATATATATTCGAAAAATGTTGTCATACATGATGACATAAACATGCAAGAACAAGTAAAGTAAATCCAAAATTTCCTGCCGAATCCAACCGACTTTTCAAAATATTAATCACAAGGCTTACTACAGTGAATCAAGAATATGCAAGAACAGTATTGAGCACTGATTTCTTATGTACTCTCTAAATAAAGTAAATTGTTAATTTTACTCAAAAATACAAACAAAACAACAACAAAAAATCCTTAGTGGAATGTTACTTCATTTGAGTACGTCACCTCATCATCCAGTATTCACAAATCTCATAGGCCTGTTTTTAAAACACAAATCTCTTGCTCTCTAACTTGAGTTTCCTTAGTCCCTGTCTGCAAGAATAGAGTTAAGCTTTAAAAAATAAACAGTTAAGCAAAAAGTCTGATATTTCAAATCTTCCTGGAGATATATTAGCAAAACAAACATCTACAAATAAAACAACCAAAAGCATTAATTTGTTTTCCAGGTCTTAGAAAGGGTAAGAAGCTTATACCAACAGGAAACAGACTGCTCTCTCGTATCAGAATAACAAGAAGAAATACAGCCGTTGATTCTCTCCCAGAGACGTCTTGACATCAACAGCTTTTCTTTAGCTTGAGAAAATAATACGTCTGTTCTTGGTCAAAACCACGTGCCACTCCCAGGAACCTCCTCCCTTTCTGTATCCCGCTGTCCATCCGTACAGGAATCAGTTATCCCAAACTAGATTCTGTGTGAACACTGCAAAACTTCCTATCATTTATCAGTCACACAATACAACACCTAATTATAGAGCTTAAGTTACAAGGATGGAGTCAACCCTGACAGACCACAACATTCAAAGGACTTTCAAAGGAAGTAGTCTTCAACTTGGGTATATATAGGACTGGATAGGATATGAGACATTGACATAAACACTCTAGAAATAAGAAGAATATGCTAATTGCACTGGATGCTTTTTTTTTCCTGACATAAAGCCAATTGGGCAAATTTGTGCACTATTTTAGTTTCCAGTTAAACCAGTTAAAATCTATATGCCAGTTCTTTTGGTCTCATTTTTTTTTTTTTTCAAATCCCTAACATGTGGTCACAAAGCTTTAAGCTTTAAAGGGATAGTTCAAGCAAAATGACTTGTTTACACACCCATATCTCCAAACCTGCATGACTTTTTTTCCTCTGTCCAGGACAGAACATATCTTTTTTTTTTGGTCCATACAATGGGAGTCAGTGGTCACCAAACATGGTTACCAACATCTTTTATGTTCTGCAGAAGAAAGTCATACAGGTTTGGAGTGACATGAGGGTGAATAAATGATGACAGAATATTCATTTTTGGGTGAATGAACCCTTTAAAATGGTCATTTAGAAGTCTTTTGAATGCACTTCTGTCTGAAGTTTAAATAGCCAAAGCTGTACAAGATTTTATCATGGTTGGACAGAAAAAATAACTTAGCTGCAATGTTATTATATTCTCATTCTGAAGAAAAAGGTTTGCAAACTGAATTACAAATCTGGAAATAACAACATTAGCAGCTAAAATAGTTCTTCTTAGAGGACAATAGTGCTTTTGAAATGAAGAAAAATGGTGCAAAACATTCCAACGCGTTTTTAAAGTCATTGGCAACGTGGGACACAAAAGTACTGGTAATGTGACACATTTTCCAAGGTTCTGTTTGCCAAGAAAGGAAAAGGCAAAAAAAAAAAAAAAAAAAAAGCATGGCCCTGCAACATGGTGAACTTCACAGTGCAGGTCCATCCTTTGTTTTGGTTAGAGACAGACATTTGGCGGTCTAAGTGAAAGCTGAGCGTGTCAGCCGGTCCAGATGGAGGCCAAACACGGACAGACACGAAACTGTCTACACCACTGACACATGCAGCCGTCTGTCAGAGCTGTCAACATGAGGAAACAAACAAGGAAAAGACCCACTGGCCCTGATCCAAGTACCATGCTCTGGGGCAAAACTAGACAACCCCGGACACATGCTGACACGCTGTACATAGACACAGGAACACTAACACACAGGAGACCCTGTTCTCTCTGACCAGCTGTGAATCACCCTGATACCCAAATAAGAAGCTGCCACCCAGTCAGACGAGTAGCTATTCAGAAAATGGTGTGATATACTATACAGTCATAAATGTGAAACCCAGCTTTTAGAATGTAGAATGTAGATATATACCCTAACTCATTTCACTCACTGCACCTTTCTTGGCTGTTTTTACTTTATTTTTGATAAAAAAATGGGCATCTGCTTTTTCTTTCTCTATTTGCAGACCACTGACATCATTGCCGAATGTGCCTAATTATTTGGATTTTTTTCAATGGCTTAAACCAGGGATTCCCAAACTTATTGTCAGCCAAACCCCTTTAACCTAAAATACTTTCCTAATATTTAAAAAATGTAAAATTTTCAAAAAAAAATTGTTTTAACAATTTACCAACATTTTCATGTTCACAGTTCTCTGATGTTGGTTAATGGTCACATGACATGCAGGTAGACAAATAAATAATTCAGTTATTTGGTAAAAAAAAAACATAATTATCTTATTAATTATCATAATTAATATTATAATTGCTGATATTATAATTATCCCTGCATTTCCATCATGAATCGTTGTATGGGAAACCCTGATTTAAACTGAGATGCAGTGGCGTGCACAGACCTCCGCGGTCCCCCTCGGTAGAAATCAAGTTCTGGGGGGCACCGCAATGCCACCAAAAAGGGCATGTTCACTTTCACGATTTAAGAGGCAGGGCCTCAAACCCCCCTGGCCCCTCCTCCTTGTGCACAACACTGCTGAGATGATTTTTTTTTTTTTTGGTCAGCTAGGGTGTTGCTAGTCCATCTTAGACCTTAACAACTTGATGTCAACTCTTCAAAACTTCATTACATTCTCCACAGATTTGAGTATGGCAATGTACAATGCTGTCACTGTCGCCATGTCTTTCACACAAGTTCAGTCCCAAACAGGCAATGTCATCTGTGGTTCATTTTAGTTATCACAGACCCATTTCCCATTGGCTTTTACAGATTGAGGGGAAATCTTAAATTATGAGGGTACACCACATACACTGTCAATGGATGTTAAGTTGTAAATAACCTGGTGTGCTCATTTAAAATGTCCAAGCACACTCAAATTACTTTGCATGATGACTGGATGAAAGAGAAATGCTTTCAGTGCACACTTTTTCACAATTATTGAAACACAAAGAGATTCAAAGCCAAGAAAAACTCATTAAGTCAACAGCATGGGCTTGAATATCAGAGAAATTCAACTCTATGCTTACTTATTTTGTTAACCAAACTAATTTTTTAAAGGATTAGTTCACCCAAAAATGAAAATTCTGTCATTAATTACTCACCCTCATGTCGTTCTACACCCGTAAGACCTTCTTTCATCTTCAGAACACAAATTAAGATATTTTTGATAAAATCCGATGGCTCAGTGAGGCCTCCATTTAAAGCAAGTTAATTTACACTTTCAAATGCCCAGAAAGCTACTAAAAACATATTTAAAACAATTCATGTGACTACAGTGGTTCAATCTTAATGTTATGAAGCGACTAGAATACTTTTTGTGCACCAAAAAAACAAAATAACGACTTTATTCAACAACATCTAGTGATGGCCGATTTCAAAACACTGCTTCATGAAGCTTCGAAGCTTTATGAATCTTTTGTTTCGAATCAGTGGTTCAGAGCGCCAAAGTCACGTGATTTCAGTAAACGAGGCATTAGGCTTGTTCGCTGCGCAGACTGATCGGCGTATCACATCAAAGTACCGCGAGAGCGTTTGGAGAGCGTATGACTCCTTATGCTTTTGAAACGCTCTCGCTGTACTTTGATTTCAAACGCCTATCAGTTTGCGCAGTGCCAATGCATCTCGAACAAGCCCTTCGTTACGTCATGTTTCGAAATTTCAATGGTTCACGTGACTTTGGCAGTTTGATACACGCTCGAACCACTGATTTGAAACAAAAGATTCGTAAAGCTTCTAAGCTTCATGAAGCCATCTTTGAAATCGCCCATCACTAGATATTGTTGAATGAAGTCGTTATTTTTTCGCAAAAACTTTAGTACCTTTCTGGGTGTTTGAAGGAGTAAATTAACTTGCTTTCAATGCAGGCTTCACTGAGCCAATGGATTTTATCAAAAATATCTTAATTTGTGTTCCGAAAATAAACTAAGGTCTTACAGGTGTGGAACAACATGAGGGTGAGTAATTAATGACAGAATTTTCATTTTTGGGTGAACTAACCCTTTAAGACAGACTGACATATAGTGCAAGCTATATCTTGATTGTAAACAAATTCAGACATCTTACCTGGCTCCAGTGACGTCGACCCCAACCATCAGCTGTCCGTTTAGTGACAGCAGCTCATCTCGCAGCTTAATATCTCCACAACGGGCTGCTGGACTGTTCTTTTTCACTTCAGTCACCCAAATACACCCGACATCCAACACAGGGCCTTTATCGCCCTTCCTGCGCCTCCTCCTGACCCCTTTCTTCTTCCCCTCAGGGTCTCCAAAAATCGGAATATTTCCAAAGCTGAGCCCGAACTCCGGTCCATCTTCCTTAGACTTGTTCAGGTAGACCGTCCTCACTTCAGCATCGATTTCCTCTCTAAATGGGCTACTACCGTACAAAGGACTCTCAACATCAGCAAAGTTTAGCTGGATGTATTCCACAAGCTTGCAGATGGCGGCCTGGCAAACACCGCCTGCGCTCATCCGAGGTTCATCGCCCTCGTCTCGGTTCTTTTCTTGAGCCCTGAGCCAGTTCTCCAGCAGGAGGAGATGGCTCAGGGCATTTTCTTGGGTGATAGGCATCCTAGCTGCTGCTGCTGGGCCTGCCTGGGCCGCCCCTGCATGTTGAGTCAAGGCTCTCCAGTGGTGGCTGTAATCAGACGCATTAAAATGGCTTCACATTCCTCTCAAAATGACACAGTGACCTCACAGACTTCAGATCCAGAACACCGGCGTCCACTCGTGATACTCTTAGACCACAGAGGTCCATGATGTCATCCACAGAAACAAAAGGAAAGCACGGAGATTGAGGAAGACGGACACGTTTATGCTTTGAGGGGTAACAAGAGAACGTGTGCCATTAGCTGGTCGTCTTGGTGCGTGCCAAATCTGATTTCCAATACCATTAAAGTGGAAAATAGCAGATCGTTGGGAGTCGAAATCTATCCTGACTCACAGGCGCCACAGACGTCCACCTAATCAGAAAGAAAATAAATAGAATTGCCATTACAAAGAAAGTCAGCAGGCATGAACTCATGTTAAAGCACTGCAGTCATGGCTCATTTGCTACTCAACCTCAGTACGCACAAGAACAGAAATTGGCGTAAGTATGACAACAAAGAAAGCTTCCTATATACCAGCCGTTTCATTTGACTGACAGAATTCATGAACTGGAAAAGGTTCCAATAATAGTCTTATGGGCTTTTTACAGATGTGTCATTTGGCTGTTTATACAGACATTCAGTTAGGGTAGAATCAATGAGGTTGACATTATTCGATGCACAGTGAGCAGACAGAAAGGAAAAGCAAACTTCCTTTCAATTCTTATTCACCTTAACCTTGTGGAATGTAACCTGACAATAAATGTTGAAACTGCCAGCCAGATGTTGTGATGGTGTAGCTCAAACTCTTGGACTTGCAGACCACATTTCTGGCATATTTAAGTATATGCTCTAGACAAAGACCACAATCAAATTGCTACTCTGGGGTTTTGCTCAAAATAACACGACTTTGGCCTCTGTGAGCATCACACACACTACTATGGCTTCCATATGAGTTCAAAATCCTTCTGTGATATAAGATAATGGAGCATTTATGTGTAACAATATATTAACTTTGCATTAATGTCCATTACTGGGGGGGGAAAATAGATTAAACTGTGAGAAGATTACTTAGCGCAGCTATATAAACAAGAGGGGGATGTATAACCAACTGTCAGCTGAAGTCATATAGATCAGACTAGAAAAGTAAAGTGACAGCTAATACCAGAGGACAGAACCCATTTCAAGAGTTTAACCTCAATAAGTCATATGCAATTTATAAATGGCAATGCTAAAACATTTCTATCAACAACTAGGCATGCAATATACAATCATGTCATTGATAATGTGAGTAATGAAAGAAAAATTACCGTATTGAATATGAAAACATGCTTACAGTGAAGCTTTGTCTTTCCACAAGAATGTGACACACTTATTTGTCTAAGAGATTATACACACTACAACAGTTCCCTACAGTTTATTACATTACATTAAAATGAAACCCGAAAAGTTACCGCCCCTTATTAAACAAATTTATCAACATCTTCCTCCTACCTTTTCACATTTTTGAGATTTTTTATCTTACTCCATTCAAGCACGTAGACGCCTCTCGCCGCGCTGCGCTGTCACAGTGACACAGAAGGTCTGCAGACCCCAGACTCACCCTCCGAAAAGACCCACATGTAATAGGATTAGTCTCACCCCTCCCCTGTGCCACTTAAACACACAATGACCTCCCATTTTCTCTTTGGTTGAGTTGCTGAATGGCCAGTTCAAGTGTTTATATTTCTGCCATCATGTCATTTATGATTATTGATGTTTTTTTTCCTCACATAAGAACAATTCCTTTAACAAAGCAAATGCAGATATATAAAACACTGGCACACATTAAATGAGATTTTAGTGGGAAAAGCTTTAAGGATTAGTTTAAGAAAAATGAAAATGCTTTTATTATATTCTGTTAAAACTAATTTAAAATAACTATTTTCTATTTTAATATACTTTAAAATATCATTTATTCCAGTGATGGTAAAGCTGAATTTTCAGCAGCCATTAGTTTGGTGCTCAAGAAACAAAACTCATGTAAAACTGATACTTTTTTCAGGATTCTTTGATAGAGAGAAAGTTTAAAACAAAATTTATTTGAAATATATATATATATATTTTTAAATATATATTTAAATGTTTTTACTGCCACTTTTAATACATTTAAGGCAACCTTGCTGAACACAAGTATTAATTTCTTTAAAATAAAATCTTACTGAATGATAGAATATCTATCCTATATTTTTTCTTGTATACATGGTTTATGAGGACACAAATGTGTATAATGACATGGGTATTACAATGTAAACATGGTTTTGAGGACACTTCCTGTGTCCTCATAAACCAAATGGCTTAAAAAAAACATACTACATGGTGTTTTTTTGAAATTCAAAAAATGCAGACGTTTTCTGTGATGGGTAGGTTTAGGGGTAGGGGTAGTGTAGGGGGATAGAATATACAGTTTGTACAGTATAAAAACCATTACGTCTATGGAGAGTCCCTGTAAACCACATAAACTAGTATGTGTGTGTGTGTGTGTGTGTGTGTAATTGTTCCATTAAAATGAATGGTAATCATCAGCAGCTATACTTTCTCCAGTCCAGCGACAGTGAAGTGTTGGTAAACATTCTTAAGCCAGTGGGTTCTGCCAACAACAACATCCCCATGATAAAGAAAGCTGTTGTTTCCCATTGAATGTTGTTTCCTATTGAAAGCCCAAGAAAAGGGATTAAAGCGAAAAGAAACATAATAGTAAATGCACTGCATTGTGTGACGAGAAAAATGTGTCACTAGTAAAAACTGAGAAAAAAAAAACGTGATCAATGCTGGATGATTATGGCTGTAAAACCATGAACTCCACATGGTTGAAATAAAGAAGCCTTTCATTTAAAAACAAACAAGACTTAAGAGCTTTTCACACTTGAAATAGTTAACCCTGGGTCATTCTAAACCCCGGGTAAACAGAATTCTGCGTTATCTTGCTTCATGTTTCATACTGCTCATAATTTACCCAGGGTTAACAATTAATCCTGGGTATTCATAAGATGACACTTCACATTGTACATTCCTAAACCCTGGGTTAACGTTCTTATTTGCATATTTGCGGTGTCAGTATCACTGGTTGGATAAACGCAGCACACAACCTGTTTACATAGCTCCTAGCTTTGTGCATCCTCGTATTGCCGGCTGTACTATCAAGTTTATACTAAATGGACATTTCGGACTATAAAAGGTAAGAATAAAACGATCTCTTCTTCACTCAAATTGTTGAGTTTTCTGTCAGGATTTGACATTTACTGTTTACATACAATGCGCAGTGCTTCCATGACGGTCCAATGCAGGCAAATATGAGTAAGCAATTGGTTTTCTGTTGCTAAGCGTCTAGCTGTAACATTCTAACACTGCATCGTTTCACACTGTACAATTTTGGCACCGCAATTTGGGGTTAACACCACAAAAGCAGCACTAACCCCACTTCTAAATAACAAGTGTGAAACGTTCCTTTACCCGGAGTTAAAAGTGGTGTTTAGAACAACGATAACCCGGGGTTATGCACAGTGTGAAAAGCCCTTCAGTATCATGTAAATCTGTCAAGCATTGCTTTTAAAAAAAGCACAATGAAAAAAGGATAAATGGTCATTATTAGCCATATAAGACATATTTAATGTCTATGCTCAGGTCTTTCAGATGAATTAAAAAGTAACTTTTTTAGTTTTGATCATACTAAAACAATACACTTCTCCAGCTTAGCCAAACAATGACATAATGGAAGCTGAACCGCCTGAGCTCAGAGCTCTGTAAATACATTCAAAATAAGAAGAAAGAAATTAGAGAACATATTTCAAAGAAAAACACCAATCCAGCACTGAACTCCAGAGTCCAACAGCATTTGTCACTCTATAAGGGTGGTCTTTCATCTCCTCTTTGTTTTATCCATTAGGATCACATTACCAAGCTCTCTCGTCATTTAATAGAACCGTTTATCATGAACGTGGATATTTTCATCCTGAAACTTTCCTTCACTTTGCATACACACACTTGACATACAAATCAAGCAAGCTCACGCTGTGAAGATATTCCTGAAAAGGAGGAATATTTTGAAAAATGAACGTTGTGGTCGGAGAACACTGACTGACAAATAATAAAGTTGGATGCCAATTGTGGAAACATGAATTAAGTTGAGTTTTCTAAAGAAGGGCCGTACTGCCACTAATCACAGAGGTCTTTCTGAGAGCAGCCATAAATGGGCTCCCTCCTGCATGAGGTTCTGCCCTCAGGCCCATGTCAGTGCTTTATAATCTATAGCAATCGATTATGGGGTGGACTTCATTTTTTCTTTGATCTGACAAATGTGATCCTTTACGACTTAAGTAATGGATACCATTATTGACGAAAATATTTGTGCTGCCAAAATAAATAGATTTTGCTAAACAACATGCATCTATTCATGGGACTGAGCTATAATGCCAAACAGTATGTTTTGTTAGTTAATGAGGCACTAGATGTACAAGATATAGTGTAGTTGTGCGATTGTACCCTAGTTCACACACGCTACAGTCAGATCGCCAACAAAGACTGGTTAATAGAGCAACAAATCGCAGCTTCAAAGTGGCTACAAGAAACTGGGTCAGCAACCAGCGGCATCAGACCACATTTAAACCACTCGTTTTAATAGCCCTTATTTGAGAAGACGTAGCACACTGACTGAGAAGCATGCTGAGTCCAGAGGAAATCCCCCCCAATTGCTGTTTGTTATTAATGTGAATGCAGATGGACAACATTGTGGGCAATCTGCTCAGGGTATGGAGCTCTAATCCTGGACAGTGGGTCGAGGGGTTACCCCAGGACTGACCAAAATGTAGGGGGAGGGCTGCAGGTGGAAAGAAGGCAGAAACGACTCGAGCTTAAGCCGTATCCACTGACAAAAAAAACTGGTGTAGGATTTGTAAGTCTTTAAAACAATCTTCCCTCTGAAATTACTAGCAAGTTTCACAAACAATTGCAAAGAAGTGGCAAGTAATACATTGAATTAAACATGACATTTTAATGTAGAAAGACTAAAATATAGTATTTTCTTGTAAAATATAGTCCAATAATCTTTGTTTTATTTAAAACTTTTTTAGTGATTAAATGTAATTATATTTAAAAGGTGCAATATGTAGGATTTTCTGCCGCTAGAGGCCTATTCAAAACAAAGGCGTAGCTTGATGATGCCAAGTTTGAGTGCGGGATCTTGGGACATGTGGTCTTCACCTCAACGGCTGGTGGAAAATAATCGGGATAGGACTCGGGAAGAAATCATGTTCATGGATGCGATTATTAACGTTACTGTAGTATGAAGCAGAGGAGGACAGAGTGTTGTTGAAGCTGAACGAGGCCGCTGGAGCGATTGTTAACGAGAGACGAATGCAACACGCCTCGCGAGCAGCGGAACTTTTATTATGCCACAGTCGCCGGCGCTGCTTCCGCTTTTCCGGTCAGGAGTATGAGGTAACGCAGCTCTGTTTATCATATTAGATACATTTGAGTGGTAGCTGCTGTGAGACATTGTTACACACTGCAGTAAGATAGATAGATTTTAGAATATCATATTAAATGCTGGATGGCTTGTGTTGATAAATGGCATGCAATTAATTTTAAAACGTATTGTATGATGGAGAAAATGCTGTATTACTGTTACTAAAAATAAAGCTGCATCTGATTATGCTATGTTAGCTACTTCACAAAATAGTGTTTTTCTCTGTGGCATGGTAAAGCATGGCACTCGCAAAAAATCAAGAAAATTAGATTTAAACAATAAGACTAAACGTGCTGAGCTATATAACAATAATTAGTTTTCTGTCTATAAATAGATCACATAACAGTTGTTTCATTGTCTGTTAAAACATGTAATATATTAAAGCGTCTTTGGTGTCTCCATGGTTTCTACAAAATAAAACCGGAAACCGAGGCAGACCGAGGATAACGGGTATGACGCAATTGACAGGCGACTCCTCACACGTCCCGGAGCCTTGGTTAAAACTGCAATTTTCTCATGATTTACAAATAGTTGGAAACATTTGGGATATTGTAAGTACTCAAGTGAACAAAATATATAACACTGCCTAGTGGTTTTTGGATATTTTACTGTAAAATTCTTATATATTGCACCTTTAATATTTAAAATGTTATACATGTATGTTATTAAAATACAAATGTATACTTTAAATGACAATTTTTAGTTATTATATAAGTTATAATTTATATTTTTAATTAAATTTATAATTATATATGATCAATATGAGCTACTGCTATAGCATTAATGGTTAAAACAATCAATATGGATTTATTAAAGATTTTATATTATGTATTTATTATATATTTTAAATAAAGGCATTGTTGATTTCTTGATCCTGATCCAGGTTTGTTGACAGCATTAGAGTTTCACTTTTCCATGTTATACAGACACTTTTGACCATAGCTTTATAGAATGGCTTCATGCAACTCAGTCACAATTAGTTAACATTTCATTATTTGTTTTCTTCAGCAGCCAACTGCTTCACAACAGCTTTTCTCAATGACCATTCAGTTCCTCCAGGATCTGAAGTCATGGACTGAATAGTGGTCTATAAAGTACAGTGAGAAAGAGACAAAAGAAAGAATCAGAAGATAAGCCAGAAAAAGTTGCAGAGAAAGAGAAACACCAGTTTAGTATGCAGATAGACTTTCAATTTCTTCTATTGCATTTTTTCAAATTAAATGTGGTAGTTGCAGCAAATATCATCTGATTCGTTTATTCTCATTGAATCAGTAATGGAAAGAATTTGTGGTACTCCATACAGATTATTGCCCAAATTTTGACCAGAAAACTAAACACAACTGTATTATAATTATAGACCATTTAATAAACAACATAGCCCAAAGTAGTAGTAATGGATCCCCAAAATTGTAAGAATGAACACAAAACACACAGGAGTTATTTATGATTTAAACAAAAGACAGTTGTCAGCTGACAACTGTATGACATTCCTCAGCAACAACAGATGAAAAAATTAGATTAAAGTATGCAAGAAACAAAATGTGTTTTATCAATCTCATTAAATGTTACAGTAGCACATTAAAATGCTGCACTTGGGTTCAGCTGCGTACATCGTCACACCGCAAACACTTGTCAGTAAACAAGTCACACTTCTGTCACCTCTCTCTAAGGTCTTTAGTAAAGTTAGCCTTGTCTTCTGTAGTGTATTTGATTAGTATTTAGCAACAAAAAATAATGACTTAATACAGTGACAACCTTAGTTATTTTAATACCTTGTATTAGGACCTATATATCACAAGGTCAGTTTTTAACTGCTACACTTTCACCATCCCAGCTGATGTTATTTAAACGACAACAGGGCAAACAGAATATTTGAACAGGACCAATGTCATTGTTTGATGAGTAGTGTTGTGTGTTTATCAACCTTTGTTTCCCTTTCCCTACTAGTCGACACATCCCTCCTTCCTCCTGGAGGACATATGGCTACAGATTACTGAACCCCCATTTTAACTCATCCTAAACGCCTCATGGCTACAATCTGTTTAGTTGAGAAAATACATGTTTTTCTTAATTTCACATACTAAGTTTTGGGGTCAATAACATTTTATTGAAAGAAAGGAATACTTTTATTCAGCAAGAATGCATGAAATTGGATAAAAAGTAACAGTAAAGACATTTATAATGTTTTTAAAGATCTCGATTTCATATAAATGCAGTTCTTTTGAACTTTCTATTCTTTATTTAGATTATTAAAAAAACGTATCATGTTTTCCACAAAAATATTAAGCAGCACAACTGATTTCTGAAGGATCATGTGACACTGAAGACTGGAGTAATGATGCTGAAAATTCAGCTTGGTCAACACAAGCATACATTACATTTTAAAATATATTCAAATAGAAAATCAAATAAATGCAGCCTTGATGAGCATGAGAGCTGTTTTTGTTTTAAAAAAGAAAACATTTAAAAAAAAAAAAAAAGCTTACCAACCCCAAACTTTTGAGCAGTAGGCTAGTGTATAAACTCAAATTATATAGTAAACCTATTTATCGATGTACAATGAACTTTTAGATAAAAAGTTATCATTCTCTGTTAAGCAGAATATAATGTTTTTAATATCACTTGTAGTTTTTTGTGGCAAAAAGTTGTCCTTAATTAAACTATCTCCGTCGCACTAATTTTGTACTAAAAACACAAAAAATTCTTCTTTAGCACTTTTTAAGATAATCTTAAGAACATCTAAGTGTACTCAACTGTGCTATTCTGAGACACCATTAAATATGACCTAAATAAAATGTGCTTTTAATATACTGTCTTTGTATTAAATAAATGTATTTAGTTACCACTTGTAGTACACTATGAGTTCAAGTGTACTATAAGTGGTAATTAAATAATTTTTTTAAATACAAAGATAGTATGTTAAAAGCACATTTTATTTAGTTCATATTTCATGGTGTCTCAAAATAGCACAGTTGAGTACACTTAGATGTTCTTAAGATTATCTTAAGTAGTGCTAAAGGAGAATTTTTTGTATATTTAGTACAAAATTAGTACGCAAAAATAGAGCACTTTAAGTACATTATAGAAGTGTACTTTTTTTTTCACCTGGGAATAAGGAGTTCTAAGAGTACTGTTATCAGCAACCTTAATGACCACTGTTATAAAACGAATACTGCTGCACTTGAATAAAGTTATGCATGAGGAATGTCAGAGATTATTCTCTGGTAATGTCCGTGTTCATTGGTTATACCCATGGTTTAACATGAGGCAGCAGCCTCTGGAGCCGTGCAGTCTGGAGCCTTCCACACACCTGCCAGCTCATTCAGTCCTGTCAGCGAACACACTGCTACAAAACAAGGCATGTTCTTCACATCTCACGAGTCAACAAGCACTTTGTGGTTTACTTCCCAAAATAGCCCTTCAACCTCACTAACACAAACATCTTTGGATTTTTCCAGAAAGACTTGACAGGTGTTTTCAAAACGTGTCTTTGGCAGTTGTACAGAAAGCTACAGTTACAATAGCCTACAGAAAATCTGAGCTGTTCAAGGAAAGAGTTTGACTTCAAGATCATAATATCCTATTGAAAAGCTTCAGTAATTGCTTTTTTTACGTAAACATACAGGAACATTTTATCTGCTTGCTAAAATACTATTTTTAGTTGCTACAAAAAAAGCAAAAACTGTATAGCAAAACCATAGAGCCATATTTGTAGTCTTTCTGAACATATGGTTGTTGTGGCAATTAGAGCGGGTCCGAGAGCCGTGAGAACTGAGTCCCACACAGGAGCTCTGGAAGGATAAAAGGAGTAGTGACAACCAGGGCTTGACATTAACTTTTTTGCTCATCAGCCACTGTGGCTAGTGGTTTTCCAAAGTTACTAGCCACTCAGTATTTTCACTGGCCACAATTTTGACATCGACACCATGGGGGAAAACTGCCATATAGAGATTTTAATATTATCTCATAATTTGCCAGCAAGTATATATTAGGCTGCTGTCACTTTAAGACCTGACGCACAGACCCCTTATACTATAACAGACTGTGTTTATGGGAATACTCGCCAAGACCGTCATTTTGATATTATTTTGTGTGTATTTGACTGTTTAAGCGCGATGAGCAGCGAAAAAGAACTCAATTTATTACTGAGATGCGGCTTTATGCGCGAACACTTTGGGTGTGCAATCTGTGGGAATGAGTAAAATCATGCGCAATACATGCAATCCAATGCCGAAATTCAGACTGTATCAACAACAACATTCATCCGGAGCAAATGAAACAAGTGAGCGAGGGGAGGCGGGTTTGTGTGTCAACTCGCAGTCGGAGAGATGAGAGAACGAGAAAGCGCAGCTGGTATCGTGTATCTAATCTATGGAAAATGAGTATTGGAAGCGTTTCAGATATTTCAGTATCAGTTATGTTTAATATTTGCTGATGCTCGCCTCCTTGTTCCCTTATCAACAAATCTTTGTTACAGTGGTGCTGAAACCCGGGAGAAAGGAGGAACGCACTGTTAAAGAGCACTCGCCGCTGTGGGAAATCTGCGGTGCCATCGAGCGCCCATGCTTGCCACAGTTGTCAAGGTTTAGTGAGGTCACCTCTAGGGAATGGTTTTCTAAGTAAAATTCAAACAAAGTTCAACCGTTTTTGGTATTCAATGACTTGACTTAAAGCAATAGCACAAACAAACCTGCCAATTAATGTATTCAAATGTTGTGAAACACTTACAGTGCAAAAGAAGTGAAAGAACTGAAACCCGAGGGGGGCATTTTCCAGTCGAATGTGTGTGAAGGCTGTGGGGGCTGGGCAGGGTGTCAGTGTAATATACGCAGATGTCAGAGGTGAGACACTGTAGGAGTGAGACCCCCTCATTCAGATTCATTCATGCACTCTCCGTTCTCATTGAGGACAATGAATTGCACTTACAGGGGGCTCTCATATGTAAATGAAACCCTACACAGGGTACAATTCATCAAGTACCCATACTTGCCATAAAGACCAATATAGTGATGGCCATCCACAAATGAATGGTTGTTTTCAACACGATTTACAATGATGCCAATACGGAATAAAATAGGGCAGTAATGAATGGAAGGACTTTCAAAGGAAGCTTTAAATCTGATTATTTTTGGGCCCTTCGTTGGTAATACATTTGGTTTTAAGATTTTTTCATTTAGTTTAATATTGTTTCTTAGTCTTCCATCAGTTTTAATTTTATTACTTACATATAATTGATAGCGTTTTGGGGATTTTTTGCACTTAAGATAAAACATCTTTAAAAAGAAAAAGACAATTTGAACACTTGCCATTTCAAGAAAAGGTAATACTGGAAAGCAGGGGAGTTTTTAGCGTTTCATCAGTAATGGGACACAAGCACTTCATATTTCTCCATATTTAAGGTCTGTAATAAAGTAATCTCATTGTTAGACAAGAATTTATCAGTAATATTTCACTGAGGTACAGTGATTATTACTGAAAATTCTCAAGGCATTCTCAGTGCAAATGAGTTAACCACAGCATACAGCTATATATCTATGTTTACTATAACCATGCTTTCCAGAGAGGTTAGGGAAGCCACTTAGAAAAGTAATAGTGCGAGCTTACACAAGATGTGACACAATAATGATGCAAAACCCTTCTGATGTCAGCAGAAGTCAACAGGATAAACCCTTCAGATCTGGCCAAGTGGGGGGAGGGGGGACTTGTTTCTTATTTGGAAGTGCACACTCTTTCTCAGAGTACACAAACATGTACAGTACAGTACAGTAGTATGCTGTATATTTTTTAGTCAAAAATTTGTTTTTATTAAATGTTAATCCTGATATTAAACTTTGAACAATGGTCTGTGAACTAAAACAAATGGGACTACACTGTAAAACTTGAGTTTCCTAAGTTGTAAATAAAACAAGATTACTGAAGTATGTTTTATAAGAAAATACTAGTGCTGCCCCCTAATAGTCGACTAATTGTTAGTCGATGACAAGAGGCTTTGTCGACCAAAATTGGTATTAGTCGGTTAGTCGCAGAAAAAAAAAACTCCACAGGAAGTGGCGAAATCACACAGTCCGTGACGGACAGATCATTAACGGCAGGAAATCCAGACATTTGCCTGTCATTCATCATTATATCAACCTCACTTGAAACATACAAGTACTAGCAATTTTACACATCCGCTCACTGTAACATTAACCTAGATAAATGTGCGCTATTATTTAGCGCATATCCAAGTGTTTGTGTGGAGAGCGTGTTTACTGCATGACATGGAGGCGCCGGTGTGATCACTTGCATTTACCTTAAAATAGTTCATCATTTTCGCTCATACAGATAAGAGTAATCCAACATTCGAAACTGTAAATGGTTTCCTTTTATTTCTGTAGACTACGCTTTCTGCCGTCTCGGTCTCAAGTTAACTTGAGTGCGTCACAAAAATGAATCAAAACTCAGTGTATACTTGCCTCACAAACATGAGAAATATATCTATGGAAAGCTTGAAATGTCTACTTTTAAATGAACCGATTCAAATCTAAAACAATCTCTGCAATCTTCATCTCTGCAGCTGAAAACACAAAACACTAGTTTATTGATAAATTATTAAACTGTTCAGACAGTCTATTTGCTGTTTTTTCACGCCACATTCATAATCATTACGTTTGCCGGTGTGCTGTAGCAAGCTTTATGCTCAATATTATTATTTATTTGGTTTATAAATATAAACGTGCAATTAGTCGACTAATCGCTTAAATGTAAGACTACTAGAAATGTAAGAAATGTAAGTCGACTAGAAAAATCTTTAGTCGAGGGCAGCCCTAGAAAATACTACTTCAGTTTTTCTTCTTAAAAATTATTGACTGCAGAAGGACTTTATCAGAACATTCAAAATAAATGAAAGACCATGTTTACACAGAAGTTATTTTGTTTTGAATGTTTTGTTAAAGTCTTCTGTAGTCAATAATTTTATCCCTTAAAACTCATCTTTAATAAACAAAATGACATATTTATTTTCCTGTGAAAATAACCTTATGCCTTAAAATAGCTTGAATGTAACTCTACACCCTTGCTTCATTTAGTATACGTGGAACCATGAATATGCAAATTAGCGCCTCACACCAGTTCGGACTACCTGATCCACTCGCTCAACTGTAGTAAAGGCTACACAATGGTAAATCGAAATTTTGTTTTAATTCAGCCATATATGTTTGAACAAGAAACTGTTTCAGTGTATGTTACACAACAAAGATGTATTAAAAACTGAAAATTTTTTCCTTTCCTAAAAAATCTGTATTATGCATGACAGGCCAGTAGCTGGCGACGTCACTTTGTAAAGAAACACTACACGCCTATAGACTGAACAAGTAATGCGCATGATGTCACCATTTTCACAAATTCGCGTTTTTGTTGTTGTATCGTGAAGACAATAAAGGTATCGTTTTCAAAAACTAAAAGCTTGCATTTTCAGGCCCCAAAAACGCGGTTGTCGTGTAAATGGCAGCCAAAATGCATAAAAAGTTTTCTGTTTTTAGTTGAAAAGGATGTAGTGTAAACGGCCCCTCAGAAGAAGAAAAGGAAGAGCGAATTATACAGCATAACGGTAATTGATATAATTAGCCTTTGGCTTGAATACGTTATCAAACAGCTAATAATATATTGCTAATGTTACACAAACAATGTTCTCTTTTGCCATCTCAGAGTCAGACAGCTGCCTTCAAAAAAATCAGCATCCTCAGAAACGCTTTGAACATCATAGAAAGTCAGTGGAGAAAAGCCTCGCCCCGCACGCTTACAAGATTGGTTTACGTGTTTGTGACAGTAGGAAACGGGTGGTTTCAAACGCCGTTTTTGGTACACTTTGGTCTTTGGTGCACTGCAGTTTTAAAGAGAAAATACTCAGCAATGGTGTTGACTGATGAATTTGCACATGGTTTGTCTTAAAGCATATTAAAAACACCACAAAAACATATAAACAACATTAAAAACTTGATTTTCACCACAGGGGGCCTTTAAAATATTTTCTGATTAATATGCATAAGTTAGGGGTTTTAATCTGATTCTAGAAACCAAAATATTGATTTAAACTGGATATGGTAATCAGAATAATGTGTTCAAACACATCCCAGGAAAAGTTAATGGTCCACTGTATTTTCGTATATATACATATCTGACATTTTCAGAATTTATTGCACCCAAGCATCCTGACCCATGCACCACAAGAGAAAGATAAACATTTAAATTTCATACCAGCAAGGATCCATTCAAATGTGACTCCTTTCATCTCTGAACTTTGACCATCGTTAACTACTTGCTAGCTTCATTAAACAGATAACCAAACTAGCAAAATATATGTAAAGCACCTAATATTAATGATACAAAAACAAAGGTTTGATGCCCTACATCACATCCAGAAGCTGCAATCTCTTCTATGAAACTGGCCATCCTTCCTTACTCTTTGCCTAACGGTGCAGCATGGGATGTAGAGATGTAATCCCCCAGATGAGAATTTGATCTAGAGGGGGCGGGTTGGTTCAGTCCTGTGGTCTCCCCTCTGGATGAGCCATGCATTGCTGTCGGGCGGGGTGCCAGATGCTGTCCAGCTTAACCCAAAAACAACAACTGTACCACAACCCACTGACACTCCCCTGCTCACCATTCTCTCTAGATGCACCATTACGGTCTCTTATTTTAGACTATACACACTGCTGTTCATTTTTTCCAGGACACACTTTAGTTCACTTCAGTGCTGTAACACTAAAGGATGTTGCTGGTGGGTTCATGTATGATATTAGATTACGAAGCATTAAGAAGAAAAAGACGGCATTAAAACTTGGTCTTTTCATGATCTGCATAGCTACCATGAAGTGATCAAATGAAGAAACCAAGCAGGGGCACCCCAGGTCAGCAACATTCTGATGTAGTGTGGACTTCAACTACATTTAGTGTGTACACAGTGCACAAAACAATTAGCCTACTGTCATATGAATTTAAAACTACATAAATAAAAAGGATCACGTGTCAGTGAGTTTTTAGCTGATAACCTTTACGATGGACAATGAATAAATGGCTTCAAATTCACCATGTCATATTGCAGATACTGATAGTTGAGGCTTTTGGCTTGGAATTTTTTCGCTTTCCATATGACTCATACAATGGATCAAAACATTACTGGGAACTTGGGAATATGACATTAAAATATGAATATGTGTTGACAATCAGCTAACAAGTCATTGCAAAGAAATTAATTTGGCCAGTGAGTGCAATGGCTCAATCTGGTTCAGAAGTTTAGTCATCATGATCAGCTTTCTTCTTGTTTCTTACCTTATATGGTACTTCTGAAAGTGCATATTGCATCTAATATAAACACAATGAAAGACAGGTCATTGTGTACATTAGATCAGTGGATATTTATTCTTTTTGGGATAGGAACAATGGTACAATGGTAATAGGAGGTCTAAATGCTGACTGTCATAACTGACAACAGTGTGTAATTCTCCCACCTCAGCAGAAGCAGACAAACAAAGGAAGAGACTAAAGACCAATTCACACCAAAAATGATAATTATAACGATAACTGTATTAGCGTCCACACCAACGCACAATATTATTCTGTTTATTATAAGCACGCGCTGCAGTTATGTTGTCTGCCACTTTAAATGCTCGAGCTCTGTAAAGCAGGATGGATTCTGATTGGCTGTCAATGCTTTTATCATTTATCAGCTGGAAAAAAAAATTATTGTTAAAGTGATTCCAACAATATTGTTTCTCTATACCATTATCATTATAGTTGTGGTGTGGACTCTGCTATTCTTTTTTATTTAATCACAGTATTAATAAATTAAAAAATTAGTTTTACTAAGTTCAACTGCATGATATGACTGGTCATGTGATGTCAACATGGTGGCACACATAGGGGGTGACCCACTCTATGTAGAATAAAATTATTTTTTTCTAGAAGACTGATATGACCAGAGTCATTTCATGTAAATGTACATAATTTTAACCTTATTTTTCAAGTGTAAAACTTTTATTTAGGTAAAATAAATAAATGAATAAATAAAAATACAATGCACAAATTAGCTAAAATACTCAGGGCTCAGATTAACTATTCCAGTGCTGAAAACTGACTGTTAACTGACTCTTTTTAAAAGTTGGCACATTCACAATCACAGATGTAAGGTAAAATACTTGGTTAAAGAAAAAAAAAAAAAGATTCTTTCATCATAATAATAGATACAGTAACATGCTCTTATTTGGTAGTAATAACCCAGTATGAAAATAAATCAGGATAGATATCCGTTAGTCAACATTTTTCTTCATTGATGTCTTGGCACAGCCAGCCACAAGACAAAAATGCGACAGAAGTTCAGTGAAGGGAGACTCAGGGAGTTCAGAGAAGCTTATAAACTATATAAACTTAAACTTACCATCCGTGCAACTGCATTAAAAAATGTAAACAGATTGTATTTCCATGACCAGAGGTAATGTTAATCCAAATCAATGAAATCCACTGCGATTCACATGTCGAGTCCTCATGAAACGCCTGTAGTAATCTGAGAAAAGTACCGCATGCATATTTAACAGCTGAGCTGTTTTCTTCTGTGTGTTTTTGTAAAAAATCGCCTCCCTTTTGGTCAACTTTGACAACTCTTCCACAAAGGATGCAGTAGTAACAGTAAAGGCTCAGTTTTAACACATGCACGCGATTCGCCGTGTGGAGTGACGCAGGGAGTGGGCGGAGCAACATCGCTGCTGCTGCTGTTTAATTAGCTGCTGCTGGATCTGTCTATAAACACAGAGCAGTTGTTAAATGCCTTGTGGTAGATTTGTCTTTTTAGAGCAATTTTAAGCTTCACTTGGAATTATAATTTTATATTCCCTCCAATTATCCATGTCAAACTGAGAGCCCAGTTTTTTAACATTAAATTCCTGAACTGTGTGCTGTAAAAGGGTAAAGATGAAGACTTTCTGTGTTTTTGTTCGAACAGTTGATATTCTACTATAATGTTAATCTGTTATATTCTGGTTTTATCATTAACAGCAACCGTTGGCAACATAGATTAGTTTTCTCTAACTGATTCTGTTCAAGTACTTATTTATTTACATATAAGTTCATTTTTTTAACCATAACTTCTGGGAATCCCCAGCTGAGTTTTGTCTGGGCATGGCAAATCAGATCATAAAAGTCTTTTTTGAAAGGCTTAAGACTCTCAACTCCTTTTCAGACCAGACTTGCCCTGCATGCTTTTAACTATCTCATTCAGTATCACATGCCTAGAAACTTAAATACACAAAATGCCTTGTTAAAAGCAGCATTATTTTTGTGAGGAACTCTGTTGAATGTACAAAGTGATTTCTTTTTCAATGCTTAAAGGAATTTCACTGTTTGTTTCAAACAGGAACAAGAAAAAAAATGTCTCAGAACAAAAACTTGCTGATATTTTCGTTTGCTATCAAACACAACTGCATGTGAACATTTCTGTTTATGATCCAAATAGTGATTAGAAATGTTATGATTAGCACAGATTTGTTGAATCGTTATTTTTAATTTTGCTCGGTGACAAATGTTTCATTTTTGGCTGAACTGATTTTGAGTCCCTTCAAATGTGATATGGCACTTAATACAACTGATGGAGATGGAGAATCAAACCATAAAAACATTTGTGCTCAAACCTTGGCTTTTTCTACAGAACTAATATTCAGAAGGCTGTTCTGCAGATGAAATATTGTGCTCTTCAACTGCAGGAGTCCATAGAAACAATGAACTCACATTCTTGGGCCCAGGTGGTTTTGATTTGGGAGGTGCTTATGTGCCTTTAGGTCATTTATTATTTCAAGGGAAGTGAAATTAACTATGAAGACAATGTTGCACTTTCAGACTGCTGGACACCCACACTGGTCCTGCCAAGTTGAGGAGACGTTTTGGCAAGTGTGGGATAAATTTCATCATAAAGGGAAATTATTGGAATGGAATAGACATTCATGCAATCGAAAACTGAACAGGCATACAGTGCATTTACAGAGTACTCACCCCTTGATTTTATTTCTGCATTTTTTTTTTCCCAAATTTTAGCAAGTTGAAATAAAAATAAATTTAACACAAAGCAATCACCCCCAATGAGTTTATGCTGTGCACATATTCCTCTAGTAGCAACTACAGTATGAGTCTATTTAGTTATGTCTGCATGAGCTTTCCACATTTCTATTCTTCAACACAAATTCACTCCATCTCTGCCAAATTAGAAAGTGTTGGCTTGCAGCAATGTTCAGGTCATACCTAAAAATATTCAATTGGATTAATGTCTCAGCTCAGTCGAAACCATTCCAGAATTATAAGTGTATTTAAACCATTCCATCATACTTTTTCTGAGTGTTTTTAGTATCGTTCTGCTGGAACATGAAGCTTCAATTAAATCCAGAATATGTTGCTCCCAACATCAAGTCTGATGGTAGATGTATGGTTTTACTAGGGTGTTTGTGTCTTTGGTTTGTGGTCAGTATGGTGCTTTTAGACTCATCTGTAGTCTATTGATCAGACCAGTTTTCTTCCTAAACTTTTTCCTTTTGGGATTTTGTTATACACTTTCCACTCTACATGCGATTGAAGGTTTGCCGTTCTACACACTTTAAAGGGTTAGTTCACCCAAAAATGAAATTTCTGTCATTAAGTACTCACCGTCATGTTGTTCCACACCCGTAAGACCTTCATTCATCTTCGGAACACAAATTAAGATATTTTTGATGAAATCCGAGTGTTTCTGAACCACACAGCAAAGTCACTGCACCTTTTGAGGTCCAGAAAGGTAATAAAGACATTGTTAAAACAGTCAGTGTAACTACAGTGGTTCAACCTTAATGTTATGAAGTGATGTGAATACTTTTTGTGCGCAAAAAAAAAAAAAAAAAACGACTTTATTTAACAATTTGAACTTTTGTCATATTCAGTTGACGTAGTGAATGAAGGGCAGGCTTCCATGTTTACATTCAAATTGTTAAATAAAGTTGTTATTTTTGTTTTGTTTTTGCGTCTTTCATTTTTGGGTCAACTATACCTTTAACAAAGAACCCCAACCTTTAAAGTGGTTTTTCGGTGGTTTTGAAATTTATATATGCATTTATTTACTGCATAAATGATTGTAAATAGATCAAATAAATGAGTGTTCAGCATCTTGGTAGCAACATGCAGTTTTAAATTACATTTCTAGAGGATTATAAATTATATTCTGATCTGTTGAAACTAACGATGATTAGTCAGTGATATTAATTGTGCAATCAAGCAGTTAAACACAACAGCTTTGCCAAAACGGATAATGATTTATAAATATTTATTATGTTGTTATGTTACAGCAAAGAGATTACTCTGTATCTAATCCTCAAAACACATATTTCACAACTTTGCCTAGATTCTTATCTCTCTGGGACTCACATTTTGCGGCTGACTTAATTCAGCATCGGTTTAAGCAATTCTTGCAAGTCTATAAATCAGATCGACCACATTTTCATGAAGTTATGAATCAATATTCTGAGAAAGTTGCCAAGTATAACAAAATCATGTCAGCTAATAGGGTGAACTATGTTTTAAATCAGCAGAGACTGATTTTTATTCACTGGATTAGTCAACATAATCACGTTTCCAAGCTGCAACATTTTAAGGTGAGTTTGTGCATGTCAAATGCTTTCCCTTTAAGGAAAAGACAGAATTTTACATAACTATGAGTCATCATTGACAATGCCAGAGAAACATGTTTCAACCATATTGAAGGATGAAGGTGTTATGCTCGCTTCTGGCCCTTTGGCTGAGCGTTTTCTTTCAGCGTTAAGAGATGAGCTCAGCTGAAATGTTAATGCAGTGAGGCTATTGTGCAGGCAGACATGATACAACCTTCCACCACAGCTGGCCAGATGGCCAAAGATCTGCAGAAACCAGACAGCACACCAGGCCAGGCACAAGAATAGACCAGACTCAACACTATATATTGTTTGTAAACAAACATCCACTGCTATGGGAAAAGTACCACTCTGAGACTTCTTGAAAAATGATCAAATGAGAAGTGTGTGTAAATACAAGAACCCTGCCGTAAGAGAAACCTGCTCACAAACTAATGTGGAATAAATCTGTTTACTCTCAACAGGGTAAACACAAACTCATTCTCAATGAGCATTTCAGCTTTAGGTTTTCTTATTTTCTAGAATTAGGTCAATGATTTATTCATGCAAATAGATGTGCTATGGAATAAAATAAATAAAAAAACTGTTAGCAAGCCAACATATTTTGACTTAAATAGCTGAAATGCTCATTAGTGGTTTAAATGCTAAAGTAGTTAGTCTGGGATTTCAGTGTTACTCAGTGATATAACTGACAAGTTTCAAATGCTTAACTTTAAGAGTAAATACCTCCTTCAGAGAAATGTACACTATGCAGAGGCCAACTTAAATCTGACATGCTGGATGAAGCTGAGCTGCAATCGCTTTGTCTACACTACCGTTCAAAAGTTTGTGGACTTTTTTTAAGAAATTAATACTTTTTGCCATTACAGTAATAAATTACATTTTAAAATATGTTAACATAGAAAAGCACCGATGGTGTGAAGACCCTATTTGAATTGCTCTGTTTCTTATTATTCTTCTCCGAAATGAATCGCATATTTGAGGGCCTAAACATGCTCAAAACTTTGCACACATGCCAGAAGTGGCAAAAATTTATATCTGATATTGGTTTCAGAATTAGGAGTGGCAAAATGGCTCGATAGCGCCAGCTACAAAATTTCAACGAAGTGACACATGTAACAGCCCAATACATACAAAAAAGTCTCTTGGAGCAAAATGTGAAAACCAACAGGAAGTCAGATATTTTTAATTTTCTTTGCAAGATGTTTGCAGTTTTTGCCATTTCCAGATGATGTACTTTAACAAGCTCCTCTTAGAGCTTATCAGATCAACATCATATTTGGTCAGTCTAATCTTTAGGCCTTAGCGATGTTAAATTGCAAAGATCTTGAGTTTTCGTTGAAGGTCGTGTCTGTGGCGGCCTGACAAATGTGATGTTTCGCCTTGAAACAGGAAGCTGTTGTAAATCAGGCATACAATGTCCAACCTGCTCTAAACTTCACTTTTGATAGGAGTCCTGGGCTGCGTTCCATTCCACTTTTAGACACGCACTCACGATCTTCCCTAAGCACTTCCCCTCGGGGGAATCCCTGCCTCCATGCTGAAGTGCGTTCCACTTCGTGAAGTGGACGAGGGAAGTTTATATGGACAGACGGTCAAAATCGAGGGAGCGAGTCTACTTCATATGTACACTTCAGGCAGCTCCATATACCACAATGCAACGCGATTGTGACGTCACTGCATATCGCGTTTAATTTACCCCACCACAAACATTTTTAAATATCTAAAACAACCCAAACACAACTATATACATAAAGAATGCTGCATTAAACAGTTTCGTAAGGAAAAAAAATGTAAATAATAAATCAACTCAATAGCAGATTCCAAGTGATCAAGGGCTTTGGACGTTCCAATTCAGCCCATTGCAAGGGTTCCGCCAGTAGTTGGCACTCGTGCAACGTAAGCAATGATGTGCATCCGAGTCAACGAGACTGAGGGAAGTTAACGAGGGAAGGGCATAAAAAACTGGAACGCAGCCCCGGTCTGAAGACATCTACATGCCAATATTCAGTTAGTCATAGCGCCACCTGCTGGCAACAGGAAATGGCATGCAAATCATGCAACACTCGGCTAAGTGCTAAATGTACGCGAAACAGGAATTTGTTGTAACTCAGGCATACAATGTCCAATCTGCCCCAAATTTTACAGATTTGATAATAGTCCTGACCTGAACACATCTACACTACAATATTATTCAGTTGTAGTCAAAGCGTCACCTGCTGGCAACAGGAAATGTGGCATGTCGAAATGACTGTCATATTTCTCCTGTATTTACCCCCTTAAAAATGCATGTCACCCACTGTTCACTGTTTTCCTAAGGCCACCGGGTGGCAGCGGCCTTTTTTTTTTTTTTTTTTTTTTTTTTTTACTGTATTTGAGCAAATAAATGCAACCTTGGTGAGAATATGTGACTTTTCAAAAAACATTTTAAAAAATCTTAATGACTGCAAACTTTTGAATGACAGAAAAAACTAAAGATTGTTTTGGTACAAAAAAAAATGTAAATTTTAAAGTGCATGTAAATGCATTTATGTGAAAGACACTGTGTACAAATTTTACATTTCTGAATTTGCCCCCTTTATGTTAGAAATAAAACAAAAACACCATGCAACTAATCTGATACATCAGCACTTATTTCTTCACAAAATAAATAACAGATGATGTTTGAGGCACTTTCAAGACCATAGTTTATTTCATTGTAATAAGAAAGTATATACATTGGGGTCCCTTAATAGTGAGTCCTAAAGCTACACACATGATCTTAATTTTCTTTCAATCAGACACTTTTCAGACACGTGAAAATCCCTTAGGTTGACTCTTCCAAACAATTGGTGAATTTCCCAGACCATCGCTACATACAATTAACTATTGTGAAGCAAGCATTTAGCATCATTGTGAAGAAAATAAGAAGCAAAACAAAAGCATGTTGATTTAAATTATTGCTATAAAACTGAATAAAAATCAGCATAATGACAAAAAACAAACAAACAAACAAACATTAGAATATGTTGATTGAATGAAGGCTTTCTCAACAAATATTCATAGTGTAAAAACAAAATTAAGACATGCTTGTGCCAGCTTTTACATGCCAGGCAAAATGAACAGGTTTGATACAGAGTTTGCTCATGTGGTAAGCAGCATGATTACATAAACTAGATACAGATTAAACTAGATTGTGACAGAATGCAATGTCAAGCCATACTACCGCCAATCAGCTAATGATAATAAAATACTATCAAAAATATACTGACTCGAGAAAATGGAGGAATCTGCTCTTACATATAAAAGTCACATTTTAAAGTCACTATATATATATATAAGTTTTTTTAATCTTATGTTTGTTTAGAAGTGTGAGTACATGAATTGAAAATCTTTCGACATTCAAAACAGTTTCCATAAAACATCTCTTAAAACCTTGAGGACTTGCGCTAACCTCTATATAAATCAATGGAAAAATATTTAAAGAAAATGAAGCTCAATGCCATACAGATGTGTTTATTTTCTGGGAGGACACAGATTCCTTAAAATTAAACTCTTTGAGGTCCTCGAATTTATTTACTGGTAGGCATATACAAAGGGAGACTACAGAGCAACTGAGTAACAAACGCTTTCTGAATCTAGCTCCATTAATGCCATTTAACAAAGAGCTACAGTACATCCTGCACCTTGAGAGCTATGCATCCTGTAACCAATCTCAGGCACATAAAAGTACATTTTAAATCCATCTTTAACTAACATAAGAGAAAGCTAATGAGGAATCACAACAATAAATGTGTGAAGAGGTAGAGTTTGAATCATTTGTGGGGTGTTTATGGACCAAACGGAAGGAATCGCAATGGTACAGCTGTTATAAAAACTGCTGATAATCCATCCAGTAAATACAATACAGATCATCTAACAGCCTGAACTTTGTGTCTCCTTTCCAAATTTGTATTTACTAGCCATTAAAACACTATTTTCTTTTTTTGTTTTGTTTCAGTAGTGTGAACGTGAAGTTGCTAATGCTAGCACACTTGCCACAAACCACTAATCTGTTACCACAACAGGATTTAATCCTTGATAACATTTTTGGTTTCTTTTTAGGCCCCATTATTAGTATGAAAACAAATTGAATTAAAAAATATGATACACTGAAGTGTATTTTATTTTCTTGAGCATCTGTTGAGTCATATATGCAGATACTGCTTTGGCGTACACCACTTCGGTCACAAAGAATCAATTCCAATTAAATGTACGAAACTGATGACAAAACATTGTAAAAATCTGTTAGGTACCCAACACGGATGTCCAGGCAAGGGAAAAAAAGAAAAGAAAAACAGGCTGTTTTGTGCAGCAATGCAAAATGTAAATGTTCCAACAGTCTACGATGAGAAAGTACCCAATTGCATTCAAATGAACAAACGATTAAAATACACCGGTCCCGTTTTCAAACAAAAGAGAGAAACCCAATGATAGATCTTGCAGAGAGAGTAGGGAGGAAGGGTGATATCTACAAGAAAACCATTTTGATACACCAGGTCAAAACTTCTCAAACCTCATTTTACCAGTCCAACCGTTTTATTTTCCATCGCACGTCCATCAGAACTGAACCTGCTTCATTTGGTGAAGGCGGCCACCACAGCCCACAGCAGCTCATTGGTGTTGCTCTTCATGCTCTCGCCCTCAGGCTCCAGGTCCAGCAGCTGCCGTACTCTCTTCATGGCCAGATCGTACTGGTCATCCAGCAGCGGGGCGAAGGCGTTCTCTAGTACATCAGAGGAATGGGCGAGGAATATAAGGGCCAGAATACGCTTGTCCATTCGGTGAGGATCGTTCACCCACTTGTCCAGCACGGCTTCCTGCACCTTCTTAATAAGGCGCTGCTTAATATTATTATTGGTAAGGGGGTGCGTAGTCATGTCGAACAAAAGAAAGTTTTGCTTCTCTGTGGTAAGGACGCCCTTCTCCACGAGGTTCTTGGCCAGGCGCTCTCGGACGTTACGCAGCTGGTAGTGAAGCTTCAGCGGGTTCCATGTCTCGCCTGCAAAAGACAAGCACTTTCAGTACCAGACATCTACTAACATTCACTTTATTTGACAAGGACTGAGATTAAACTAATCTATTGGATTCAATATGACTACTGAAATATTTAAAGGGTTAGTTTACCCAAAAATAAAAATCCTGTCATTAAGTACTCACCCTCATGTTGTTCCAAACCCGTAAGATCTTCGTTCATCTTCGGACCACAAATTAAGATATTTTTGATAAAATCCGATGGCTCAGTGAGGCCTCCATTGCCAGCAAGATAATTAACTCTTTCAGATGCCCAGAAAGCTAATAAAAACAGTGTTTTGAAATCGCCCATCACTAGATATTGTTGAATAAAGTCGTTATTTAGTTGGGTTTTTTTGCGCACAAAAAAGTATTCTCGTCGCTTCATAACATTAAGGTTGAACCGCTGTAGTCACATGAACTGTTTTAAATATGTCTTTAGTAGCTTTCTGGGCATCTGAAAGTGTAAATTATCTTGCTGGTAATGGAGGCCTCACTGAGCCATCGGATTTCATCAAAAATATCTTAGTTTGTGTTCCGAAGATGAACGAAGGTCTTCCAGGTGTGGAACAACATGAGGGCGAGTACTTAATGACAGAATTTTTTATTTTGGGTGAACTAACCCTTTAATTTTTCTAATTATGCCCAATTTGTGACCGTAGTATTATAGTAGAGGTTTTCTTTCACAAATATGTGATATGATGATAATTTTTTTTTAAATTGCTATGGCTATAACTTACAATACCAAAAAGTATCAAGAAAATAATAAAAACTGACAGAAAAAGCACCGTAGCAGCCGTTAAAAAGTCTGGCGTAAGAGGTACAGCTCCCATAAGGGCTGTACATTTGTGACATTTCACTGTGAAGGACAGAGAAGGAACCTTGTGCAGTTGTTGCAAAAATGTATTACATTTATTTTAGGAATTAGGAATTTTTAGGAATGTATTAAAATCAGAAATGTAACTAAGTAAGATTTTATCTCTACTTAGACAACAGCAGCACAAGATGAGGTCAGAAGAAAGATATGAGTGCTTTCCTTGAACGGGCCTCACTATTCTTGAAAATACCATTTTCTATTCTGATTAATGGCACAGCTGTCGGACAAATCTATAATTAACTTATAATTATTATTGTAATAATAAATTAAGGGTTGCACAATAATTCTAATTCTAGTCGATATCAGTAAGCTGTTATTTATTTTCATATTATGGCCAATTACTGATAAACGGTATATAACTAATATAACTAACATTATTATGCCTAATTAAATAAAAAATTAAAATGTATTTAAATGCAAGTGTAATTAGGCATAACAACAATGTAATGTACAGTATGAAAAAGGACATTTATTTTGAGAATGATTACATTTAACAGTGTCATTAAATTGTTAGTGCTTTTAATGGTTAACTTTAATTGAGCATTAGATGACAGCAAAGGTAATCTAAATGTAAAAACGGGGATACATGAGCATGCACAATTAAATATCTAATATCGACCAATACCTATATAAAAACTACCTAAAAGAGAAAAAAGAATCACTGCTATACTGTGCATACCTATGCTAGATTTCAGTAGTATAGTCCCATTTATTGATAGCTTCTCCTACAGGACCATTGCATTATTAATAGTTTTAACATGTTTTTGTCTAGATTTTTGACAAGTTTTGAGTCTTTTACAAGTTGCTGACAGGAATTTTGAATGCCGAAGTCATGCTACAGTCCCTTGAGTGAGTGCCACCAACTCAGTTGATCAGCTCCTGTGCTGAAGCAGAGAAGAACAGACGTAACAGGATCAAAGCAGACTGTGCTACAGCATTTGCTAGTCATCAGCCTGCAGTAATTTATGGCTCTGATCTAATTCTGAGCACATTTTTATACACTCTCTAAACGAGGATGGCAGCTCCTTCTCTCAGACGCTTTGATCTTACTCTTTGACTCTTTGGCTGTCCATACTGAGACATTTCCAACTGAGCTCATAGCCACAGTAGGTCAACAGAAAATCTTCAGAAATCTCTCTCGATCTTTGGACCAAAACAGATTTTTTTTATGTGCACCAGGCACAGTATAATTAGCAGGTAGCAAATGTTAAAATGGTTCAATTAAATGTCATTTCTTCATGTAATCTATTTACACTATTGTTCAAATTGTTGTTTTGTTTTTGCACACAAAAAGTATTCCCGTCACTTCATAGCATTAAGGTTGAACCGCTGTAGTCACGTTGACCATTTTAAAACGTTGCTGCCTATGTGTGGTTCAGATACCCTTGGATTTCATCAAAAATATCTTAATTTGTGTTCCGAAGATAAACTAAGGTCTTACAGGTTTGGGATGACATGAGGGTGAGTACTTGATGACAGAAATGAACTAACCCTTTAATCTTACTTTTAAGTTTTTAAAGTTTAAGAGTTTAAATAGTAAACTATTAAATATTTATGCTGTTCTCTAAAGCCAATCTATGATATTACTGGGGTATTCAAAAAAAAAAAAAAAAAAATTCAAGATTCAGGATCTCAAATGATCTGTGGTTACTCACCACTGAGCAACTCTATCCAGCTCTGCACGGTTTCGGGCGGCTGAGTGTCTTTTATGTGTTTCAGAGCCTCGTCCAACAGCACGTCCCCCGTTGGAGCATCAGACTTACATATAACCTGAGAAAAAAAAGGAGGAGTGAAACGTCACTAAACACATTAATGCATTCTACTGCACAAAAGCACCACTGACATCAAGGCAGAGAACTCATGAGGGTAAAATCATATGAAGGAGATGAACTACTTCAATTGAAGACCAAAGAGTTTTACTTCATGTATTAAATCTAATGCATTTTCCAGGGATACATCTGAGCCTGGTTTAATAATAAAAAGTTCTCACTTCCAACAGCCAACACCAACTGCAAAAAGTGGCCTCCTGACATACAATTAATATCAAAGTGCTCCCTCTTGTGGTAGAAAGTGTCCTACACAATTGTAAATGTAGTGACACCAGAGTGCTGAATTCTACAAGGACATAAAGAATATATCCTCTGAACTTGTTCAGTCCAGCTGTGTTTGTAGAAACCTGTGCAATTGACCCTGTACAGATGTTCAGGGAAGATATTTTTAAAAACAAGTCTCTGTATTTTCTTTATGGTCCATTCAATGAAAATCAATGGGATCCAATGTTATCCAACATTCTTCAAAACAACTTCTTGTAAAAAGTCATACAAGTTTGGAACAACATGAGGGTGTGTAAATGATGACAGAATTGTTATTTTTGGGTGAACTATCCCTTTAAATGCACACAGAACATGAACACAGCTGAAGGAGGCATCCAAAACAGGAAGCCTCTCCCCTATCGTATGATCATTTCCAGAGTGCTGAACAGTTTAACTTACCTTCCGGGCGAGCAGGCTTTTCCTCCTCATGCCACAGGCCTCCAGCTGCAGTCTTCCTCGTAAGGCCAGCTCAATGAGCATGCAGCCCCGCAGGCCTGATGAAATGCAGTCATTCCAGAAGGAGGTGTAGCCCTTGCACAAAAACAAACCAAAGAAAGTCAGTATACAGGCCTCATCGAGGTTCAGAGCTTCAGTGCAACTACAACTTCCATCCAAATGGTTTGTGAACAAAGAAAAATTTTCTAAACAGTTTACAGATGACTCAAAATGATAAACACTGTTAATATGGACTCCAGTTGTTTTTTTGAAAAAGACCCGTCATCACACAAGGATCTAATTTATGTCAGCAAAAATAAGACAAAAAACAAAAAAGAAACAGCTTTATTGTACTTTGCCAAAACACAAACAGTTTTCTATTTTTAGTTGAAAACGGTGTAGTTTAAACAGCCACTTAGAGTCATCTGAACACATAGCGGACATTTTGTAGTGCTGTATGCTAAAACTGAAGAGGTAATATTGTTGGCTGTTAATGGTTTCGACAGTACTGAATTTAGTCTAATCAGTTCAAGTGATAATGTATGGTATATTACATACCAGAAATTATGCCAGTTCAACTTCCTGTGTGGTGTGGCCAATGAAATTCAAATTTCAATGCCTTAACTGAATTAATGAAATAAAATGGGGACTTTTCCCCAACACAGAGGGATAGTTTTGACTTAATTTTTCATTTTTGCAGCTCCATCTGCTGCAGTGTCATGTTTAGCAGTGGATGAAGTGAGCGATGGATCACTCCAGCACTAACAAGGCCTGCTTTGTGAAGGTCCAGCCTCCCTGTCCCAGAGGCCACTACTGGGAAACAACAGGCCTCTTTTTAAGGTACTGGCAACACAGGCAACGCTCTGCACGTGAAGTGAAGCACATGCAAAATCCCAGAGTGATGCACAATGAGTAAATAATCTAATAAATCATTTTGAATAGTTTAAAACAGAAATCACATCTAATTTTTGTGCAAATTTATTCAGTTTCCACAGATAATTTGCTTCAAACTAAAAATGATGTCATCACCACACACCCACATGGCTTGAATCTCATGTCCTTTTTTAGTGGAACATAAGAATCATCAAATGTCAAAGCTGCTTTTTCATACAACAATAGTGCATGAGGATCAAGTTCAGCTGCAATTGTGCTTGGTTTATTAAAAAATAGATCATATTAAGAACCACTTTATACTTTAAAGACCTACTCTACCGTTCAAACGTTTGGGGTCGGTACGATTTTTGTTTTTTAGTCTTAAAGAAATTAATATCATTCAGCAAGAAGGATGCATTAAACAGATGAAAAGTGACAGTAAAGAATTGCATTTACACTGTCTTTTCTTTCCAATGTATATCCGAGGAGTAAAACTATAGCAAGAAAAAAAAAAAAAAAAAAAAAAAAAAAAAATGTAGGACAGGACTTGATTTTGTCCATTGGGAATTGATTGGATTGTTGTGTTTTGCTTTTGCTGTGACAGGTTAATAAGATATCAAAATTAATTCATATGACAACATTGCTACTTTAAAAGACAGCATTCAAGCTCACAAATGGTCTGTCATGATTTTCTTGTTGACACCGTGTGTAAGTCCTCTGTCCTGTGAGTACACTAGATAAATTTTGTGCTCTGACAACAACATAAAACCAGAGTAAGAGCTGACACACAAGCAGACAGTCATGATAATGGCTCGGTAGGCAAAGGCAGCTGTATTTCCACAACTGTTGGAGGAGATGAATCACATGCAAAATAGAGGCCTTCATTTACTCCTGAGCCACGTCACAGTAGACCATTACTTATTTTAATGTTATCTTATATTTCCTCACCTTTTTGTGAGTTTCAATGTGGTAAGACATGTCCAGGTCACATTTCACACCAGACCCAAAAGAAAGACAAACAATGGTCACACTTAATTTGAATGTGTCTTTTACACAAAAGGTACTGCGTAAAATTAATTAACAATATGGAAATACTACAGGTTTAAAGGGTTAGTTCACCCAAAAATTAAAATAATGTCATTTATTACTCACCCTCATGCCGTTCCACACCCGTAAGACCTTCGTTAATCTTCGGAACATAAATTAAGATATTTTTGTTGAAATCCGATGGCTCAGTGAGGCCTGCATAGCCAGCAATGACATTTCCTCTTTCAAGATCTATTAATGTACTAAAAACATATTTAAATCAGTTCATGTGAGTACAGTGGTTCAATATTAATATTATAAAGCGACTAGAATACTTTTGGTGCGCCAAAAGCGCAAAATAACGACTTATATAGTGATGGCCGATTTCAAAACACTGCTTCAGGAAGCTTCGGAGCATTATGAATCGGCATGTCGAATCAGCGTTTCGGAGCGCCAAAGTCACGTGATTTCAGCAGTTTGACACGTGATCCGAATCATGATTCGACACGCTGATTCATAACGCTCCAAAGCTTCCTGAAGCAGTGTTTTGAAATTGGCCATCACTATATAAGTTGTTATTTTGTTTTTTTGGCGCACCAAAAATATTCTCGTCGCTTTATAATATTAATATTGAACCACTGTACTCACATGAACTGATTTAAATATGTTTTTAGTACATTAATGGATCTTGAGAGAGGAAATGTCATTGCTGGCTATGCAGGCCTCACTGAGCCATCGGATTTCAACAAAAATATCTTAATTTACATTCTGAAGATTAGCGAAGGTCTTACGGGTGTGGAGCGGCATGAGGGTGAGAAATAAATGACATTATTTTCATTTTTGGGTGAACTAACCCTTTAAGGTTTGATTTAGTTTTAGCTGCTTGTTACTACTATAGTAAATACAAGTAATGAGTAACAAGGACACATTAAAGGTAGGGTAGGTAATTTCAGAGAGGCTAGCAATAGCAAGCTAGCTTTAAAAGCATGAGATCCCAACCTCCCTTCAGAACGCTCTCCAAAGCCTCCTCCAAAACACATGAACGTGCACAACAGAGTCTGCAAAGCCTCATGAAAGACGCCGTTAATTTACCTCATGTTTCAAAGCACATAACATTACAATAATAATGAACGTAAACAACTTAGAGCTCTGATTACGTCCAAGGATGTAAACAGCTCCGAGTAGAACGTCACGGGTTGCAATCTCTTAATTGGGGATGCACTGATCATGATTCGCTTATGGAACAGCAGCAGTTTCTTTGGGTACTGCTGTACACACAGTAGCGCTGCGCTTATAAACACTTACAGGGAGGTAAGAGGAAAATTAAATGCCATCGAAACTTTTCTGAAGATAGTCAGTTCCCTTCAGATATACATTCATATAAACCCCCACCCCCAATTCAAATGAATATTTTGCTTCCTATATTCTCAGCATTGCAAACACTGAGCCTGTTGTGCCCAGTACAGTATTTGCTCTGCTGACATATGTGTTCTCTTCTTTGCAACTGTCTTCAGCGTGTCCCGTCTCTGGCCTGTGTTAACCTCCTGCTTACAGACTTTGTAATATTTCCACATGACATTTTGGGAAAAGATTGCAATGCAGTTTGTGTCCAAGTCCAGAAGAGAGATTGGCTAAAATAATAAAAACCGGCCGGTTTCCGATTGTTTGTTTGGAGTAAAAACCGGCCTGTTCCGATTTATGGCCGGTCAACCGATGCATCTCTACGCTTAATTACGCCAAGGCGTGAAATCAGCATAAGCCTGTTGTTCAGTCGGACCGAATGCAATGATTGGACTAACATTTTTTGGTCCTGAGACTTCCACAGAAGATATATGTACATTTTTTTAATATTTAGAACACTTCAATTATTGATTGCTATCAGGATGTGAAGAGTTTCAACCAGTATAACAAAGTGTTTATGAAAAACATTGCCTACCTTTAAGGTTCTTCATTGTGATGTTATTTTCATGTCAAACACATTTTCCCCCCAAATTCACATTACTAAAATGCATTAGTATAATGTAATAATAGTAATGTGACATTTCTTTCATGACAATTAAGCATGATACAAAAATCTCAAAGGTCCAAAAACTTTGAAGTGTTTTTGACAATGTTTGAACTTAAGTATAAGCATGAGCAAACTGTAGACCTGGAATAAGTTATGTTAATCCATGTATCCTTCCTGCTACTTTCCATACAGATAAGCAAATCTTAGTGAAGCCTCGACATGATATTCGATGACTGAAAATGGGAGTAATGTAAAACCCATGAAAGCTTTGTGAACAAGCGACATGAATGCACCCTCCGGATTAAAGATCTTCTGTATTGTTCTTGCGCAAAACAGTACACTGTTGTTAAAAATACAAGGAAGACTTTTGTGAAACTAATATTCTGAACAAAATGTACAGCAGAATGACACTTACAGGATCGATGTAAGATGTTGAACTGACCATAAACATCAAACAGGGAAAGAAACTTTATCCATCTAAAAGTCAATAGGTTAGAAATCTCTGCTGTGGAAAAATATGACAATGATTCCAGGTTTGAGAGGCAAAGAGAAAAAAATGTTTCAATTTGATCGCAGTGTTCTACAAATTTATTGACACATGGTGTGTCTTGAAATCTGTCATGCAAGTAACCATTGATCAATCAAAAACATAAACTCCAAAACCTTATATTTGACATGTAAAACACAACCAGAAACCCGCTGTTTGAGGTTGGACAAAGCAAAAGGATCCAAGACATACTGCCTGAGTAAAAGACTGGCCATTTTTCTGAAAGCTACAATTTATTTTGAATAGTACCCAAAAGCCATTGTTGTTGAGAGCATAAATAAAAGCAGGCAGTAATCTGACATGAAAGAGCTGTAAAGAGAGGCGTCTTCAGTAGCACTGCCCTGTCAAATGCCTGCTCACCCACAATCTAACTACAAAGGCCAGACAATGAGGTAGGTACAATTCACTACCTACTATAAACCTTAATTAAGGGTCAGTCAATACATCAAACTGCCAAACCGGCTAATTTTAGGTGCTTTGCCTCTTTCCCTTTACTGAGGACAGTCATATTAGTTGATCCCCCAAATTTTAAACTAAATTTTAATTATGACCTTCCCTCTTAAAGTGGAGTGCTCTACTATTATGACATCTAGAAGTGTAACAACCAATAAAACACATTTAGAAAGTTCTACATCGTTTTGGGGAGATAATAATCAGTTTCCTTCACTTTTCAAACAGATCCTCCATGTTGATGAGCTCCCTCCCAGTGGATGGTTATGGAATACTAGCTTACTGAATACTGTACAGTACAGACTGTATACTTGCCTACTACTAAAAGCAAATGAAACAGAAGGCATTGGATGTTTAACTCAGAGAGTGATGTCAAGTTATTAATTTAAAATAACTTTTTTTTTTTGACTAAAAATGACTTAACATTTGGCAGTCCAATCCAACGACTTAATAGAGCTTACAACAATGATTATCAAAACATTTTGGATGTTCTCCTTATTGAACCAAGTTGATTTATGTCAACTCATTAGTAGAGGTTTCAAGATGTGTTTCAGATCAGCATCAAAAGGTAAACTATAAAAAAAATAAACTTTGGATATGTTCCAAAACACTTCTTGTCATGAGTTGTTTCAAGTGTATCTGGATTTACATGCTTTGTAAGAATGTGTACATGTGAGTGACTAGCGACAAGGATCTCAGGAGGTGATTAAGGCATTTTAACTCTATTCATTAATCTTTCAACTATAGATCTTGCAAGATAGCTTCAAATTTCAGTTTCTTAGAGCAGCATTGTATCTGATACGGTCATATTTTGCTTAATGTGGATATGATATGATAATGTCATAGCATCTTAATGTCACACTGGTTTCCATATGGTATAGTAAAAAAAATGGATTATAATTGTAGTGTTAGACAGTTAAATGCATTACTCTGTTATTTAAACTATGTTCTTCACGCAATGTCGATGTGTTACTACAGTCTGATGGGTCAGAAAGAGAACTTGTAACTGCAATGCAAGACAAGCTAAATGCTACATTGCATCACAGCAATAATGTTATTTGCTTTTGACTCAAAACGTCGCCCATTTAAAAAGAAAAAAAAAAAAGGATTCCATCTGCATTTTTCTTTAAAGAGCTAAAATATCAACTATGAAGCACGCGATCGTGGTAAACGATGATGAGAGATAACAACATCGACAAAAGACAACTACTAAAAATAAAGCAAAACAACAACAACAACCTCTCGGTCTTTCAAGCCCAGCAGCAGTACTTCCTCCATCAGGGTCAGTCTGGTTTCCTTGGCATCGCCGCTGTCGTCGTCGTCCTGCTCGTCTCCACGGCGAGGCTCGTAGTCCTCGTCGCCGGATCCGCGCTCTCTGTCTGCGGCTGCAGCGCTGCGCGAAGCCTCGGTGCGCCTTTGCACCAGGCCGGAACTCCGCTGGGTCAAAGTACTCATTTCTCAAACACACTAAAACAAAACCTCCTTCCCAGACTCCTGTCTGAGAACAGACTGGATTATTCAGTCCAATGCATAAATGATTTCCGGGGTGAATAAGGGGAATAAAGGTGTAATTCGGGATTTGTTTGGGAGAGAGGGGCCCCTCGCGATCCCTACCGCGGTCGGACCGTCGCTGATTCAGTTCAGGTTTAATATGGCGACCAGCCGTGACGAGTACAGCAGTGGATGTGGCATCTCAACACTCAGGTTGTATCTGAGGTGCATAGAGACAGCATTTACAGTTAGGTAGCACCAGGGTTATTATCGTTTACTAAAACATGTTAGAAACATTTGCGTTACTTAAAATAAAAACGTTTATTCAAATAAAGATTATTATTGTTATTTTTTAATTTCAGCTAGGTACCAAGGCAACATTTCTCATTTTCAATTATTTTAACTTGTAAAATAACTAAAATAAAATAAAAATAATAGACTATATAGAAATATTAAAAAATAAAATAAAAATGACAAAACACTTAAAAATAACTAAAACTTTAAAATGAAAGAAATAGGGAAAATATAAAAATAAAAACTAATAGTATCTCAAAGATGCTAAAATAACAATGGATACCACACTAGTTTTGAGACAGACTTAAAGGGATAGTTCACCCAAAAATGAAAATTCTGTCATCATTTACTTACCCTCATGTTGTTCCAAACCTCTATAAATTTCTTTTTTCTGTTGAACACAAAGGAAGATATTTTGAGGAATGTGTTGAACTGAACAGTTTGGGGGCACCATTGACTTCCATAGTAGTTTTTTTCCTACTATGGAAGTCAATGGTGCCCCAAAGTGGCCTGGTTACAAACTTTCATCAAAATATCTTCTTTTGTGCTCAACAGAACAAAGAAATTTATACAAGTTTGGAACAACTTGAGGGTGAGTAAATGATGACAGAATTTTCATTTTTGGGTGAACTATACTTTTAAGCTGGTACCATTATTAATATATTCAAATATTTTGTATTATTTATATAAAATGTTTATTTTTTTAGGTGACTTTCCAAGTTGTATTGTACATTTCTTTTCAGCCTGTTTTGTTTTTCCATATTTATAAATGTGCACTTTCAAGAGAATTAAGAGACCACAGAAAAATTGATTGTTGAAAAATTTATTGAAAAAAAATTTGCATTAAAAGTTATTTGTCACAAGAATCACTGATCATGATCACAAAGCATTGATCAAGTCTTTTATTTAAATCATATTTTGTGGACAAAAAGAGCAAGTTACATATTTCCCATGTGCACATATAAAAGTATATAATGCTACTTTTACATGAAAATTATACTTTTTAAGTAAACTGTCCAAAATAAAGCAATCTGACATATTTCATATATTTCACAGCCAAACTCTGATAATGTGAACTCTAAAGTTGATTACAGAAAAATACAAAACAATTATACAGTAATAAGTTTCTTATCCAGCTCACCTTCACTTGTCAAACACAAGAGCAGTGCTGAACTGAAGTGAACAGGATCAGACTGACAGCGGACTGACTGTTCAAGTAACAGTGACTGACTGGCAAGGAGCAGTAGTGCAAAACAAGGATGAAAGGGTTGTTAACAAAAACAAAATGGTCAGGAAACTGCTTTCTCCACACCTTTGCTAACAAATAACGACTCAGTGCAATGCTTACATCAGTTTCATTACAATAGAATTATTATGGGGTGGAGGGGAAGGGCAACAGACATCGAACAACACAATTTTTGACTGAAGTGCCTGTTGATTTGTGGCAGTAGTTCCGCAGACACCAGTGAAAGGAAAATAAGAAAAATGTGCACAAATGCAGATACAGTATGAAATTAGCTTATGTCTTAATAGTTATATTTGCAAAGGCTTGCAGTCTACTATGAGAATTTACTCTTAAAGCTGAATCTCGCTGTGTAAGTGCTGATTGAAACTTTCACATCCTGTGGTGATGTCTATGTTTGATTGATGCATTTGTCATCATAAAAACAATGGTTTCCACCATTATTCTGTTCTTAGAGTTACAAATTAATTGTGATGATATTAATATTCTGCTTTGTGTTCTTTAAAAAAAATAATGTCTCATAATGTACTACCAATTACAGAATTAAAAGTTCAATAAAATTACAGTCAGCCGGTCATTGGACGGATAAGAGTCACACAGTGATAGACAGCTGATCTCATGTATTGTTCTCAACTTCCTGTTTTCTTACATTTTCTTACAAAACAAAACATAAGCCCCCATTTACACATTAAACATATATATACCCCAAAGGTTGACATGGCTTCTGAAAAAAAGAAGAAAGAAATCACATTGGACCACAGTAAGTATAGTCTAATCTTCAATAGATTTTAAATGCAGCAGTAACCATAATATACATGTAGACGGCTCTACACTATTTTCATTACCTAACCTTTTTTAGACAAATCTCACTGCTATAAATAGCTGAAAACATACTGGAGTGAACACTGCCAACTTTTAAGCACTACAGCGGGATGTACAGACCGACCGCTGAGTGCACGGATGTATCAGAAGTTATAATATGTGAGGGGTCAGAGAGGTGTGGAAGTCACATGTATTTTTTACTCATATAATTGCTTTTATTCATTCACCCATAGATCATTGGAATGGAATACTGCATGGATTGTTACTTGGTAAAGATTTTATGTAACACTGCACACTGTGGAAAGGCTGGAAGTTCACGGCTGTATCCTTTTCCTGTTTTGTGATGAGTAAGAGGAAAATGAAAAAAAAAAAAAAAACCTAAAATAAAAGCTTACATCCTGTTTGAGGGCTCATATTGTGTTTTCAATATAATAGGGCACATTTGGATAGACAAAAGCCTATTTTACTTTCCAAAAGGACCCGCTTTAGCACCAAAGGCACTTTAAGCACCATCATCAGGATTTTAATCTGGATCTGACGAGGCCAATATAATCCTGTATTTACCGAAAAATATTATAATTTAATAATATACGGACAAATATTTAACATATGGGTGAAGACAGATTTCCTGTTAAATCAAACTCACAACCTAATTGGCCTCGTCCTCCTGACTAGCTAGGTTGTCAGTTACCATAAAGCTTTGCATTAGACCTGTAGGAATGATGGGCTTGAAAGATCGGTTGCGGCTGTAAGCAAAGGGGAATGAGGATGACAATCGTCCTGAGGTGCCGAATGAGAACAGCCGGTTTTGAAGGTGTGGACAGTGATCAAATTTAGCAGCTTGCGATGCGTCTCTCTGTTCCAGCACACGCTTCAGATCCTGCACCTGATTTAGAAGTTCCATAAGCTTGGTCATGACAGCCATGGAGCCTCCGCCCAGGATGTGCACCTCAGGTATCCAGCGCAGGTAGCGCTGCATCCAGACGCGGACAGCCGGTCCATCCAGACAGGGGAGCAGGAGGCCGTGATAGTCCAGAGGACGCTGTTGCCAGGACTCGTAGAACTCACGGGTGGCAGCCACGGGGGAGTCAGGAGAGCCCATCCAGCGACTGATACGCTTCACTCGTAGCATCTTTTTAAGGCTGTCTGTCTCATCCTTAAAGAAACCTTTCTTGGGTGGGGTTTTGAAGGCTGTGCTGGGTAAGGATAACTGTCTTTGGTGCTATACATTTTAAAATAAAAACAATTTAAATATTAGTATGCAAACAATTTATGCACAGAACAAATTCAACTATTATATTATTCAATAAGAACAAAAGTCAGACAAACAAAATAAGCCAAAAACACAAAATTAGGGCAAAATTGGGTAAGATGCCCCCCTCACATCTCATTTTCCTCTTGACTATAGATGTCACTAAATCTCAACAGATTTGCTGAATAGCTATGCTCTTAAGCTTGACCTTTTATCTGAACATCAGCATTTGTGAGATTTATTCCATCTGAATAGTAATTCATAGATTTGTATGGTAACAAATATTGTTTTTTATTTGGAAGAAAAAGGTATAAAAGTGAAGATTTAAGTGTTTTTATTATTTAAGTAAGCATAAAATAAAAAAATAAATAAATAAAAATTGTTTATCCTTTTCTTTTGTCCAAAGGAATGACTGGCTCATAGAAAATGGGTGTTGCAAACACAAAAAAAGGCGATCTTTTTATGTGGTCACATGCTTGTTTTTTTTTTTTTCATGGATAAATCATTTATAATAAACACTGCAACAATCCATAAACAACAAGAATCGACAATTTTGATTTCATGGTGACTTTAATAACTATTAATTCATATAAAATTAATAATTTCAATGGCTTAGATGTTTTATTATTAATCATAAAGTGTAGGCTAATTCAGTGGCATCATTTGATCTAAATTCATAGTTTCTTGCTATTCTTATCTATTGTTTTTTTTATTATTAATATTTAAAGATATTTCAGTATTTAAATATAGTTTTTAAATTTTTTAAATATTTTACATTTTAAAATACATGTCTGTACATAATTCAGATTATACAGTGTAATTCAGATGTCACTAAGTATTAACAAATACAGAATATTTAAATATTTAATAATAATTTCAAAACATCATTATGATTCACATGATATCAGATGTTTTTTTAGTGCTATAAAACTGAAATGTGCAACTGTTTCTATTTATTTCTTTTAATAATATATTGAATGATGCATCATTATCCTGTACATGCTAAACTAATTTCTAAATGTTACAATTTAGCAGTAAATAAACACTGTTTCTAACTTATTGTTTCCACCCTACAATAATAAAAATCCACCCACTCCTTTTTTTAATCCCCATTAAACCAAAGCAGTCTCATTAGACATGCCGTTTTCATTCTCTGAGCAGTGTGACATCACACTGTTCAGGCCCCGCCCACGGCCGTGGAATGACAATCCTGCATTACAATAGTTTCCGCCCTCAGCGAGTTGTACACTGTCCGCCATTTTCTCCATGCTCGAGCAAAAGTAGCATCAACAATGTCTCGTAAGCAATCCTGGTGTTCTGTTTTTGGATGCAAGACTGAACATAAGACTCTTCATTTTCTCCCAACATCTGAGCCACTGACGACACAGTGGATTAGTTTTATTTTTGAAGATAATATGCCCCAAAATCGACGTATAATCGTTTATGTCTACGCAAATAATTTCACTCCACTGCTTTGTGAACGAGGGGCAATACAAGGCAGGCTTTGCTATAAAGTTGCTACTCCTAGATGGATCTGTACCAACTGTTCGCGATCCTCCAGAAGTAGTGTTACACTGTTTATTTTTTAATTTGAGCAAATCGCCATTTCAATCAATGTGCCTGTTAGCCAGTCTGTCGTCTATTTTAAACCTTTATATACTTTATAACCACACGTTTGTAAAGAGCAGTGTAAAAGGTGATTGTCTTGAAAAACTGTAGGTTTTCTGTAAAGACAAGATATTAAAAACACTATGTTTATTTGCAAAGGCCAGCAAATTTATCTACCAACCATTCAGAAATGTCCAGTTGCATTCTAAAAGATGTAAATTCTTCCTGAGTCTCTCCATCAGTGTCTGACTCCGGTTTGAACAATGTAAGGCTGAACACCGTTACTGACAATTGTCAATTGTCAGCGCGTTATAGGCTATATAAAATGTTATAGCTAGATATGGCAGCGCTACTGCAACATGTGCTGCAGATGAGTATCTCTTCAGCAAGCCAAAGTGCAAACTGCTGCAAATAAAATTGAAAGTAACACACAATCATCTTTGTTAAAAGTAGTAAGACTAATCTTACCATTGCTGATGGCGCTCTCTCTCCTATTGTGGTTTTTGATCTTGAAATTAGCTGATGATAAATAAAATGCAGCTGATATCTGTTGCTATTGTTGATGTGAACTCCGTTAAATTTGCATATAGTACGGGAATTGAACATCAGATTTAGATTTTTTTTTGCGGAGACACATTTATGTGGCCAAGTGTAAATGGAACCATTTTAACAAATCAGGGGCCGGATTCACAAACATCTTCTTAAGAAACAAGTTAAGAAAATTCTTAAGATAAATTCTAAGACGTTCTTAAGAATGTTCCTAAGTGCAATTCTTGAAAAATTCTTAGGAAGTTCTGAAATATTTTCTTAAGAACTTAGGGCAAGATCTTAATTTTTTACAAACCCGATTCCAAAAAAGTTCTGACACTGTACAAATTGTGAATAAAAAGGAATGCAATAATTTACAAATCTCATAAACTTATATTTTATTCACAATAGAATATAGATAACATATCAAATGTTGAAAGTGAGACATTTTGAAATGTCATGCCAAATATTGGCTCATTTTGGATTTCATGAGAGCTACACATTCCAAAAAAGTTGGGACAGGTAGCAATAAGAGGCCGGAAAAGTTAAATGTACATATAAGGAACAGCTGGAGGACCAATTTGCAACTTATTAGGTCAACTGGCAACATGATTGGGTATAAAAAGAGCCTCTCAGAGTGGCAGTGTCTCTCAGAAGTCAAGAAGGGCAGAGGATCACCAATTCCCCCAATGCTGTGGAGAAAAATAGTGGAGCAATATCAGAAAGGAGTTTCTCAGAGAAAAATTGCAAAGAGTTTGAAGTTATCATCATCTACAGTGCATAATATCATCCAAAGATTCAGAGAATCTGGAACAATCTCTGTGCGTAACGGTCAAGGCCGGAAAACCATACTGGATGCCTGTGATCTTCGGGCCCTTAGACGGCACTGCATCACATACAGGAATGCTACTGTAATGGAAATCACAACATGGGCTCAGGAATACTTCCAGAAAACAGTGTCGGTGAACACAATCCACCGTGCCATTCGCCGTTGCCGGCTAAAACTCTATAGGTCAAAAAAGAAGCCATATCTAAACATGATCCAGAAGCGCAGGCGTTTTCTCTGGGCCAAGGCTCATTTAAAATGGACTGTGGCAAAGTGGAAAACTGTTCTGTGGTCAGATGAATCAAAATTTGAAGTTCTTTTTGGAAAACTGGGACGCCATGTCATCCGGACTAAAGAGGACAAGGACAACCCAAGTTGTTATCAGCGCTCAGTTCAGAAGCCTGCATCTCTGATGGGGTTGCATGAGTGCGTGTGGCATGGGCAGCTTACACATCTGGAAAGGCACCATCAATGCTGAAAGGTATATCCAAGTTCTAGAACAACATATGCTCCCATCCAGACGTCATCTCTTTCAGGGAAGACCTTGCATTTTCCAACACGACAATGCCAGACCACATACTGCATCAATTACAACATCATGGCTGCGTAGAAGAAGGATCCGTGTACTGAAATGGCCAGCCTGCAGTCCAGATCTTTCACCCATAGAAAACATTTGGCGCATCATAAAGAGGAAGATGCGACAAAGAAGACCTAAGACAGTTGAGCAACTAGAAGCCTGTATTAGACAAGAATGGGACAACATTCCTATTCCTAAACTTGAGCAACTTGTCTCCTCAGTCCCCAGACGTTTGCAGACTGTTATAAAAAGAAGAGGGGATGCCACACAGTGGTAAACATGGCCTTGTCCCAACTTTTTTGAGATGTGTTGATGCCATGAAATTTAAAATCAACTTATTTTTCCCTTAAAATGATACATTTTCTCAGTTTAAACATTTGATATGTCATCTATGTTGTATTCTGAATAAAATATTGAAATTCGAAACTTCCACATCATTGCATTCCTTTTTTATTCACAATTTGTACAGTGTCCCAACTTTTTTGGAATCGGGTTTGTACTTAAGAAGAAAATGAAAGGTGTTTATTTGATTGAAAGGGGGTAATTGCTGAAGACTCGCTGAATAAAAAAACACCGCAAAGCCTGTCACTGCCTGTAGATTAGGCTACCGTAGATATCATAATGAGCGTAATGAGAGTAGATGTCTCAAGATGCAACGTTCTTTCCCATTCATTTGTACATTGTCTTTTTTGCGCTCTCTCTAGAGTGAATGCATCCTGTATCTGTGTGTGCTGCCTCGCTAGTTCTAGCTTACGGAGCACCGCACATGACATGCAGGAAAAGTAGTAGGCTAAATCATGCTCATGATTTACTAATTCTTTCCCTCAATTTGCTAAATCGTGCACACTGTTTATAAATCGAGGAAACAAATTAGTAAATCGTGCTAACGTCTTGTGCCGTTCTCCATACAAGCTTGAGTGAGCGCATCATATACAGGTACGCGCAAATGATCAACAATTTCAGACTTTATAGTGCTCGTCCACATTTAGGGTACAAGTAATATGTATTATATTTAGCTAGCTAGTGTTATGTTGTATGCTTAATATTTGAAACGACCCACTAAATTCACTGAGCATCTACTTAAGACAGGTTGGAGGTTATCCTAACTTTAAGAAGTTATTTACGATGATTTTTAAGAACATTCTTTTCGGGAACATGAATACTTCGTAAATTTGAATCCGGCCCCTGATGGCTATCCTATCAGTAAAAACACATGAAATGATCAGTTGTAAACAGGCCCTAAGACGGGTAATAGATACTAAAGCATTTCATACTCTCACCTTGGGCTTGTGAGTTTTGCGTGCAGTCTTCTCATGTTTCACCTTCTCTGAATACAGTGGGTTAAAGAAGAAATTCTGGGCCTTGCTGTCAAACTGCACAGACCAGTCCCACACTGTAGGGCAGCTCAATGGCCCGCTTTGTGCAAGTGGTGACTCGGCCTGCCAAGACAATTAAGCACAGGCAGTCAGCAGGAGGCGTGCCGACTGTGTCAGGGAGGCAATGGCCACTAACTCCTGAGTACATGTAGACTAATGACATTACAGAGGGCTGACTGTTTTCTTTTTAGCCACTGTACTTCCTAGCAGAATGGTGAATGCAGTACTCAAAATTGAAAATAGTGTAGCAAACTGACTCTAAGCTGCAATCACAACATCAAAATAATATTAATCTCAACAAAATAGTTCTTAAAAAAAAACATAAAATACATAAGTTCTACCTTCATAACACTTTCTCTGTGATGGGCAGAGTTGAACAGAAAGGTGCTGAAGATTGGCACGTGAACACTGTCGGACAGCACAGTCAGGTAAGTCTCGGAGAACTGGAAAGCCGGGCTATGTTGCTGAACGAGCTGCCACACGCACTCCAGGAACAGGAGGAAGACCGGAGAATGGCACTAGGCATTGAGAAACAGGAATCAAATTAAAAAGATAACGAGGATGAGGACAAATCATCAATCATTCATAATTAAATGAACAATTGATGATTGCAAATTAAATTCTAGTAGGGAGATCAATTTTGAAGGGATTTATTTAGCAATTCATATTTTTCATGTGACGTCACATCCTTATCCACCTTATTTTGCAGCACGGAAGTGAACTATTTTTTTTTTATGTGCGAGAATTCCAATTCATTAGCGACCACAGGCAAATCACTACAAGAATAACAAAGTGACGTAAACTATAAAACTATCTGCGCAATAAACCGATGTGCTTATGATTATGATAATGAAATTAAAGGGCACAATATGTAATTTTTGCCGCTAGAGGCCGCTTATTCAAAACAAAGGCATAGCTTGACGACACTGTGAATGAACGTACAATTATGGGTGTTGTTGTCTTCACCTCCACAGCTGATGGAAAGGAATCTGATGGACTCGGGCAGAAATCATGTTTATGGATGAGCTAATGTATTCAAGTTTTACTAATGTTACGGTGGTATGAAGCAGGACGGCTTGAGAGCCGTGGGAGTGGGACAAGGCCGCTGGAGCAAATGCTAAATATATTATGGACACCTGCGATGCACACCGGTCTCGAGTTCAGTGGATCTTTTATTATGTTTTTGCTGCAGTCGGCCACTTCCGCTCTTTTCATTGCGTATGTGGGGCAACGCAGTGCTGTTTTACATGGTTAAAACAATCATACTAAATACATTTGGGTGTCTTTAAAGCTAAGTTATAACGTTACTCTGTGCGTTTGCTTGGTGGCTGCCGTAATCTAGATCGATATTAGTAAAACTGGAAATCGAAGGTAGCGCGGATATAACGTCATTGACAGGCGACGCAATGACATGCTCTGTGTCCTGGTTAAAATTGCTTATTTCTCTGGATTTAAACATTGTTGGAAACATTCGGGTTAATGTAAGTACACAAGTCAACAAAATATATAACACTGTTCTAATGGTTTTTGGATATTTTAATCTAAAAATCTTACGTATTGTGCCTTTAAAATAATATGATAACAATTAAAGGGTTAGTTCACACAAAAATTAAAATTCTGTCATTTATTACTCAGGCTCATGCCGTCCCAGACCTGTAAGACCTTCGTTAATCTTCAGAATGCAAATTGAGAAACAGTGTTTTGAAATCGGTCATCACTAAATAAGTCGTTATTTTGGGTTTTTTTTGGCGCACCAAAAATATTCTCGTCGCTTTATAATATTAATATTGAACCACTGTACTCACATGAACTGATTTAAATATGTTTTTAGTACCTTTATGGATCTTGAGAGAGGAAATGTCATTGCTCCCTATGTAGGCCTCACGGAGCCATCGGATTTAAACAAAAATATCTTAATTTGTGTTCCAAAGATCAACGAAGGTCTTACGGGTGTAAAACGGCATGAGGGTGAGTAATTAATGACAGAATTTTCATTTTTGGGTGAACTAACCCTTTAAAAGTTTGCAATATAAAGCTGTATAACAGGCTGTTTTTGTACAGCTAAAATAACTGGAAGCAAATGACACCGGAAGCCAGACACAATCAAATTACAAATGCCCGTGCCTGCTCTTATGTGAAAAATAAGCTGAATAGGAATGGCCACCTTGAGGGCAAAACAGGGCTTTCCTCCATTACTTGCCAGCTATTTTTACCAGGTTTGTAATAAGCACTAATGTAGTAAGACAGTGATATTATAATGCATACTACGTACAGGCAAGCGGATGAACCCATAATATAAAAATGCAACATGCAGTTTTTAAGTATTTTCCCATAGAAAACCATTATAAAGAAAATTCTTAGACTTTTAATGTGTTGCATTCATATTCTGAGTTCATATGCTCATCTGTATATAGTATGCATCATCAGTAAGGTACATACTGAATTTGGTCTTTTAATATCACTGTTTTAGTACATTAAGGTACTATAAGTGTTTTTCACATTAAGCTCTTAGAATGTCCAGCAATTTTTAGTGATTGAAATACAATGAAATTGAAAGTGAATGCGATCCATATAAAGCGGGTGCTTTATATGGATCGCAAAACTTGCATTTTGTTCACATATCTTGTTTTTCTTCTTTTGAAAGGTGATCTAAATATTCGTGGCTTGAAACAGATGGGAAATTTACAGGCCTGTGCTGCAGTTGTATAGATGTTTTGCTCTCCAGGTCTCTGAGTCTGCGCCAGTAACATAACGGAAAACTACGAATAGTGACTGGTTGACTGTATATTATCCCATTTATCACATGGATACTTGGTAAACAAGAAAATAAATGGGCATTGACTTTAGGGGGGGTTTTTTTATATGAGAAGAAAAGGTCTGCAGAGTGGAACTAAAAAACATGATACTAGTGCAGGAGATTGGTTGAAGTGACAAATGTATAATTCATTATTCTGCAGCAAAAAAAAAAAAAAAAAAAAAAAAAAACTTTAATTCTCAGAGGTTATGAATAATGAAAACATGAAAATATAAAACAGTAACTTTCCACTAAGCCTATGAAGAAACAACAGGCAAGAACGAGCATGCAATAATTACCTCCTTGTCTTTCTGATGGAGGTGATTACATCGATCCAGGAAGGCATGGCAACCAGCCACCCACTCCTTCTGCACCAGACTCTGGAAACCCATAAGTGTTCTGTAATAAGGGTCCAGCATTATCTGAGCCAGACTGGAGATCACACAGCACAGATCTGTTCCCTCTTCCTCTGCAATCAATCAATAACAACATAAAACATCAGGGGATACAATTTCAAAGTAAAAAACAGATCCATCGAGGTTTAAAAGTACTTTATTTTTAAAGGTGAGGTACTGTAGTTCTCTCAGACACTTCAACCACCTCTGAACAAACAGGTGGTCCCATTTCTGACATGCCAGAATGTTCAAACAATCATAACCATGTTTTAAAATCACAATATAACACAATATATTTGAAACACACTTGACTTACCTGTTATAAGGACATTTGTGTTGTCTTTATCAATACATTCAACCACCTCTACTGCTTTTTGGAGACATTGTCTGTTGAGGACATTAAATACACTTTGTTAATAGTTTCAAAGTCTAATACTAGTAAATCACACAATTCAGGATTTTTTTTTAATGTAACCTGACCTAATAATGTCTAGCCATCCTGAGCTTTCAAGGGAAGAGAACCATTTCATATCTGACATCCAAAAATCGGTTGAATTATCTAAGAGACAAATAATGAGAAAGTGAGTTACACAAAATGACTGCAAACAAAATACATATCCTTTCATTTAATATTTGAGGATTTTTCACCTTTTCTTGTGAAAGAGACTTCAGTATATTCTGTGACTCACCGATAAGAAAGAATTGTTTGAACTTGTTATATGACTGCTGGATGTCAAGGATTGTAGGAAGGGATACTGAGAGGTCCTCTGTTTTTACGGAGTAAAGGTAATTATGTGCGACTGCATTTATCATTCTGCAACAGAAGAAAAAAAAACAGAATTTGTCAATGTGAAGGTACCATTGTCAGTCAAAATAAGACAATACATGGTGGACACCATGTTACATGACCATTTTATTTGCTGTGGACACCATTTTACATGACCAAAACACAAAAAAGGTTATATTGATTCATGCTGATGAGCACTACTAGATAAGGCATGTTGTTCTTTGATAAAGAACAGTGCCCTTGAATATCAGCACCTAAACACACAGAAACTCAGGGCACATAAAACCACGAGGATATCACAGCAGTTTGGCTTATTTTAGAGGATAAATAAGAGTCAAAAACTGTAATCCATTACGTGTCCAAGTGTTTTTGGAAATCCCCGTCTTCCTGTGTCATAAGCGGGAAAGACGCTTTGAAGAGAGCACAACCACTGTGATGAGACCAACACCAGATCTAAAGAGGAAAATAACAGGCATCCGACTTCAGTTACATTCAACTCTACGAAATTGTTTAAATGTTTATATCCTGTTAAAATAATTAAAATCCTTAACTCACTGGTAATCCCTTCCCTTGATAGCTGAATAAATCCTCTAGTGCTGTTGGGATGACGAAGTACTTCGGTAACCTAAAGACCACGTCAGAGCAGTGTTTTTGGTGGATACATTTATTTCACATTAACATTTTCAATGCGTGACATGCTATAGATCACTGAAAACTATTTTGCTAATTCTTTTATAATTATAATAGATGCATACATTTTTTACCCTATATTAATTGAGAGAATACATTTGTTCTTTTGAAAATGCACATATATTCACTGCAGGACTATTTAACTGCAAAAAAACAGATTAAAATAAGTTACACAATCTAAAACTATTTACAGCAGTTTTGAACTACCCAAATATAAACAGTGTCGGATTGATCTTACAAAAATCTAGGTCAGTAGTACATAAAGACTATAATAGATTAGAGATTATCTCATTACCTTTTAATAAAAACAGTAATAACACATTATCAGCAGACACTCTACAGCCAACAACAACAGCATGAAGTACCTTTGAGAGAGTTCAAAGTTCTCATTTTCTGTGACCAATCTACATTTCGCTTTGGTCCGTTTCATTTCCTGTGTCCAGTCCTCTGGTGAGTCAAACATAATTGTCTCCTGTTTTCTCTGCATTTCTGCAAATAAAGTCTGCACTTTACAATAAAGTCTCATTTGTTAACATTAATGTATTAACTAACTTGAACTAACAATGAGCAATACATGAATTACTGTATTTATTAATCTTTGTTAATGTTAGTTAATAAAAATACAGTCGTTCATTGTTTGTTCATGTTAGTTCACAGTTCATTAACTAAATGTTAACAAATACAACATTTGATTTTAATAATGTATTAGTAAATGTTGAAATTAACATTGACTAAGATTAATAAATGCTGTAGAAGAAGTGACTTTGCTAGCTAGCTGACAAAAGAGCTTTGTGGAAATGAAGACTTAGGATATTCTAAGAAGCTTGAGTTAGAAATTAATAATGCCATTGTTTTCCATCAAATTACTGCACATTAAATATCAGGTCATTTTTTTGTAATTTAATTTAAAAAAAATTCCGGGTACATATAAATCCTTGTTGAGCACTCTAAAACCACTTTTTTTACTGTAATCTAATGTTTGCTGTCAGTCATGCACCGGTGTGGATACTGTACTTCAGAATCACAGATTGTAGTCTTGGAAGTATGACCAAAATAAGAATTTTCAATGGAAAATTTAATCTGAATAAGTAAGTAACAAATCTGTCACTTTTGTTTTGACCAACTGAGAAAAAAAAAAAACTTTAGAATAAATCGTGCTACCAATGATGTTATTATGATTATTGTTATACTTTGTTCTCAAATTGTTAATGTTAACAACATCAGCATTGCGTGACTGTGTATTTAGTGTGTATTAGTGTTAAATGTAGATTTCGATTTCTTTACAGTCTAATCTCTAAAGTTAATTTGTCATACCATACAATCCGCCATCAAAATGATAAGTTTAATTATTGCAGCTGCTGTGAGAAAAGGCTATAAATGATCTACCTGCAGCATCCTCACATGCCATATAGTCTACTAGCTGGGACTCGTTCTTTATGTAAACAGACGTGACGTAATGACGCAAAGACGAATGGCCGCATGCTCGAATTTCCCGCAGAAACCCACCAGTACCACTCGGATTAGAACACATTATTACAAGCTTACCGTTGTGAATCAGGCTAAGGTAAGGAGATAGTTTTGAACACTTGCTGGTTATGTACTTGCTCAAAAATTGATTTTGGATCATTTTTAACCCAAAAAAAGTTACAGACTGCAGCTTTAAGTGATATAACAGTTGTTGAAGAGAATAATAACAGGATGAGGCTGCAGTAACTGTAAAAAATTACTTTAAAAAGATATGTAAGCATATTTATAAAATAGAATCCAGAAAGATAATCTGGAACATATAATGTCTATAAAGAGAGTCTGGCTGTTGTTCTTGCAACCATCTGTTGAATTCCAGTTGCATAGACTATGATCAGAATTTAGCAGCCGGTGCTAGACGTCCAGTGCTGCATGTACGTCTACATTTCAGGCGTGTGCAAAGTTCATGTTTTGCATAAGTGTGACTTCATGAACTTCTCATGGTGATGTTTTCCCTCATGTTGCATTAGTGGTTAAATGTGCTTAGTGGATTATAGGATTATTGATACTCAGACAACAGCTGTATTTAACCAACAAGTGAAACTATGGAATGTATCAATAGTAACACAAGGAAAGCCTACATGAGTTAAAATCTGTACCTGGGCTTGGTGTCCCAGCATAGGAAAAAGCAAAGACGCACTTTAGAGATTTCTCCTCCAAACAATGGTGAGCAATGCCCTGAAAGATCTGACAAAACAAACAAACAAATGCACAAGGAGATGTGTAACACTTTTTAAAATGTACATACATTTCAGTCCTAAACAAATTACCCTTTTGGTATCTTCCTCCTTGGTGAATGTAAGACAGAACTGAAAGACACGTAGATCTTTACAGTGAATGATCATTTTGGATGGGTATTTGTTCTTCACGAAGCTTCCAGTTATCAGTTTCCTTTTTTCATCATAAACTGTAAAAGAAATGAAATGTTTGTCAGAACTCAAACATTCAAACCAAAAACTTTCCCTTTTTTAGACATGAACATATCTATAATCATTTATGATAAAAAGTAAAAACGATTATTACCACCATAGATGTGATCCACACACATTAATGGAATGTCATTTTCTCCATAGAGTTTGTTCTTGAAGGCCTTGGACTGAAACAGTAAGTGGTAAGGTAAGTGACACAATAGCCTCTTATTGTACTTTCACAAAGCAGACTATAGTACCAAAGCAAACAAGGCTTGCGAAAGACAGTGATTAACAAATGCTCAGTCGGCTGTGAAAGGTGCATTTTTATACAGCACACAGTAACTAACAGGAAAGGCGGACGCTGTTGCCTTGTTCAGTGTTCTGTATCAAACGTTCACACAATATTTTATTTGTGAAATCAAGAAGGAAACACACTTTACTTCTTGTTTAGCCACCTCCAAATATACATCTGAAAGTAGCCGATGAAACCTCTTGATATCAACCAATACTAACATCTGACCAATAGCTTTCAGCAGCATTGTTTTGCAGCTTTTTAAGATTACTGATTAGATTAGTTACGTCTTCATATACCGATCTTAGTCAACATGCAAAAAAGCAAAAAAACGAACCGAAAACAAAAATACCTGGCACTTCGTGAATACCTGACCATTTGAGCCTGCTGTAAATCACTGGTTTCCCACCAGAATTTCACTGCCAGTGAGTCAGACACTCAAGTTCCTGAAATGGCAGCTAAAGCGAGAGTACTCACAGCACAGTTCCTCATGCAAGGTCACCCAGTTTGGCAAGCAATGTTTCAACAAAGTTAGACTGTATTCACACTTTTTCTATTTATTCATTCATTCAGCAGGCGCTTTTATTCAAACCTGACTTACAAATGAGGAAAAGGTATGTATCGTACAGGAGCAAACAATATTAGCAGATCTGCAGTACTTAATTTATTTAGGCTATAAAGCTTATGAAGCAACAAAATCTTCCTGTACGCTGTAATTTACCCAATCTCTCTATAATCTGCCATTTTTGTCCAATCTTTTGCATGCACATGAAACTGTTTTGGAATGGTAGTATGGCTGCCAATTTAATGCGTTCATTTAGCACAATTATAAATAAAAACAATAACGACTTATAAAAAAAAAATAATAACACATTTAGTCATGCCCTCTGCTACTACAGGCAATGCACCTCGCCAAGCCTCACCTGCATAGATTTTAAATAAAAATGTTAATTGTTCTAATAAATAGCGTATTTATCATTAAGATTACCATTAAATAAACATCTAGATCACATATTATCTTCTCTTCAAACCACACTGTGTACAAGAACGCTGCAGTTGACACACAGGAAGTACATGATGTCTTTAAAAAAAGCACTGTGGTTCTTTGGTCGGTAAGCCTGAATTAGAAATTATACATTGTTCCTTAGATGATAGCATTCTGCTATTCACTCAGTAGATGTGAATGAGCATTACCTAAGACCATTTTGTTTTCTGAATACAGTGTTGATATGTTGACTATTTTCTTATACTGTGAACAGGAAAACTCTCACGGCAATTCGTTACTATTTTACATTGTGGTGAGTTTGCATTCGTACATTTTCATTTGAGTTGTTTTAGACCCCACAGAGGGTTAGATTTCGGGCCTTCATGCTTTAAAAAAAAAAAAAATTCTTACATTTCATACAAATCAAATTGCATATGAAATTACAAAATTGTTTAAAATAGTTCCACTTTCTCATGAAATAGGATCAGAACAGTAGGGTTTGAATGGTTTTACAGTTCTGTCATGTGTCCTTACCGTCTCTTCCTGTGCCGACTCATCACTAATGAATGTAACACGAAAATTGGTGCAGAACAACGTGCCAAAAACGCCACGTTGGGAGAGGTCATCTTGAGTGTATTTGAGAATGTGGTTGGCACTACAGAACACCACTTCACCTAAGAAGCAATAGATTAGCAAAGTCATGTCAGATAAGCCTTGTTCAGACAGTCAGTCCAAATCCAATTTTTCATATCCAGTGATGAGGTGTGCGGCAGAAACGGCAGCATGGAATAAAGTCCAGCGATACAGCTACACATTGTCATATTCTAAGACACAACATCGCAAACCCCTCCATGTTGTTTTTGACATAGTCCTTCCAACGCAACATCATTGCCATGGAAACCAACACAGATATTCCACAAAATGAAAAAAAGCCATGAGACACACAAATCAGATCTGAACAGTTGCGATACACAGTGTGGACAGTCAATCATTTAGATCTGATTCTAATCTACACAAATAATCGGATTTGAACAGACAGTGTGACTTTAGACACAATAACACAATGTCAGACATAAACACAATGCCAATAACAGAGGCTGACGGTACAAGTTTGTTTTGTGGTGTGCAAAGCTTTGAAGAAATGCTGTCAGTGTTTTAGTATATTACCCATTTTTCTGTATCTGCAAAACTATGATGATAACATTAAATGAGCTCCCTAGAAGTTACAGTCTGAATTAAAGAGCAATTAGAAGTATGAATTGAAAATTACACCCTCCCTGTGTACCACTGACACAAAAAGCATTTTAGATTAACTGACAATAATACAAAGAAAAACCTGAGATAGCAGAACATTGTGTGAGGGATTTCATATTTACCTGGTAGCAAATCAGGATGTTTCTCTTTCTTTGGCAGGTCTTTCTCCAATTTTATTTCCTAGAGAAGACAGAAGCAATAAAATTCTAATATAAACTGTAAACTTGATTGATTATCTAATAAAATATTTTACTAAATGGCATTTTCACAAGTACCATATTGCAAAATAATGCCAAATACATCATGTCGCATTTCACACAGTGCCAGATGCTAAGTAAGTGAATATTTGAAATCTAGATGCCTCCACGGGACATCTGCTCTGTAATGAAAAATCAAACTGCTGCATGGCATAGGCATAAGAATACAAGTAGTATGAGAAACCTACACTGTCATGATATCTTACATTAAAGGGATAGTTCAGCAAAAAATGAATATTCTGTCATCATTTACTCTCCCTCACATTGTTTCAAACCTGTAAGGCCTCTTTTATTATATTTATAACACAAAAGAAGATGTTTTAAAGAATGCTGGTAACCAGTTTTGGTGACCATTGACATTACTCAAAATATCTTCTTTTATGTTCCACAGAAGAAAAAAAAAAAAATCATACAGGTTTGGAATGACATGTGGATGAGTAAATGATGAATTTTCATTTTGGGGTAAACTATCCCTTTAACATTATGACTTTAATGTAATACTATATATGAGTAATGTAGCCTAATATAATGAGAACGGAGTCAAAATTAAACAACATCAGCAGTGTTCAGCAACATCAGCACACCAAGACTGTCTAGCCATAATAGTTTTGTCTCTGGTACCATGAATTTTAGACTTTATTTAACTTTAAAATTTAAATTAGGTAAAGTACTTTGTTATTGGCTAGAACATATAAAAGTGGCATTAGAAAACTACAAAATCAATAAATTAATGCCAATGTGTGAAAATTATACAAGTTCAGTCAAAACAAACAGGATAGGCTACATAAAGAAAAGGAAGCCATCAATCATCCTGGCTACCGTGAGGCCAGCTGAAAAAATCTGGTTAAAACTTCACAAACAGCCCCAAGCATCTTGGACACTCCTTTCCGTAATGACTTCCTCAGGGTGAAAACATTCTCTTAAAATTTGCTTTTGAAACCGGAGACGTTAAATACACATGTTCTTGCCATTTATGTAAATGTTGCAAGACAAACAATGGATCACAGTAGGTCTTCATTAATATCCAGCCAACAAAAATGGGAAGAACGCTGTGAGATCTGACCATGCCCCAGTTTCTGATCTTCAGAAAGAGAATTAGTTGAACTCTTCAGTGTTCACATAAGACCAGGGGCCATATGTATAAAACCGCACAGAGCAAATTTTTAAGTGTGTCAATATTCTAAGAATGATGTAATTTTAGTCTTATTCCTAGACTTAAGAATAAGTGTGCTTCATAAAGGTTTCTATATGTTAAGACTAGATCTCAGCTCCTTAATTATTTAAGAGTGCTGGAGAGGTATCCTAACCTTGTTAGAAGTAACAAGATGGCAGCAGAGACGAGGAGACCACACTTTCCGAAAAAGATATAATATATTGGAGTTATATGATGACAGGGAGTTGATAAAACGATACAAGCTTGATCGTCAACAGTACTGGGGGTAATGCATTACAAGTAACTTGAGTTACATAATCAGATTACTTTTTTCAAGTAACTAGTAATGTAATGCATTACTTATAAATTTACAACAAAATATCTCAGTTATTTTTTTCAAAGAAGTAACGCAAGTTACTTTATCACATTTATTGACTGACAGCTCTCCTGCCCCCATGTTAAGGGAAATAAAGTGCAGAGGTGTGGTGTGCGCTGTGTAAACATAACGGTTATTGCAGATCTAGACTAAATGTGAGCATTGACTCATCTCACTTGCACAAAAACAGAGTATTCCTCAAAATGAATAAAAACAGTGAAATGCAATCTCAGAATATTGCACAAACCTGCAATAATTAAATATATTAAATTAAACAAATATACTTTATGTATTCAATCTCACTTTATTAATCAATGTCTTTGCTGCTGACCTTCGATGATCCAATTCAGCCATACTAATAAGCAATGACTTTAGATAAACATCACATTTGTGATCAACCTGAAGCTTAGGCCTATTCATTTCACTTTTGGTGCGAAAGGGCCTTTACTTTTGCCAAAAATATAACTTTTTCGTTGTTATTAAAAACAAAAAAGCAAGCCCAGCCCAGGTGAGAATAAGTAACGCAAAAGTAATGTAACACATAACTTATTAGATAACTAAGTAACGCAATCAGTTACTTTTTTTAGGGAGTAAAGCAATATTGTAATGCATTACTTTTAAAAGTAACTTTCCCCAACACTGATCTTCAATGTATTATTTTTGTAACTGACCTAGTAAGAAATGTAATAACTTCTCCCTCTCTACAAATCAATGCTAAAACTGTGGAAATAAAATTAATAATGACATTTTTTGGCAACTGAAAAAATGCAGCAGTGCACCAGTGATGACTTGGGCTTATCAGTTCACAGTAAGCACCATCTTAAATAGGACTATTGTAGCACTAACCACACCAAACATACAGTAGTGGCCAAAAATAATGTATTTATTGACCCTAGTTAGATTAATTATTAGGGAATTATTAGATTAATTAATTATTAGGGAAGAACAAAACACTTGGTTACGGTATTTATCTGACAAAAAAAAAAAAAAAAGCAAAAAAGGCAAACTACAGCTACAGGTTTTTATTTTACTTTGCAAAGAATACTCTTTTTTTTTCTTCTTTTAATACAATAAAATTTAACAGTGACTGAAACTGTCATTCTGCCTAAAGTGACAACACTTACATTTCGCAGATGCTTTTTATCCAAAGTGACTTGCACTGCATTCAAGGTACAAATTCAATCAGTTCAGGTATTCCCTAAGATTCGAACCCATGACTTTGGCTTGCTAGTACCATGCTGTACAGTTTGACCTACACAAAATGAACTAGCTTCTCATTTTGTACTCCAAAGAACAGTTTTTATTTTTTGAGTGAACTATCCTAGTCTACACCTCTAATTTTATAGTCTTGTAATGTTTTCATTTACTAATCTCTCTAATAAAATGGATGAAAATAAGGGGTTTACCTATCTATTGTTTGAATATTGGGTGCAACAATTCTTACCATCATGCTTTCATAAATGAAAAACAAGAATGTGAACTCTATTGTTGATCAAGACACAACCCATGACATGTATTCTAATAGGACGCCCTGCTCGTTCTCACCCGCAAATCAACACTGCAGCTTTCTACAGACACAACCAAGAATGAACTTCAAACACATCACATGCCAGAGGCAGGTGAAGACACTCGTGACTTATGTCAATAAACAAAAATCATTCAATAACCTGGATTCCAACCTCCAAGCAGACTGGATTGTAATGTTGGACTTTTTTTTTTTTTTTTTTTTACTTTTTTGAAAGTCCACAGAACTGAATTTTAGTCGTCAGTGCGGAGGCAGTCAACTTATAGATGTAACTGAATGAAAACTCATTGTTGCTCTTTTAATGCATTTTGCCATGTGAACGAAACGCACACAAAACTCAGATTTCCCTGTTAGACTCTAAACTTAGAACTAGTCAACAATGTCAACTTCAGCATGGCACACTAACCCCGCCCAGTGCACGACTGTCCGCTGTTTAAACTCGTTTTAGTCAAAACCAGTGTCTCCGGGTTGTTTTGAAAACAACGTACGTGTAATACTGCTTGAAAGCTTTCGCTTACCTCGGGTGTAACATAAGACACAAATGACGGTTTTGAAGACTTCGCTCCTCCGCTCCCCAAACTCAACATTTTGCCTGTCCCAGTATCCCGCTTCCCGAACAGTCAGGTGGAAATCCGGGAGAGTGCGAACACAACTTTCCTCTCCTCTCTCCACCTCTCCTTTCACAAGCGCGATTTCCTTTGGTTGGAAGAAAAACCTGCTCTGACAGCAAACCGCGCCCATTCGACGTCATTGGCGCTTTATGGACAAACGGCCCATTTTCTACTCTGGTCAAGAGAAAGCCGCTTACTGCTCATTGGATGATGCGGCTGTCAATCTTATGTGCTTCCTCATTGCTGAACTAATAAGCAGCCGTATTTAAAATAGCCTACGCCCTGAAGTAATTAGGGCTCGTGTTTATACTTCTAATCTACATTAAGTTTTTTTTTTGCTTTGTGGTTGCACATCTACTTATTTTCCTAACTCGCACTGTATTTCTCAGTGCACAGACTACAGTAGTTCCTCATTAGCATAATCAACTGTGAGGCAATCTAGAAGTAACAAAACATATTTAACAGAAAGTACAACAATCGTTTCGGAAACGTCTTTATTATAAGCATTGTAATGCAGTAGTACCTTGACAGTGAATGACAAGCATCAAAGGGTAAGTCTACATCAATCTGCAGTTACAACACAGATATTTCACTTTTGTTCCTCCCATCATCTCCAATAGTTATTTCAACAAACTTGAACCAGAAACCAAAATTAAGGGCAAGCAACTACGCATCTACAAACCAGTAAAACAAAATCCATAAAAACAAAACATACAAAAAAAAAAAAAAAAAACATTCCTGTGCTTTAAAACCATACAGGCATTTGTTTTTGAAGACCTATTGCAAGATTAGATACAGGCTTATTAAATGATCATATATTAGAGATCATACAGTTATATGATCACATTTAAAGATACATTTAGGGTTTACAATATTATGAACACAAAACACAGGCAGACCTGGGTCAATTACAATGTCTATAAGAGATAAAAAAAAAAAAAAAAAAAAAAAGTCCTTGACCTTAAAATACTCCAGATGATCACAGTACTTCCTTGTGTGAACAACTAATCTGAAATGGGCCGGTAACTCAAGATTCCTTATTAAACTCACCGAGACAATTGGTAGATACTACTGGTATTTGGCCCAGGTCTGATTTCAACAGTTGGTGTCTTTAGAAATGTGATTGAGCTACACCACAGAGGCACAGCTATCAGCACACTTACAGCCTAACTTTGGGACAACTGCAGCTTTACATCACTTGCATTAAGCATATAGAAGGAATGAGGTCCTAGAGAGGTTTCAAGGGTATTAGTTAGCCAATGGCATAAATTTACAAATGGTTAAAAGACAACCCAGCCTTCAGAATGCACTAGCAATGGAAAATACATGCTTGTATAAATCCACGTCCAGACAATATCACCACATTCATCACAACAGGACTAACCCATCGCACGAATCAATCATCTTATCTTTGATCTTGCGTTTTTAAGAGGAATGTCTCTAAACAAAATAAATTACGAAAACACCTAAGCAATTTATTGCAAAGCCAAGGAAGCCATTGTCAAAGTTACTTTACATGTGTAACTGGAAGGATAAGATAGACTTTAAAGAAGAATCTGTTCCACACTGACATAAATACACAGCTCAGACTTCAAGAAACACCTAGCCTGAAACTCGTAAGAGATCTGAAGATGGTGAAAGATTACTCCAATGTGCTAAATGGAACTTAGGCTTAACTTCTCTAGATTGTGCGCATCTCAAATCTTTATGCCAAGACACCAGACTAAACAACTGAGGTGGACTAGAGTCTGTGTCAAGGATATAAAGCCTGGCATTTCCCCAAGTGGCCATAATTAGGTCTTTACCAGTTCTTAAAAATATTTCTAATGAGTAGTAATCGGCATGCACAGAGAACAACAGAAATAACATTTTGTATTCCAGGAATGAACAGAATTTGAAACGGGTGCAGGGAGAACAGGGCTAGTTGTACTGTAGTGCACTTCAGAACCCCTCATAGTCCTTCTTGTCCTTCTTTCCTTCTGCTTCAAATCCATCAGTGCCATCACTGTTATCGCGACGCCTCTTGCGGTTATTTCGTACGTTGAAGCGCGAGTTCATCTGGGGCAGGGGGTCCATGCCCAGAACCTTGTGTATTTGACGGAACGCCAGAAGCCTCAAGGCAAACTGTGGAGAAAGTGACCGGTCAATACACAAACCGAAACTATTCCGTGTACATTTACCTCTCGATTGATACGAGACCATAAAAACTGCATGCATATTTATATAATAAGTATTACACATTCTGAAACATTTTTAAAAATGGAGTCACTGCATGACGTCAAGTATATGATGCAAATATTCTTTAAAGTAGTTACTGTGTACTTCACCTGAGCGCTTGACGTTATGTCCTCTCTCTGCTGCTCTTCCATGCTAGCCAGTGTATCTGTTGGATTCTTCTCACAGGGGTCTATCAATCCTGGAGCACCTGCATTACAAAAGGAAAAGCATACAAGATACTGAGCACTAGATTCTTAAGTTGAATTTATGCAACAATATATGACTAAATTGTCAGTAAATTAAAATAACTTAGTAATGCATTCCATTAAGAACATTTACTAATGCATAAATTTGATAATATCCGTAGTTTTCTGATGATCAACATCAACAGCTGAAGTCTGAGTGCCCTCTTACCAGACAGCAGAATGCCTGAGGAAATACATTCAAAGACTCGTCGCAGAGCATCTCCAGGGGTCATTGGTCCAGAGGCACTGCTGATGGCCTTCTCCACCAGCAACTCCATAGCCTTGGAAAAGTAAACAGTAACTTAATAGAATTTACAATATCAAACACTTGCTCTTAAAATGGCATTAAGCTGCAGTTTACTCATAAAATGAAGACTGGAGAATGATCAAATTAAGTAGGACTGAAAAGCAGCATTGAGCAACAGTCTTAGTGTAGCTTTTTTACTTGTAATTTAAATTAGCTTCCCTAAGGACAATCACAATATAGAGGAGGAAATGAAATGGGGAGAAACAATCCCCTAAAATATCCAAAAATCAACATGGTGGTTGTAGGAAAGGCCTCTTACTACATTTGTAAGATTCTGTTACTAAAAAGCAAGCTTGGAAAGCTATCCTGAGTAATGTAGACAGGAACTGTACTTGCATCTACTCAAGTCAGCAGATCCAAGCATGGTGTAGTTTTTCCAGTGATCAGCAAAGCGTATCAAAATGCTAAGTTGCTTGTAAGGTACATTATTTGGCATTAACACAATTTTAAAAACAGCTAACATCAAGTAAAAGGATGAGTTCACTTCTGAATTAAAATGTCCTGAATTTACTCACCCCCAAGTCAAAGATGTTTATGTCTTTCTTCAGTCAAAAAGAAATGAAGGTTTGAGGAAAACATTCCAGGATTTCTCTCTTCTGTGGACTTCACTGGGGTACAACAGGTCCAAATTGCAGTTTCAATGCAGCTTCAAAGGGCTCTACACGATCCCAAACGAGGAATAAGGGTCTTATCTAGTGAAACGATTGGTCATTTTCCAAGAATAAAATAAATATATATACTTTAACCACAAATGCTCGTCTTGCACTGAAAGGTCACACGTGACGTAGGCAGAAGTACCACGGTAGGGCGAAAAACTCCATCTCATTTTCTCCACCAACTTCAAAATCGTTCGACATCGTTTTACCTTTTTTTTTTTTTCTTTTTTTTTTTGTAAAGGGCGTTTGACTTGGTTTTTGCACATTCACTTTGTAGAAACAGGATTGGTATTTCCGCCTACGTCATGCGTGACCTTTCCAAAGTGACTATGTAACGCGTGGCGCATCGCAGACCAGTGCAAGACGAGTATTTGTGATTAAAAAGTATATAAATGTTTGTTTATTTATTTAGAAAATGACTGATCATTTCGCTAGATAAGACCCTTATTCCTCATCTGGGATTGTGTAGAGCCCTTTGAAGCTGCACTCAAACTGCAATTTGAACCTTTAACCTTTTGTACCCCACTGAAGTCCACTATATGGAGAAAAATCCTGGAATTGTTTCCTCAAAAACCTTAAATTTCTTTTTGACCAAAAAAAAAAAAAAAAAAAAAAAAAAAAAAAGAAGAGACAAACATCTTGTATGACATTGGGGTGAGTAAACTATTAGGAAATTTTAATTCTGAAGTTACCTAATCCTTTAAAGTGTGGTCACGTTTATCATTGTTCAACAAATTAAAATCCAAGTATGAATCCACACAATCAGTAATTTTTGCATTAGGGTGAAAAGAATACCCCCCCGCAGATTTCGTAACTGGTTCAAGTTGGTCACACGGATTTACAGAGCTGCTTGTTTGAAAGGGACTTGTTCACTACACTATAAACAATAGACAAAAGGACCTGTTATTGCATGCAAAATATTCCACATAAATTTCACAAATGTGACCACACTTTTAAGCGTCTAGTCCCCAACACTGCGTAATTATGTATGAACAGAAAAATGTGCAAATGTTTAATGACCATGTATTTCTGGCTTTACTTACCCAGCTAGGAAAGGCAGACCAGGTGGGTACCCGCTGACACAGGTCACGAAGTATTCGAATGACAATCACACATGACTGGAGCCCATTAGCCCTAGCCTTCAGTGCAGTGAAGTCAAGATTAGTTAATGCACAAGAGCAAAGACATACAACATGGCAGAGTTCAGAGAGGTGCAACACTACTGTTCACAATGGAAGCTTTTAACTGGTTTAAAAACCGCTGGACCAATTTACTTTTTTTTTTTTTTTTTTTTTTTTTTAAATATATAAAGCTGCCATTTCCAGCAGTATTTTACCTCACCATTAGTACAAGAGTTCAAAGTTTGCAAGATTCACTTGGAATGACTCCCTTGTAATCTTGTAAACCTTGACCTCAACTGTCAAATACTTCACAAACATATACTTTCATTTTACAAAAGATCAGTTTGCAAGAGTAGTTGCATAGGAACTGAAGCAGTCAAGGAAATCTGCTTTACTTTGCCTGTGTATTTGCGGAGATTGCAACACAGTAAACTAATCAGATATTCCTTTCCTCTCAATCCCTATTCCCAAGAAAAAATAAATATAAAATCATTAACAAAAATAAAGAAAACACAAAAAAAACAAAAAAAAACAAACGCTCAACATGAAAGCTCTTATCGATGACACTTTATGCAAAGGTATTCTGCAGCCTTATGGAATCATTTTACATGCTAAGTATTTAATACAAGACTTGCGAATAAATGACATGTATGCAAGGATGCTTAATTTAGGATCAAATCAGCTCATATATACAAAAACAGAATGGAAACAATATAGTACCATAATCACCAAATTTTATACTGCATCCTTGTATCACTTTTTCCTTCCAAAATCAACTTTGAGGTTTAAAATTTAAAAACAAAAGACTAAACAACTTAAATGAACATAAAAAGGAATACATCTCATAAGGCTACAAGAAGAAAGTAAAATGATGTTCCGAACCTGGAACCACTTAGCGTGGCGTAGGGCAGCCAGAGCGTCAAGGCATTTTTGCCTGTCCAAGACGTCCGCTGGGTCTTTCACCATACTCGAGGTTACATCTAAAAATGGATCGAATTGTCAAATGGTGGTGAGGAATGGGTGTTTGACCAGGTCAGAGAGACTGCCAAGAACACATTGCCACACATACCAGTCTGTTCCTGATCACCAATCTCTTTCCAAGTGTTAAAAAAAAATATATTAAAATAAAAATTAAAAAAAAAGAAAAACCTGTATATGCATTTCACATTTCACCCCATATGCAGAATCTTTCAGATCTTTTCAACAACATTATGGATCAGCTACACTTGCCATTGGGTGCACTTCTATTTAGTCTGTGATGTGGTGCTGAAAGAAACAGGATAGGGACAGATGAGTCTTGAATTAAAGGCCTTTGTCAGGGATGCAAGAGAAAAATCACTAGAAAATGTGGCATAGTGATGTAGGATTTCATAATTAGAGTTGGAAGTGTATGATTTTTTTTTTTTTTTTTTTGGGTACTCTGCATATAGTGAACATGATACTTATAATTAACTAGCTATATAATTCTCTTGATAAAGACCATTTCAGTTATGGCCGTCATAATGCTCTGCAATCCACCATTTGAAATTGCTGGGAATGACAATACGTTAGTTTCAAATGCTAATAGTTAGTGGACTAGCCTAGCAGAAGAAGTAGTCATACTGTCACGATCCGTAATTGCTGCTATTGGCAAATTCACACAAAGTACAACAGCCATCTTATGTAATTCAAATTGTGCCATTTTGCCAATTACTTACCATCCTGTTAATTCCTTATAATAGGAAAAAAAAAAAAAAAAAAAAAAAAAAAAAAAAAAAAGGATGCGTTAATCTTTTTTTTTTTTTTTTTTTTAATGCTAATAAAATTCAAAAACTATCCAAAATCCAAAAATTGGTTGCTCTAGGTTTCTAGTATCAAATGTTGAATATGAGGAATTTTAAACCACAAGTCTAATTTGAATGCATTCGGGAAGTGTACCATTCCCGCATCTCTTGGTTAACCAGTTGACTTAACAGTTGAGGCTAAAGTCCTTCTCTTTTGCTCTGGGCAACAACAAATTGTGGATTCCAGCATCTACATAAAGTAAAGTTGGAGGTATTTAATGTTATGAAAAATACTTTGAGAATTCCTTTGAAGAGTCACTGTACTGATCCAGAAACATTGGAAAGATAATGATGGGCTGCAAATGGTACCTGATGTGTAAATTGTGATGATGTAAAACAGAGGTATCAAGGGAGATGTGTAATGTTAACAGCTGATGAGTATTTGTAGTGACCCACTACAGTAACATGGCAATGGTAGGTGTGGCAAAGTGTTTGAAGGTATTCAGGAGGGGGACCTTGGTCAAAAATCCTTCCGGAGCTGGTAGACGTAGCCTCAGATGGGAGACAATTTGCTGAAAATGCAAGGAGGCTTTGGGCTGGACTTGAAAAGCTTTGTATACATGAAGGCAGCAATGCGTGCTGGCAAGAAAATATGAAGCTCCCAGCAAGAGGATTAGGACATCACTGCATGCATACCTGTCATGATTGGCTTTGGAGAACCCCCATATCTCAATGTATACCGAAGGCAGTAAAACCCCAGGTCCAACCAAAGATTCCTCTATCAAAGCTTTCTTCCCAAAAGCTGACTGATACTCCCCTAAGGAGCCAAACAGGAATGGTGGCATGGCCGCAAAGCCTGAATTTAAAACTTCATTTCAGTGACTTCTTACCAACTAATACTCTTCGTTGTAAAGATATAAAAAAATAAACCGGTTGTTGGTGCAGTTACTCTACTACTTGGGGAAATGCAGTCATTTAATTCCTTTTTTCCCCCCATGTAAAGGAAGAATTAATGTAACACTGTTTGAATGCCAAATTTTGCCATTTATCAAGCTCTATATATTCAATTGCTTCTCTCAGGGGAGCACTTTCATTTTGGAACAGGGGACCTCAGAATGGTGAACATTTTCACCACCAGACAAAAATAAGATTTGTTTCCTGTGGGGACATGGTAGGCATTCCAACTACTCCTAAGGTCTAAGACCCATCTCAAGCATTTCTCTTCAGGAACTAAATCAGGAATTAAGTTTTGTTTGCACAGAATACTACCCCTGAACAAACTATGACCCCGTGGGAAAGAAAATATGTTTTTGCATAAGACACAATCCCCTTGAACACAGGAAACAAAAATGAATCTTACCCGGGACTAACTAGACTTACACAATGCAAACACTTATCATGCTTGTTTTGGGGAGAGCTTCAAGAGCACTGGAAAAGTGTTACAGAGAGAAGACCCGGAGCACCACTGCCGGCATCGGAGATGGTTGGGTAAAACCTGGCAGTGTTGAACTCGGCTCTAAAGCAACTTAAAGCCACTTGAACTGGCTTCAATCCTGTTACAGTATTAACACATTACAGACTTCAAATGAAATAATTGAAGTATAAATAAAGAGAGAGAGAGGCACTTTACCTCAATGTTGTAACATTTAAAGGAAAACTGTGTGTCATTTCTTATGTACAGCCAAGCTCAAGCACATACCAGGTTTAATTTGTCCTACTATCAATTCTATATCTTTTTCACATGAAATGAAATATCAAATGAAATGCTCCTAAGTCCAAAAGGTGCAAACATAATTGTGCCAGTATTAACATCTAGTTCCATCTCCACACTGCCAACAGATGGGCTCTTTAGGTTGTCAAAATCAGCATAAAAATATTAATCTGATAGGTAGTCGGTTAATGTGAGCAACGTCTTTTCCAACCTCCATCCCGGCCGTTCTCCTCTCGGATGACGGGCGAGGTAAGGGTGATGGTCACCTGCATCTTGGGCTCAGTGCAGGAGGTAAGAATAATGGCAGCCTCTTGAATGGAGCCTTTTACCTCATATTTCTCTGGCGTTACCATCTGAAAAACACATGGGTTAGCAGAAAACAGTCACAACTATCTATTTGAGACTGGGCAAACCCTGACCCACAGTAACAGATGGTGCAGATACTCCACATCCTTAAGCATTTGAAATAAATATTGCTAGTAAAAATCAAAGGAAAATCTGTGGGAAAAACTAATATTTTTTTCAGTTTACACTGCATTGAGGCAGTACCGTGAGCTGTTTGGGGAGATGTTCCACAATGCGTGTGAGCAGATTCTTGGTCGGCTTCTCAGAACAAAGGAGGACCAGGTTGACATGCGTGTCTCCTCGCAGAAGCAGGCCCTTGGCGAGAACGCCAACTCGCATCACTCCTTTCAGCACCCTACAATGCACAAGAGGTCATGTATAGCTTTGGCCTTTCCCCCCCCCCCCTCTCTGCTTTGAGAAACATTAGAGCGCTCTTCTCTCACCTGTCTTTGGGAGGCTCTTTCTTTTCTTTGTCCTCTTCTTTGCCCTTTGCACTTGTATCTTGGTCAGTAATGATGTCAGAGACAAGCTTAAGTGCTCGCTCAGTGATTGACACAATCTTCTGTATGGCCTGGAGCTCATCCTCAGATGGGTAAATAGCTGCATGCTTGGTCATCACATAACGATCATCTGAAGAATCAGGGCGACGTGGAGGCTGCAACAAAAACTAGATGTTATAAACCAGAGTTGTGATGACATGCAAGAACATCTTACTTTGAGATGGGAAAGGGTCATTTGACCAGTAAGGGAAGGGGAGAAAAAAAAAAAAAAAAAGCCTGTTGTGCAACAATCTCATTTATCAGTTCAGTCCCTTAAAAGCCTTTACTAACACTAAAGAAATTTGTAGAAATCTGTGTAGACCTTCATAGTCAATTCTTTCCATCAAAACCTACCATATTTTGTTTACTTGCAGCCAACTACACTTCTAAAGTCACATGATCCTTCAGAAATCATTCTAAAAATTCTGATTTGGTGCTCATTACTTATTTGACAAACTATTTTCAACATTGATAAAAATAAGTTTTTTTTTTTCTTCTTCTAGCATTCTTTGAGTAGAAAGTTCAAGCATTTATTTGAAATTAAATGAACCTAAAAGCCTCTCACTTTTGTATGGCTGCTCCCTAATAGTCAACAAGAGACTAGCTGGTTAGTTGCAGGAAGAAAAAAAAAAAAAAAAAAAAAAAAAAAAAATTATTCCCCAGGAATTGGAGGTCACAGTCTGACAGACAGATCATTAACACAGCTGGTCCATGTGGCAATTGAGTTGGGCAGGAAATCCAAACATTCAAAAATCATTCATCAATTCAAACATTATATGAAACATGCTAGTAGCCTAATGACATTAGAGCTAGCGGCCATGAAAAGCAGCTAATGTAAACCTAGATAAATGTGCGCTATTATTAGGCGCATATCCAGTGCGGAGTGTGCAAGCTAAATTAGTACCATGCTTGCTGCATAACATGTTTAACTTTACGTGCAATTCTCTCTATAGGCGTATCCACTATACTGCAGAGATAATCAAGTGAGCATCAAATTCATCCTTGCAGCAGAGCAGACGATGACTCAGAAAACAAAAGTTTATTAATAAACTAAAATGTTCAGACAGTCTCCTTTGTTTCACACATTCATAATCATTACTTTTGCTGGTGCAGTGCACTAAGCTTTATGTGGCACGCTTGAGCACTTAATTTATATTTTAAAGGTTCATTATTATGGTTTAGTATTTCTCTGTAACGTAGAACAAGGTTAGCAATGTTACATAGAATATTCTTTCTCAGCCCTGAAACTTTTGATGCCACCTCTCGCCCCCTGGTATATATTAAAAACTACTAGTAGACTAGAAAAATCTTTAGTTGGGGGCAGCCCTACACTTGATAAATTTAATGTGTCCTTGCTGAATAAAAGTTTTTTTTTTTTTTTTTTTTTTTAAAGAAATGAATAAACACTGATCCAAACTTTTGAATGGTAGTGTACCTCAAATCACAAGTCACATATTTTGGCAAATCCAGCACATTTTATCTCCATAGTAGTTTAAGACTTACTACTGGTCCTTGTGGTTGAGGAATGGGCATCCCAGGCCTCACTCCAAGAAGACCAGGTGGTCCAGGTGGACCCTGTGGATAACCTCCATCAGGCATTCTGCGCCTTTCATCCCAGTGGTGCTCTTCCTCCATACGCCGCCAATACATGTCCTCTTCATAGCGCCTGAAAACAATCATATTAAGGGCCTCTTACTCAAAATGCTCAAATATAGTTACTGACATATTGGAGTAGGGAAAAAAAAAAAAAAAAAAAAGGCATCACACCTCATCTCCATCCTCCAGCGCTCCTCTTCTTCACGTCTTCTCCAGTACTCTTCCTTTTGCATCTGCTTCCTCATCTTTTCCTCTTGGATCTTCCTGGCTCGGATGCTAGGTTTCACTTCCACCTGGAGATCTGGGTTCACCTTTTTCTACAGTGGTGAAAATACAATCAGCTACACTGACATGTCACAACCATTGATTTTCTGCATTAATCATGAAAGAATCACTGAAAACTAATTCCACTAAATCACCCACTAACCTTATACTGCAGTCGATGTCTCCTTCCTTTCAAATGCATTTCCTTGGCATTTGGGTCATTAAAACTGCATTCACACAGTTTGCAGTGGAACCGGATAACCTTTCCTTCATCATTCCTAACCTTAAAAAAAAAAAAAAAAAAACATTTTATTGTATGCACTTAGCTACATAAATTATTCTCTTTCCACATAGGAACTTTTCCTTATCATAATTTTCTTCTGATACCTCTTCAACATAGTCATGTCCGACGGGCTGAACATCACTCTGCAGGGCTGCAAGTGCTGACTGAGGTGACAGAGGGTCAGGTATTTCATTCTTTCCATCCGGCTGTGGTGCAGACACAGTGGACTGTGCCGTCTTAGCTGCCTCAATCTTGGATTCATCATTTTTAACAGAAGTGGTTTGTAACTTGTTTCCACCTGTTTTGGCCATGCAAAGCAAATAATATAATATGATTTCAATAAATCTCAAAAAAAAAAAAAAAAGCATTCCATATGATCGGTCAAAGAAGAAATATTAGTTCAAGACATACCAACAAAGTTGATCTTGGGTGTATTGACCTTCTTGACAGAGCTGCTGTTGACAGAGACACTGTTGGTCACTGAACTCTTGCCCTGTGCAGCTGAAGCCATGTTGTTGACCATGCTGCCAGATTTTAAGTAAGAGGCAGAAACCGAGGAAGCTGAGAGGTTGGACGATGTGCTTGTGGAGCTGTTGATGTTGGAGCTGGAAGTCTTATTGGGAGCTGCTGTACTGGAGGTGGAGGACTGGGAAACAACACTGGGCTCGGTGGATGGTATTGGCTTTCCTAGTTTGGTATGCAATTTCACAACCTATAGAAACAGAATGCAGTTACATATTAGGCGAATTTAATGAACACTTTTTAAAGAATCCAGTGCTATGAAGATTGACTTATTACAACTTGGCATTACATAATCTAGTGCGCTTGTACTAATGCACCTTTATTCCCCTTCAAACAACTTTGGGTAGCATATTGTAACAGATTTCCTAGGATGCCCTTTTTACAACAGAGAGCCAGAATCATACGCATTTCAAAAACAGTGCTGCCAAAAACAGGCTGGAGAGAAGGGGGAAAAAAAACAAAAAAAAAAAACAAAAAAAAAAAAACACACACACACACACACACACACACACACACACACACAACGTGCCGGGATCAGAAAGTGAGTCATGTACCTTCTGGTGTTTGGCTCCTCTGATGTGTGCAGCGTAGGCATCAGCCCCAGTGCAGGAGACATCACAGAGCTCACAGCGTAGCTGATTCTGTGTGCCGCGGGCAGAGCTCCCGCCTCCACTGCTGCTACTGCTGCTCTGTGAAACTTTAAGTGCGGCTTCTTTCTTTTTGTGCTTCTGACCCTCCAGATGCTCCTTATAGGTCTGAAAAGTAGGCGATAAGACATATAGGTGCCACAATTCATGCAAGCTCATGTGACCACTTGTTATGAGTATCAGATAAACACTTTATTTGTATAGTGTCTGGGCACCCAGCAGGACTATGATTTCTGCAAAAAAACACCAACTAAAAATGAAATTTACAGTATAACGTAGAAAGTTACGGAATGTGGCAAATTTTGGAAAAACAAATCACAAGTAGGACTATACACTTAAACTGCGATTATGGACTACTAGTGTCTGTGAATATTAAAGTGCAAAAATACTGATATTTAAATATGAAGTATGCATGTTCTGCACATCTGTGTGGATGAGTGACACGGTTTCATCTACTACACACACACACACATGCTCATGGTGTTTTCAGTGTCTGCCACCTCACTATATGAGGACATGAACACATGATCTTCATTTTCAGAGCTGCTCTGAAAGTTTAATTTACGAGAACTGCACCATTTCATTTAATAAAAACCATCATATATGCACCAGTGCTTCCCACACATAGACTTTACTTGGGCGGGCCACCCAGGTATATTTGGAGACACATTTTTGCTTTTATTATTCGATCGATTAACTAGTGAAAAATCTCCCCTCGCCCTACATGTTTCTTACCTGCTGGTTCTGTGTGCGGCTGTGCGCGAGAACTGTTTACTCCCTCTGACATTCCCACGTGCGCAGCAGAGACGCGGTGGATATTTTCACAAAGGCGGCGCTGTTGCGCATTCTACAGGCTCGCGCAACAGTGTTTCAGACTGCTTCAAAGAGATTCCCAATCAATGAATAGCGCACCATTATGCCAAGCGTTTGCTAATATACTCGAGTTTTATGAATTATGACAATGTCTACTGTATGACTTTAATATAATGTTTTAGAGACGGTCTCTCATCTGAAGAATCAGCCCGCAAAAGTGTAGACATTTCAAAATAAGAGTCCCGGTGTATTTCGGGATTGTTTATAATTAAAAGTCACACTCTAAGTTTTTATTCTTCTGGGCATTTTTGGTATGTTGGTTACACAAAAAATTGTATTTATTTTGATATCCATTTAATTCATAGTAAACTACTGTAGTCTCTGGCTGGGATGCTCCCCCACAGGAAGAAAAGCCTAAGAACATTATTTAACACATTATTCAATAATATTAGTATTTAATTAAATGTAATAGTAGCCTATGTAATTCAAATTAATTTCAATAAACAAATATTGTTAAATAAATAAATACACACAAATTATTTGTTTGTCACATGTAGAAGACCATTTTTGTGCCGTGGGTAATGAGGATTTTTCACCCGGCTACCACTGCAAGTATATTTCAAACCTGTGGGAAGCACTGTACACAGTTACTCTTCTGAAAAGTCTTCACAACAACCCGTCAAAATAAGAGTTCGGTTTAAATTTGTGAAAAATATATTAATATTGTACAGTAGAAAGTACTGTACAGTAGAAAGTAATAATTATAATAAAAACCTTAATGTTAAGGAATCATTTTTTTCCTGTTTCAATTTAACAGTAAACCTCTGCTGTTTGGTTTACAAAAAAATAGAAAGTAAATAAAATAAATATAAAAATTAACCTAACACCTGCAAGAAACCCAATGCAATATACTAACAGCAATAAATTAATTCATTAATTATAAAATACCTGTGGTCCAGCACAACTGATCTTGCAGACGTCACAATAGTGTATCTGTGGTGGTTTAGGGGGCTGTTTAGGCTTGAGTGTTTTGTTCTGGAAGGGAGCTTTCTTTGTAAAAGTGCTGCCGGTCCATGCGGCAGTGGCTGCTGCAGCGACAGCCGCCTGTTTCTGCTGCTGTTGCTGCTGTTGATAGTAGGAGGAGGCAGCCGAATACACTGCAGCTTCATAGCCAGAGTATGATGTTCCTGAATATACAAAGAGGAGCAATTATTGGCCACAGTACAATTAGAGATTGACAAGATTGTGCTGTAATTTTGAACTTTAAATCTATAAACCTAGATCCGGTGGCTCAACTGGTAGTGCATGACACTAGCAATAAAAAGTTCATGGGTTTGATACAGTATTAAAACATATGGGCGGGGTGAGGGGAGGGAAGCTTTGTCAATGAACGCTACTCAAAATTATGCTGGAATCAAAGCTAAAATTTAAGGAGTAGAACTGGAGAGCAAGTGGCATGAAAAATAATTCTGCTCTTAAACTTTAGTGTACTAGAAAGACATTTTACTTCATTCGGTTCAATTTTGATCAAGCATTCGGCTAAACTACTCAACCTTTAAACGAGAGCTTAGGGTCTCCAGGGATCAGTGTAAATTTCAGGTTGTCAGATCAACAATATTGATGGCTTCTGTGAATTCAACTGAGAAAGTCTACAAAGGTTTTGGAATAGAAGCGTGATGTTCTTACCAGAGTATGTGACTGCATTGGTGCTGTAGGTGGGACTCTGAGAGTACGATGGGACTACAGAGGCAGCCGCAGCTGCGACTGGCTGTACAGCAGAGGACACTGGGTAAATGGAGAAGGTTGAGGTGGCAGGGCTGGGAGTGGCTGGCTTTATGGTTGTAACCTGACGCGTTTGCTGGGTCTGGGTGTACGGAGTGGCGCCTTGGCTGTATCCAGTTTTAGGTGCTAGAGGGAGGAGTAAAAACAAAGTTGTACAGGATATCTTACAATACAGATCAATACCTTCACATTTGGAAATAAACTGTCACATGAGAAAATTATAAGGTGTACAAAAGGTAAAAACAGATCTAGCAAAATCACTGATCAATTACAGAATTTTTCTCTCCATTTAAATGCCAAGATGTGTCCTTCATACCCGTCTGATAGTAGGATTCGGCCACAGTCTGTTGTGGCTGGGCTGCTGCAGCGGCCACAGCTGGTGTAGCCACAGGTTGCTGGTAGTATTGTTTACTGTCATATGCTACAGCCGGAGCTGTGGACCGCACATATGAATACGAGTCCTGCAACAGTAAAGGGACATGGAAAAATATAGTTAAAAAAATAAAATAAATAATGTATATATATATATATATATATATTATATATATTTTTTTTTTTTTTTTTATACAGTCAATTTTGGTTAATTTAATGCATCATTTCTGAATAAAACTAATAAATGCCACTTTTACAAGATGTAAATAAGTCTCTGATGTCCCCAGGGTGTGTATGTGAAGTTAACTCAAAATACCCCACAGATTATTTTTTATAGCAGTGGTTCTCAACTCCAGTCCTCGGGACCCAATGCTCTGCACATTTTGTATGTCTCTCTTACCTGACACACTCAGTTCAGTTCATGGAGTCTCTCCTAATGAGCTGATGATCTGAATCAGGTGCGTTAAATAAGGGATACATACAAAATGTGCAGAGCAGTGGGTCCCGAGGACTGGAGCTGAGAAACTCTTTTTTATAGCATGTTAAATTTGTCACTTTTTCAGGGCGAGCAAAAATGCTCCGTTTTTGTGTGTCCCTTTAAATGCAAATGAGCTGCTGCTCCCAAGAAGAGGGCGGAGTTTCAAGAGCTCATGTTAGCAGCTCTGATTAAGCAGATCACTGAAAATATCAGAAACTTTTCAGCCTTTTATGTTCAAACCAGAGTCGGACAATGATGGAGAGACTCAAGAAGTAGTGACAACATATAGAATGCAACAGGACGTTTCTGAATGGTTAGTTGATGAATTTATGCAGCTGATGTGGAGTTAACTATCTTAAAGTCATTGATTAGCATATTCTGTCATGATAATCTATAAATCGCTCATGTAGGAACTGCTGTAAGATCCTACAGAGCCAGAGAATATATGCTGCATGAAGATAGAACAGGTATAGTTTAATTATGGTTTTTACTTATGTGGTCATCTTGCTTTTATGACATACTATTGCATTTGTGTTACGTACTGTATTATAATTACATGGCCTCACCCCTTTGTTGCGTGTTCTCGGGGGCAGGGTTTATGTAAATTTAAGGGTTAGTGAGGTCACTAACCCGGGAAGAAGCTCGTTGTAGTCCCTACCAGCAGTTTGTTGTAGTCCTTAAAAAGTGATTTCTTCAAAAGAAAATATCTCCCTTTGCATTGGACTTTGAGCATTCTAACTTTGCAGACATTGTTTTTAGCTCTAGTTAGTGTGTAATGTTGCTGTTAAAGTTTAAAAAAAGTGAAATCATAATCAACCACCCCTTTAATAGATTTTTTTTTTTTTTTTTTTTTTTTTTTTTTTTTAATCTTGCTGGCAGTAAACTTTTGAACAGTAGTCTACTAGAACTAAAAGTAAAAAGCAAGTTTGCTCCATTCTTTTACCTGGTAGTTTTGCGAGGTGACAGGAGGTGGTGGTGGGGGAACCTCCGGCTGTCTCTGTGCATACCCGTAATCCGTGGCAGCGTGGGCTGGCTGGTATCCTGCATAAGCAGCAGCAGTAGCCGCAGCTGCTACGGCGACCGGTGCAGGCCTAGCAACAGCAACCGTGGCGGCTGTAGGGGCATATGCTGCCGCCACCGTGTGCGCCGCCACCGGTGCTTGATGCACAGTATAGCTGGCCACTGTAGTGGGGTGGGTGTACGCTACCCCAGCGGCCGGCTGCTGACTGCAGAGGAGAGAACCAGAGTCTTAGATGAAAACACTGACAGCTACCTTTGCTTATAGTCTGCCAAATTACCAATGTCTGTGCTGAACTGAAGCATTTGCAATTATTTCATATAAACTTAATATCTATAAGATATAAGGGTAGCTGACAAAATACTTTTGGGAAGTTAACGAGATGCTACAATTATGCTTTATTATTCACATATGCATTAAAAAAAAAAAAAAAAAAAAACCCACATGCATCCACTACAGCAACAATATTGCTAACATTTTTTTATATGCAGAGAAAAACTTTATGGTGTAATTTGACTAAACTGAAAGAGACGAGAATACTGTACATGATATTGCACAGTAATGGCCTTCCATGTATTTGAGACGTTCATTGCTCCATATTATCTTAAAAATAAAATCATAAGAGTCTTTTTGGATTGCTGGACTTTATGCACCAAATCCACTTGCTTGACAAAGAACATGCATGTAGAAGAAGAAAATCAAATCAGTGATGGATTAAATGGTTTAGTGCAGCATTTTCTTGATAAAAGGCAGAGAAAAAAATAAATATCATCAGAATACTAGTTCTCTCTTACTGGAATCGTCAATCGGACTAAAAGCTGAAATCACAATCTTGAGCTTTAACATGCCACACCAGAGACATCTCAAAAAAAGGTGCAGACTGGGCCAAAATCTAGGAGCTAAATTAATCAATAACTTGAGTCTAACCACTATCCATCCATGTATAAACTGCAAACATTTCCAAAATGTCAACCCATCAAACGCAATGTAATAGCAAACACCAAGGCCTTGGAAAACTGGTCAGAAATATGATCCAGCTTATGAGAAATATCACTGCTATTTTTACAAATTGAGGCAGGTTCTTTCAAATATATACCACACAAAGACTATTTTAAAAACAAGTAACTGAAAAATGTCCACCTAGGCCAACCAAACCCTTTAAAGAGTGGATCAGGAGTGACATTCAAGGAGTCCTTGAGGCGCAAGACATCGCCCTTCCGAACCACTCACACACATTATTTGTCAATTATTCGGTTAGATTTAATTTTGTTTGTTATTTTCCAACGACGATAATGTGTCAAATCAGTTTAAAATAGTGTAGCGCGACCATGTAAATTTGCTTTTTGCGCTTCCGTCTTAAAAACAAGAGTGTAAAGAAGAGCGTTGAGCTGGACGGACATGCGCAGAGCTGCTCTAGTGCAGAGCTGGAGGAGAGATGACAGCTGCAGTCTGCTCGCGCCGTTTGGACTAAATTCTCAGTTTATCCGAACACGTTAATACCAGAATGAGTTCACAACAGGGTAATATCTTAAACGTGTGCTGCGAAGAAAAAAAAAAAAATCATATAAATTCACAAAAGATAGGAGTCGTGTCTATTCATGAGGCAAACCGGTCTAAAGTTAGCGTAAACAAGGATTTAGTTACTAAACCTCTGCCATTAGTTTCAAACCAAAATATTACATTTGTAACTAAAATTTACAGACATTAAAACACTTGTTTATTTTACACTATGATCACCGGTTTAAATTGTGCCCCTGCTGGTCACTACGTCGGATGTTTATATACAAATAAAAGGCTTTAAATTATATAGCGGTATTATAACCTCTTATTTGTAGTTTATCCAGTAATTACAGTTTCGCCCTATGATGTCCCCCGATAACCAAAATTGAAGCGCCTCTCCCCATCAAAAGAAAATTAAACAAATATACATAAAAACATTTATACATCGGTATATTAATGTACGTGATAATGCATCATTTTCTCTCCAGCCGTTCATCCCGAAGCATAAAGCACAGCCAATCGCCTCCCTCTCCTACCCCCTCCCAAATCCAGCAACAAAGGCAGAGGGGCCAAATCCCACCATTACTGTACCACCACCATCAGCGCAATCCTCATTAAACATCATGGCCCTTACCTGTACTGGGCCGCAGCACCATGGGTAAATCCAAAGTAGTTGCCGGTGGCCATTTTGGCATCTTCACCAAGCCGGCTGGGCACTGCAAAAAGACAGATTTGTGGAAGGTAAGCGAGTGTGTGAAATGGCAACCATGATGAAGAGCCGTATCATGCGGAGGAAGAAAACACGCAGGAAACTACGACGACATAAAGCCGACGATCCCCGCACAACCGTAACATGATCCCAAACACATCCTCTCCCTGTTTGAAACGCACATTGATATAACAATGTGCTTTTAAAACCCCAATTTTACTTACCATAGGTGAAGGAGACTACTGGACATATGGGAATCATTGGTTTCCTATTCTCTAACGAACTCTGACTGGTAACCCTGCCTTTTTATATGAGAAGGTCGTACCAGGATATAGCGAATACCGCACATGCGCGTTGGACGTTGCGAGAGATGGGAAGTGTAGTTTTTCTTAAATCCAGTTTCAAGGTCGTTGAGTAGAACTTGTTAACCCAAACACACAACAATGGACGTTTTGTCTATAATTTTGATTCGGAAGTGATAGAAAACAAACGAACTGAAATTTACAAAACAAAATATGAAATACTTAATATGCTGAGTTAATTTAAATAATTTGCCATAATGTATTAATTTTAGATTAATTAATTTTTGAATAGGACATGGGAAAAGAGGCAGCCACACTATTTACACTGTTAACACTGTTATTTTGTTGTTATTTTGATTAATCTTAATGATTCGATTATTTTGAATCTGTTCACTAAAAAACGTGTTCACTTATCTGCAGGTTACATTGGTATTTTGTCTTATTGTTACGAGTGAGTGAATTGTATTATTCCAATTCTTTAAGAAATGTTGAGTTGATATAATGTCTACATACGAAAATTGAAAATTGCTCTGTCTGTAGACAGGATTTCAAAGGTAGCCAACAAAAAGGCTTTATTCCAATCTCTGGAAAGAATGTTTAAAGCTGGCATGAAACAGAAGTTGTGATTTGATGAAGTTGTTCTTTCTTCCCTATTGTGGCGTAGCCTATGTCCAAGTGAAATGGCTTCTTAAACAAACAAAAAAAAAAAAGTAGGGTGGGACTTGATTTTGTCCATCAGGAATTCATTGGATCGTTGTGGTTTGCTATTGCTGTGATTTCATGTGAGTGACAGGTTGTCCCGCCCTCACGTCAGTAAACACGTCATCAGAGAAGAGATGCTGCATTCAGGCTGTCTTAATTGCCATGATTACAACAAGTGACATGCTACTGTTCATGGCCTCAGACTAGTAATTATGTGTTTCTACACTATCAAAGCCAATATGAATATGCAGCAGTCAGGTGGTACAGCAGTCATTCCAAGTTTACAAATTCTAATTACAAGTTCTACGAGGATGTGAACGCTTTTTAAGTTGTAATCTCATAATTATGACATGGCGTGAATGCATCCAGATGTCACTGCAAGAGGGAGGGTAAGGTACTTTTAAAGATTACAAGGGCACATGAATAGAAAAAAAAAATAATATGCACAGATAAATCATTTATAATAAATACTGCTATCCATAAAAAAAATGTATAATTTATTTTATGACTTTAAGCATTGTAAGTGTTTCCCCACAAATAACATAAGAGTTATAAAACCCAGATTTGTCATTTTTCCACCATCATCCAACTTCTGGGAATGATTTTTATAACAGCCAAACAATCATATAAAAATAAGTTATGAGTTTCATTAACGTCACTACTTTAAAACTCTCTCGCCTTCTTAAACGTCCGTTCAAAGGACGAATGAGAACGATTCGTTCACTTGTCTCAAAAGATTAGTTGCTAGGTGGTTTACAAACGGACGCAGTGCCGTCATTGAAGAAAAAACTACACTTCCCACAATGCCCTCTGAGACGTTATTAGCCATTTGGTTGGTTCTCGATTCCTCGACTTCCCGCCGCTAAGCGTGACTGACTGTTATAACCCACTGCACAACGTAAACGTAAGTCCTATTCAATTCATATTAAAGCGAATAGTAAACCGTCAATTTTAGACATTCACTTGTTAAATGAGCGCACAAACATGAAGAATCATATAAAGACCAGTCATACAAAAACGCTTATAATAGGCATGTGTCATTCAGGGCCTATTTTTCAACCTTAGATTTGGGATGCAGAGGCCCTTGATCAGCCCGCTATACTCGCCGGTGTTGAACTACATCAGTTAGTCTTGGTTGAACAAACCAATAAAGCAGTCTAAAGTCGCCCGTCCCCCTATGTGAAGGCAAATCATTATTGTTCGGGGAAGCCTCAATTCTTTGTCTTGCTTTATGGATCTTTTCGACCAAGATGAAAATCCTCTCGTGCTCTGCGTTCGGCGGAAGGGATGCGCAGCTAGTGCTGGCAGCTTTTACAAATCAAAGCAAAATTCAAGTAGGCTAGGATAAAAAAAAAACATTGAAAATCGTGACTGTATGGAGCACATTAGAGCTAGGAAATGTGTGTTGCAGGTCGTTTTTAGAATGTTTAATTTAGTACTTAAACCAGCAATAAACCAGTATTTCGTTTCCCACAGTAATAATGGAAACCCTGGGAATATCAGGGAATCTTACAATTGGGTTACAGGTCAGAGAAAGTCCCTAAATTCAATAAAATTATAAAAGATTATAAGGTAATAAAAATCTCATTAAACTGTTTATAGTGTATGACTTTTTTTCACCTATTACAATATGATTAATAATTGTAAGTTAACTATTACTATTATTAAGTAAACATTTTAAATAATTTGGAGTTATAAAATTTGTTCTGGGTAATCACTTAAATGTGTGTTGTTTCTTTTGCTTTGAAGCCACATTGTGTGACACTTGTGAAGTGATGACAAATGTAGCTAATATAGATATGGCATTTGTTGTTGTTTAATGATTTTGTATTATTATTATTAAAGAACCTGATTTTTAGCATTTATTTACTTAACATTTGTTAAATTTTGATCGAAAGATAATTAGATGATAATTACATTAAATTCTGTTATGTAGCAGGTAGTAAAAAAAAACGTTTTCACACCAAAAATGAATAGATGACTAGAGATTATATACATTATAAAACAGGGTTTCTCACACCTTTTGACTAATGAATTTCCACCGATTCTTTAAATGTTTGTGACTGCTGGATAAGGATATAAAAAAAATAATACTTTTGAGACTGCTTTTAAATAAAGCTGACTATGCCTATGAACATAATTTTCACAACAGAAATGTCCATGTTTTTTAAAGATTATTGTAAGTGGCCATATGGGGGCAGTGTTGAATAATAGTTTACATAAAAATTATTCTTGTTTGTGTTCAGCAGCATGCCTAAGACTAAAGAAGTGCTGTCTTCCACTTCTGGCAGTGATTCAGACAGTGATACAGAAACAAAGGTATGAACACTGATTTGCATGAATGCAGCAAAATTAAAACTATATTTACTGATTTTTAGTTCTAATTTAGACCTTAATTGTGCTGCCGCTGGCACTGCTGGCTCATATGTTTGTTTTCGTGTCCTAATTCTCACCAAAGGCCAAAAGAAAGAAGGCAAGTGCTCCTGAGAAGCCTGCAAAAAAACAGAAAAGCGGAGAGACCTCCAAACCGGGTGGCTCTGCTAAGAGTGACAGAAACAGTGATGATAACATGTTCCAGGTTGAGTGTGTTTTTTTTTTTTTTTTTTTTTTTTTTTTTTTAGCCAATAATTTGTGTGGGGATCCTAACTGCCCAACCATTATTTATTTTTAAATTATTATCAGCTGACTATACATTATCCCACTTACTACAAAACTACTTTACAAGTAAATAAATACATGGACATGTAATATTGATTTGACATGAACTTTCTTACTTTCAGTAAAAGCTTAAGTTAATCTATGAGCAATAGTGTAATACAAAAGTTGTGCTAGCAAAAATAGAAAAAACGATTTATGTATTATTGATCTGTAGTCCAAGTTTACTTTTTCTATGGACTAGTTAGCTAACATATTTAGCTGTAGCCTATCCTCTATTTTAAAGGGTTAGTTCACCCCAAAATGAAAATTCTGTCATTGATTACTCACCCTCATGTCGTTCCAAACTCGTAAGACTTTTGTTCATCTTTGGAACACAAATGAAGATCTTTTTGATGAAATCTGAGATCTTTGATGAACAGATGATGAACAGATTTAATTTTACTCACATGTAAGCATTGATCAGCGAACATAAGCAGAAGCTCAACCGAACCTGAATGACGCACAACAACAAACCTCTTCCAGAAGCTCAAACGTGCTGCGTAACACACAAGAATGAACCTCATTGGTTACGCAGCACGTTTGAGCTTCTGGAAGAGGTTTGTTTGTACACACAAAGGTTGCATAAAGAATATGTATAAAGGTTCTGAAGTAAATTTGCATTGGAACCAGTATTTTTTACTACGTTTTATTGTCTAATTCTTCAGCGTTTGACTGTAAGCTAAAGTTCAGTATGACTGATTGTAGAGCTGTCCTTCAAATGAATTGGTGGCTCATTCATGTTCTGATATGTGACAGATTGGGAAGCTGAGATACGTCAGCGTCAGGGATTTCAAAGGCAAGGTTTTGATTGACATTCGAGAGTACTGGATGGACCAAGCTGGTGAAATGAAGCCTGGGAAAAAAGGTAACTATGCAGCCATTTATTTTTCTCTTATATATATTAGTCAAACATCTTTAAATGCAGGTAAAATATTTCATTTCAAATATTTCTTTCATTTGATTACTGTGCCATAGTTGTTTTTGTTCCATCAATTGTATTGAATTACCTTCAGGCATCTCATTGAATCCTGAGCAGTGGAATCAGCTGAAGGAACAAATGTCAGACATCGATGACGCAGTTAAAAGACTGTAAGATCACTTTGTGCAGTGAATGGTTGGCTGGTTCTTTTTAGAGTTCTATACTTTGGTACACGGGGACTTTAACAAAATGTTTCCTGATTCAACTTGTACTATATGTATGTTGTTAAATTCGAAGAGACTTCTTTTGTTGTTATGTTATTGTTAATTTCCAACTGTCTGCTGTTAAATTTTGATGTGTGTGAATACGTCTTGACTGGGTGATTGTTATTTTAATAGTCTAATAGCTGCGTTCTTCTCATACTCTGCCTACACAATAAAGGCTTTTTTGGTTTGGAGTCTTCAGTGTGTCATTTTGAGTATGACTTAAATATAGAGTACTTACTAGCTATACAAATTTAACCCTTGTTATGATGTTTAATTCCCTATACCATGTTCAAATGCAGATTTTTAAACTCAAACATGTTGTGATCCTGACAATAAACAGAGCATTAATGGATTACCTAAAATGAAGGCGTTTGGCACTTTATGATGCTTGTTGTGTCCATTTCTGAGTGCTTGTGTGTAATTTGCTCGCCTTTGCGTGGGAGCAGGAATTATAATGGTCCGTACACCCACTCAAACATAGACCAGACTCCAGCCCTTTCACTTGACTGTCCAGAAGAGCCATCTTGCATCAATTGCATTTGCTGTCTAAATTAAATCAATCTTAAATCATGGTAGCCACTGTATTACCAGCATGTCTTTGAGACAATATGGTTTATGGTGTTGCGTGCAAAGCAAGCATTATTCAGACTGTTTCTGTAGGAGGTAACCACAGTGTGAGCACCATTTTTTTTTTTTTTTTTTTTTTTTTAAATAAATGCAGAGGTTCAATGTGAATAAAGATGAAATGAATTTATCTTTATGTATATATATATACAGTCAAACCAAAAATTATTCAGACGTTTGATATATTTTTACTAGTGGGTGCAGGACACTATAGTTCATTTATGTAAGTGAGGATAGCAAAATAAACTGTGACATATTACACCCAAAAATTCTTCATACAGTGAACTACCAGTAAAATTGATAAACAAAATTGGGACCAAAAATTATTCAGACACTTTGACCTGACCATGTTTTGCTTAAGTGTTATCTGACATAATTAAGATTCATTTTTCTCTGACAGTTTAACTCTGAGATCTTGTCATATTTTATTTTTAAACTACAGTGAATAATAATGGATGAAATGTTCAAAGTGTCTGAATAAATTTTGGATTGACTGTATATATATATATATATATATATATAAATTTTTTCAGAATTGGTTGACTGAGCAAAATTCCTATTTCAGACATTTAGTGCAAAAGTACGGATTGGGGCACATTTTCTATTGTTTCGGGGCATTGTTTAAAATGTTCCAAAATTCTGAAAATGCATAAAAAGATTTCAGTGTAACCATAGTAAATTTATACATTGCAAAAACAAAGCAATACAAATATAGAATACATTTGGAAATCAGCCTCGTACCTGAATTTGCGCCACTTCTGTAGAATGTGTGTGTGTGTGTGTGTGTGTGTGTACATACATATAAATATATATAACTGTTTCATAAGTATCAAATGCATCCTCAGCCTAAGGTTTGAACATCAAACTGTGCCTCATAAAAGAATATTTCTTTTTCCGTTTCACTGGTTGCACTTCAGGTGGTGGTTACTATGGAGATCTATTGCAACCACGGAGGTTCATTTTAGCTCCTGAGAGGTAATAATTTCATGTTTTGATTCAGATTGAACCAGCATTTCACACTTTTACCTTTAATTTCTTTGACCAAAATATCAAGCTCTAAAACCGTGAGCATGTCTTTCGCACAATCGATAATCAGTTTAATGCTAATGTTAGTGTGCAAAATTCCCACGATAAAAAGAAATTGAAACATTTTATTGGTGGATACAGTATATAAGTCTGAGTTTGGCGTGTTTTTTTATGATTTGATAACCTCACTAGTTAATTGCCACCTCGCTAAAAATGTTCTGAGTTTAATACAGTAAAGTGCCTTGGATTAAAATGGACCATGCACATTTATATTTGTCACAATTTGAAGGAAAAAAAAAGTCTCATGTCATACAAAATAGAAAGCTATCACTAGGTGGCACCAACGCTCTATTAAAATGAAAATTTCTCCTGCTAGTTTTTAGACGCACGATAAAAACATACTCAACCTGTCAACGTTTTGAACAATGAAACAAAGGTTTCTTTAAAATGACTGACCATTGAAGAGCACACATTTCCATTTTATAAACTGAAGGTCTTTAGTTCTACTTCATAACCTTACTATCAATATTACAATTCACAGTCAGTGTGTTTGTGACTTACTGATGCGAATTTCTTTCCATCACATGTTAGTTGCTGATAGGAAAGGAATTTGTTTCACAACTCTTGGCAGTGCATCAAACACTGTAAATGCATAAGAATTTCCTTTTCAGTCAGTGCATGATAGATATTTCATATGAACACAGTGAACTGAGCAATGTGGATGCCATGAGGAGTCACATTCAGTTGCTCAATTAAAACGTGTTACAAGTTGTCCTTTGGTCTGCAATCATTTTAATGAAAGCACAAATACAGCGCAAGATCTCTACCATCTGTCCACTAAACAGGAATCGGTGGAATGTCCCCGATAGCTGGCAGCGGTTTTAATCGCCCATGCAACCTGAGTCTTCTTTGATTTCTTGTATATTACTTTGATGGTTTTATGATGGATGGAGGAATATGAAGAACATCCTGCAAAAGAGAAGCCAAGCGGGTGTGTTGCACTAGTTTACCAGTGGAGCACTTTAGGTCACCGATGCCTCAAAAGTCCAACATCTGCTTCCATTTGAAGGGTCTGCTGTGAGTCTGCCGATTGAACATCAGTGTCTGTGGTTCTTTGACTGGTTCTGGTGTCATTGAGTATTGCATCACATATTTCAGCGCTTGAGTTTCAGGTTCTGTTTACATCTGGACATGGGAATATGCCGGGGCGTGTAGCTCATCTTTGGGCTAATATCAAACCGGCGTGGGTTTTACAGAAGAGAATAACGCATGAGGAAACCCTTTCAGCCCAGTTTTGATGGATGTCTCTGCCTCTGTTGTTTTACTCCATGGTGGCTAATATAACGGATACTGTTTCATGGAAGGAATTTGTTCTTCCATTGAGATGTGAAATGCATATTGATTACGGGGCGCCTTGAGTTTCCTGTCCGTGACAGGGATGGTATTGGCTGGAACCCGCTCTGGCTGTGAACTATGGTCGGATCTTGCCAATTTGTCTACAGTTGAATTATCTTTACAATGGACAAATTATATTAAGAAGTTTATAGGCCAGAATCCCTCCTCTTGACCCTCTGGCAAGGATAAAATCATTCATCACGAACACGTCAGATGAAAAACAAGTCCACTTAGACTTCACCCTGGCTGAAGTGTTCTTGTTCTGGTGCATTTCTGCCAAATAGGCCTACTATCATTCTGTGTATAGCGCTAAGCATACAGTTAAAAAGCAGAGAGTGTGTTGGTATCCTGGCTGGTTTCATGGAATGTCCAGAGAGTGTCAGTTTAATAATGGCTGCAGTTGTCTTTGGCATAGATATGTACTGCTTACATGTGAGGTCAGTTTTGGTGAAGCTGCCACAGAAGTGAAGATAGATCAAAACAGGCCCTTTTTCATGATTAATGAGTATAACCCCAAAGGTGGTCAAGGAATCAACCATGAGGATAAGATGAAATACTGCTTTGCTGACTGTAATGATAAAACAGACGTCCAGACGTTCCAGTTTATGGAAGATTCTGTTTGATCGCGGTTTCCTCTTCAGCTTTATGGATTCAAATCAAATAAAAATTATTAGTTGGTGCAAAAATACACGTAGAACTCTTCTTGTAAATGCTATCTTCTATCATTAAATGATTATCTGACTTATATGGGACACCAAATTCATCTCTTAGTAAATATTTTTGTAGATTATTCTTCTGAAAATACTTACAGATCTGTTACTACTCGGAGTTTTGAATGGCAAATCCATCAGAGAAATATAAAACATCTGCAGTTAAAGAAAAGTAAGCTTTTAGTACTCTTTAACTGTAAAATTCAAAAACCTGACTCGTGTCTTTTATTGTGTCCTGATCAAAGTGCTGTTGGCAGGAGTGGAACACATGCTGAAGTGTATTTCATATTTCATATAGGGAGTTTCATTGTTTGCACAGAGCTTAGATGTAGACATGGCTGCTCATGTTGGCTGGAGAACAGTGAGGAATGTAGTGGGCTCGTTGATAACTTCTTTCCTCTCAGCTGGGGTTTATACAGCCCCTCGCGCCGGCTGCGGGACCCTGCTGAGCAGAACATCCCTGAGGTTAGCTGGAGGTGCCCTCGACCTGACTGTCCACGCCGCCTCGTAAATCTGCCTGTCCTGGACCAACACTTATTGTTCAGAAGGAGAGTTGTTTGCCAGGATTAAGTTTCACTCTCAGACAAGTTGTTTGGGTAGTCAATAGTGTTTAAATGTGCCTAAGGGTATTGGAATGTGTCAGCCATTATTACACAGCTCTCTGGAATACTTGATTCTGATTGGTCAATCCATGGCAACACCGCGGTGCATGTCCACAGCAGCAAGAGAACTCCACTTAGTGTCGCTCCAAACGCTAGAAAGCTTCTGTTTTATGATGTGTCTGTGTCTTTAGTGAATGTGTTTAATCTGTGGTCGTTTTTAATACACGGCCAACATAATCATCATGTATTTAAATCATTATAGTCAGAATGGTGCACACTTTATTTTCAAATGTCTAAAATAAAAATTTTATACACTTTTGTTAACCCAGCCAGTCAGTGAAAGCATCCAAATTGTATTTAGTGTATATACTCGTGTACTGCATGTTCATTTTTTTGTTGCATTGTGTGTTCATGCATTTTGGGGGCAGAGCAATGAAGGGAGGAGTGTGTTTGTTTGGGTTGATTTCAAATATCAACAGTGTTCAACAGTCATTCTCAGAAATTGCTTACTGCACCTTTAATCAAAGTAGCTTTCCCTCCCTCTTAAAAAAAGGGACAGCCGGTCACTCACATGAGATCGCAGCAATAGCAAATGACAAGGATCCAACCATCAAATCAATTCCCGATGGACAAAATCAAGTCCTGCCCTTTTTGCTTTTTCAAGAAACCACATATATATCACAATAGGAAAGAAAAGACTAACGCAGTTTCATCCCAACTTTAACTTCAATGATGCACTTAACGCTGAAATGGAGCGAGCGGAATAATTCCTGTTGGAGCCGAGAAGTATCAAAAAGATTATGCAAACAAGGAGATATTTGCACTTGTTTGGACACTTTTATTGTGAAAAGACTAGCTTACAAAAGTTGATTAAATAGGGTATATGTCGAAAGTCACATGACCAAACCGGACAACTGGTCTCATTGCATCTGCTTGTCAGAGAAAGTGTTAACAGCAGTATGAACTAATGGCATATCTATGGACTTTTAAGGTAATCAGCGAAACTGCCTAGTTCACATTGTTATAGCTGTTTTATTCTATTAAATATCTAAACGTTAGTGTGAAGAAGAAAAATGAAAAAATGCATATGCGGGGGACATCAGTTATGCTCATCTTTGCTCACTCCTTTTAAGTTATATTGTATAAAACAGCTAATTTTTTCATGAAGCACATACAAAAGACCTAAACCGTAAGCGATCTGATCTGTTTTACAGAATACGGAAGTTAGATTGCGCATAACCCCTATTGACAACTTTATCTTGACTTGGGAATTCAGATACAAAGCTTGCATCTTTCTAATTGTAATTGTGTGTTTATATGATAATTATAGTGGCCACATGCTGAAAAAAACATTTATTAAACGCACTCGCTACAGACACACCCCAAAGAGGAGGAGTTGTAGCATTTTGAGCGACATTGAGCAGAGCTATGGCAGTGTATGGTACACCTACTGTCAATCCCACAATCCCCCTTGGCTCCTATAAGAATAAATGGAAAACACCCGCTCTACTCCGCTCACTCTGTGCCAGTGGACAGACTACTTTCATGTCTCTCATATCATACCATTGACTTGCTTTCTCTTATTTCATACAAAGACTTTAGATATACAAAGACAGTGCACTCATATTACTATGAATGGGAGAAAGAGCAACTCGCAATTTGGAAGAATAAGTCCCGCCTTCTAAATAAAAGAGCCAATTGCCGATTGGTAAAGTCATCACATCACTGCAGCTGTGGGTCCAGTTGTTAAAGAAACAGTCAGTGTTCTGAGTCGCCTGGTTAGAGGCCAATTCACACCGCACTGACAGACGGCAACAGACATTTTGTCATGTTTTGTCAGGTCTGTTGGCATCTATCTGAGCTTGTTTTCTCCAATTAAACATGCTGAATTGGAATTATAATGTCTGAGATGTGACGTGCTGCAATCTGGTCGCAATTAGTCTGCGTCTGTCGGTGCAGTGTGAATTGGCCTTAAGACTGCACTGCCTGAAAAATACAGAAAATGTATGAGACAGTTGTTGTCAGATTTTATTGGTGATTTCAAATATAAAATTTAATTGTAAACTTGGTGAACAGCTTTGGAGAATTTGATGTTTCCTTATTCAAAGAGATTGAGCTGTACTTGGATGACTTTTTTTGAGCTGTACTTATTTCATACCCACATATTTATTTATTTGGTGAGTTTTATATAATAAACAGTACATTATGCCTTACATAAGCCAGATTTCCCACACCTGCATGCTACACAGCAGGACAGAAAGTTGCATCCCAGGGAGGACTGATTCCGCCTGTGCGCCAATATGCTCCCTCAGTGTGCTGCAGCAAATGGCTGTGTGGCAAAGCATTATGCAATGCCATAACTTGAGCCATACTTTAATTCCTTTGATTCCCCACGGACACAATTAAGATAGTCATGGTTGTAATTTTGACGCAGCGGTCCAAATGTGCTCACAGGCGGAGAAATGTCTTGCCAAAGGGGGGAAATACAAGGAGTCATGTCTCATTTATCTAGTGTACACAACACGGTCTCTGTAGCAAATCATCTTGTTATGTGCCTGGGTGTATCCACAGTGGAATTTCTTATAGAGGATCAATCCAGATTGAATTATTAATAAACAAACAAACTGTGCAGACTTCAGATAATGATATCACACATCTCTCACTTAGTTTGCATTAATAGTGGAAAATACAATCAACTGAAAGACTCTAGGTAGCACTGGAGAAAAATTCACTGTGATTAATGAGGGAAAAAAGTTTTTGGAATAGTGCAGTCATTAAATATTCATGGTCGTGCTTCCCGTGTTTGCGCTGGGTTATGTTAAATCACTTCGGGGATGAGGGTTTTCCACTTGACCTGTTCATATCCTGTTTTTCCCCCTTTTTCCAGCTTAAAGACTCGAAGGACACTAAAAATTCCTCATTACATTAGGTGCCCCCAGCTGTATTGTTTCATTACAGACTATATGAAAATATATATATATATCTGTGCCATGCTTAGTCTGATTTTCTTAAGCAATATCACACAAACAATCATGCTGTAGTACTGAATCAGCACGGCTACGATTCGACTGCAGGCCTGAGGCCGAGACCAGCACTATTGTAAGTATGATATTGCTTTTATATACAAAATTTGACTTATTACTTATTTTTCTCAACAGAAATGGTTCCATGGCATTTTCCATAATGTCCATTCCCTGCTTATTAATGAGAAACCCGCTTTTGGGTGCAGCTGAATGTGGCCTAAATGTAATTTCCTGCTCAAATCCATTTTTTGGTGAAGCTGTTCACATGACCTTTTAAATATGGCCCATATCAGACACTTCTCAGAACAGGTGACGAATGCAGCAGTCAAATGGCCACATTTGTGGCTATTCATACTAAAGCTACTTTAGAAAAAAAATCAGTTGAGTATCTGATTTATTTCCACATATGAAAGTGCGAAGATCAATTTTTAAAAATCAAATTAAATGTGCTTCGGTGGTGTTCACACTGTGATCCAATTAACAGATTTGTATCAGATGGCTCTGCAATTCCCTTTAGAGATATAAAACTTTATTACTTGGGACATGAAAGATACTTATTGATCACATAATACCACAATCTAACTAACTTCAGATCGTGTGCTCAGTAAGAACTGATTTTTTTGTTTTTTTTGTTCAGTTCTCTCTTTTTCAGACCTCACACCACTCCGTCTGCCCACTGTCTCTCTTCTAGCATGGACAGAATGTAGACATGACCAGACAATGGGAAGCAGTAATACACCATTCAAATAAACAAAGATTTGCAGAAGAGGCAAAAAAAGACGTAGAGAATCTCTTGACGTAAAAGCATCTACCGCACACGCAGTGTCAACATGTAGTGTTTCTCTTCAACCGTGGGACGTCAGAGCATGCCATTTGGAGGATGTTTAAACAGAGATCTGCTCGTCTCTTTGCTCTAGCCTATCTGCCGCTCAGACCACAAGAATTCCAGGACAAGCCCTGTTTGGACCGGTCTCCTCATTATACTGGAGAACCGTAACTCTGAATCCTTTCTTTTGGATGGGTTTATTCTCAAAAGTATCATTAGAAACATGGAATAAGGCTAATACATATACGTATCCTTGCATTACTGCTCCAAAATATCAATGAAATGAAGCAGCAGTTTGCAATGAAAGTGCAAAAACAACCAAAAACAATACCCCAACTAACAATTGTATGTTCTAAGGATGCTTTATAAATGGGTTAATGATGAGACAGGTAATTTTTTTGTCCAAAGGCCTTAATAATAATAAAAACAAAGATATGACATCCAAAGAATGTAAGGTAGTACAACTAGATCTCTTTTATTGAATCAAAAGGTTTTAATGATATTTTGCTACATATAAAGGTATTTAAAGATTTTGAAGTGTCAAAAGGTCATTCAGTTTAACCGTATCATGTGACAGGATGTGACATCATTCAGACACCTGCAAAGGACCACATGGTCGTGAAGCAAAGTAATTAACTCTCTTAACCTCTTGAAAAATTCATATTTTCACTTGCTCATACACGTCCTGAAACATCAGGTCATTCGGTACAACCGCTATAAAACATGGAAAATGTTGCAATATTTTAAAAATTTGTACTAAACATAAAATGTTTGATTGTCCTTTTGCTAGCTAGCTAGCTAGATATCAGCCTGTTAGCACTGTTTGAAAATATCGTCATTCGGTATAACCAAAAGTGTCATTCGGTAAAACTGAAATTTTGGTTAAACTGACTGACTTTTTTGGTGAAAAATTTTGTTCATCTTGTAAAAAATGACAAAAACAGTGTTAATTGATTATAAAAACCACATAATCACATTGTTAACATGTAATGAAACATCAAAATTAATTATATCTCCATTATGTTTTTTTACACTTTTAAAAACCTTATTCGTCAATGACCCACATACATACATATATATATATATATATATATATATATATATATATACATATACACACACACACACACACACACACACAAGTTTGAAAGAACGTTCTGGGAATGTTCCTTGTTAGCTTGGAACGTCTTAATGTGAGATTGCCTAATCCACTAATACTAATTGCTGACTAATTCAGTTAGCAGTGAGAAGAAATGTAGGCAGTCAGTCACACTCTCATGCCGGGCCATTAAGTCATTCACTGCCCAGAGGCAAGCCTCACTACACTTAATTAAGTCACAAGCCCCATTTATAACATTATTCTACACTTCACATTTCCATCTCTTTTAAAAGCTTTAATAAATGGAATATTTTGGATTTCAACAAACCCCTAACGACTTGGAGGGATTTTTAATGTGTCCTCCAGGGGAAAGGAGGCTGCGTTTGCTCTTCGGAGGTGAAAGGAAGTTTAGTGGAATGTCTGCAGCACAATTTGAAGTAATGGACTTGGGTCGTGTTATTATTTTGTTCCGAAAATCATTACTTTTACGATGTCACATTCTTCATTTTATTTGGACTCAAGTGGACTTATATTTCTCTTTACTCCTGGTTGGGGCCTATTCGGTTACTGATTTGCACATAGGTGACAGATACAAATGCTGAAGGGAAACAACTTTGTTTGCTTTGTATAAAAATCACCATGTGTTTTACACGTCTATTATGATTGAATTTTATAGAGTCTCGTTCAACTGCTTTAAAAACATCTCTTACGCTTACTAGGTGTCCGTATCTTGGGTTTTGTTACTAAAATCAAATGCCTGTCCGTATGAGCCATTATTGGATATTGGACTGTGGACTAGTTGACTTCCAGACTTGAGGGCACAGTGCCTCTTCTAATCCCTATGAGGACTGTGGGTCCTATTAACCTGTCCCTGAGAGTTTGTTTTTACATGCATATGTGTTCGCTGCCATGGCCTCTTTTAAAAGGAAACAGGAATGTTGCCAAATGTGTTACCCCATACTGTAGATTGCTCTGAGAGGAAGAGGAACGAAACAACAGGGGGTGTCTGCTGTACAACAAGGCCAAACATCCAGCGCTGTGAGGGGCCAGATTGAAGAATGCACTCTGTATGTGTTAAATATTTTCAAAACATGAAACTCAACTCTTTAAAACATAGCTCATGCCGTCTCCCCGGTACCTGTCTTTGGATATTTGCATTCCAGTCACATCAGGGAAAGAGTGTGAAAGTGAAATGTTGCTATGTATGTGTTCACATATTTGATGACACTTGCACCTCTGGTATTTTGTGCACCAATTTACATAGCTCATTATTCTCAGGACCCTAATTCAACATGTCACTGATGCTGAAGTTATTTTAGAATTTAAAGAACTTAAAGAGTATGAAGAGTTTTTGTTTAAATTGTAAAATGTCATATTATTCAATTCAATCTATCTCTGTTCATCCATAACAGGTCTGAAATAAAGATTTCTTCCTTTAGTTTTTTAAACTCTGCTATTGTTTGGATAAAAACCACCTGATATATCACTAGGGTGATTCATTCAGCTGTATCACTCATGGACATCATATGCTCTAAGTCTTCTTTAGATAGTCATAATGAAGCGGACTTAAATATTTTTATACATTGACAAAATGTCTGAGAATCAGAATCACTCACACCAGAATTCAGTTCCTGTTACGGTGGATCTTTAGCTGTGTATTTTAGGTGATAAAGGATGAATTTCCCACCTAATGTAGCATAAGACATTTGGTTTAACTCAGATGACACAAGCTAAAAAGAGCAGCGGATCCAATCAGAACAGGTGCCTCTCCCTCTGCATGTCATGCTGAGCTAAAACTCCCAAGAGACTTCCGTCACATTCATTTTTCTCTGAATCAGGGTACTGTCACGCTCGGTTGCAGTCAAGAGCATGATGAGGAAGATAAAGAATCAAAATAGACTTTAATAGTAAATCCACAAGCAAACACAAATGAAGGCAGGCAAAATAGCACAACCACGATAAACAGATGTAAACTGGACAAAGACTGCACAAGGAGCATGAATATAGGAACTAATGAGATAATTAACTAGACAACAGGTGAATCGAATACAACAATCAGACACACTGGGAAACTGGGTCAAATGAGGGGCCGTTTACACGACACCATTTTCAACTAAAAACGGAAAACTTATGCATTTTGGCCTTTCATTTACACGACAACTGCCTGCAAAACTTTTGAAAACGGGTTTTAAAGTGCAAGGTTTTGAAAACGGTCTCCGTGTAAAACAACAAAAACGCGAATCTGTGAAAACGATGACCTCACGCACATGCGCAATACATGTTCGTGTTTCATCGCCATCTAATGGCCTGCCAGCAGAATACAGCGTTTTTAGTCATTTTCACGGATTTGTATGAATGGGGATCGTTTTGACAATGGTGTCGTCTGTACGCGGAAAACTCAAAGGAAAAACGTAACCGTTTTAACCATATCGTTGTCGTGTAAACGTGCCCTAAGTGGACACACAGGCAAACATGACAGAAACAAAGACACAAAGAAACATCACCAAAACAGAACATAACTCTGACAGGGACATTGATGAGCACCTGGATAAGTGTTTGTAACTTTAACACATGTCCTACAGCATTTTACAGATCATACAGTAACACTGAGGAGGACATTTCTGTATTTGCTGTTGTCCTAAACAGTCTCAAGCAGTCTTTCATGGACTTTGAATTATTCAAGCTATTTCATGTGCGTCCATAACATCTGAATTAGTCATGCAGTGAGACTGAAGCAATCTCATTTGTAACTTACAAATTCACAATTACATAAAGTTTTTGTTATTTGTGAAGTACAACCCCATTTCCAGAAAAGTTGGGACATTTTGTAAAATGCAATAAAATCAAGAATCTGTGATTTGTTAATTCTGAGACAAAAACAACAAGGGTGACTTGCATATGTGTGAAAGTACCATTGACAAGGAGGAGTATTTTGGGATTGTACAGAGACATATACTGCCATCAAGATTATATCTTTCGTGGGAAGCGAGACAATGCAAGACAAACAATCTACCCATGCAGTGCAGTGGTTTTGTAGACACTCTACACCGTAGAGTGGATGTGCTTGATTGACCTGCCCGCAGCCCACATCTGTCTCCTTTTGAAAATGTATCATTCATCATGAAAAGGAAAATCAGACAACAATGATCATGGACTGTTGAGTAGCTTTCTTGTATCAGGCGAGAATGGGCAAAAATTCTACTTGATAAAATTCCTAAATGATTAAAAAGTGTAATTACAAGGAAAGGTGATGTGACACAGTGGTAAACATGCCTCTGTCCCAACTTTTTTGGAGTGTGTTGCAGCCATTAAAATCAGAATTTGTTTATATTTACAAAATACAATTAAGTTGGTCAGTGAAAACATAGGAAATATTTTATTTGTAGTTTTGTCAGTTAAATAAAGGTTGAAGATAATTAACAAATCACAGATTATTGATTTGATTGCATTTTACAAAATGTCCCAACTTTTCTATAAATGGTGTTGTGTGGATTTAGACATTTGTGTTGAATTATTAGTGTTATTAAAGATATTAAGTAACTTTAAATGAAATTTAGATAACCCGAAGGTAATCTAAATGTAAAAAAAGGGGAAATGAGCAAGTACAATATATCCAAATACCGGCCGATGCGGATAAATTAAAAAATCTCTAATATTTTCTGATAATCCATATGGTTACAACAAATTGTGTATCCCTAAGAGTAAAATTAATAGAATACAAAAGTAGAAAAATACTCTAAAAAGTAAGTAAATCTCTTTCTATATGTTTGTCAAAGTGTAGAACAAAAGTGGCGGCACATGTGTCTTCTCTGATTTGTGATGCTTCATGAGGAGTGTAAATGAACCAGAGAAAGCAGCTCCAGTCAACTCAGTCCAGCTCAAATAAGGTCTAATGATGAGGGAAGTCTGGCTGTGTGGAGAGGGGCTTGTCCAGACACATAAAACACACATATTAAGATATTTTATAGAGACAGTGACACATATTTTGACCAAGAGTTACTTATCACTGTTACTTTCTGTCCTGAACAGCAGCTAGTTAAAGTAATGTGGTTCAATCCAGTAAAAAACAAAAAGATTACTTTTGTTAGAGAAATCACAAGCATCAATTTCCATGGTGTTTTAAAGGTAATTTAAGTTAATTTAGGCTAGTACAGGGAGAAAATGAAACATCTTTAAATTATGTGAAAACGTGGTTCGAAAATGATTTTATGTATATTATACTGACCTTTTTTGTTTTCCAGTTTCCTCAGCAAATGTTTCATTGTGCTCATTCGTGACACAATGACTGGGTGTGAAAATGGATGATGCAGCCAAATGATGTTAAATGTCATCATGAGCACTTGGCTTCAAGTGAATATGTCAAGATATCATGGCAACCCATTGTTTGTTTGACCCATATGTGAAAATGATCCTACCAGCTTTGGCTGAAACATTTTTAAGTTGATCCTTATTGCAGTTAACCAAGCAAACACAAATCAAATTCTTGTTTCACATGCAATGTCATTTGATCTTATGTTGCCAAAGTATTCAAGCTATTAAATGTGAGTGAGCGGCGCTGTTTGCTGTCATGACCTCCTGATTTCTCATAGTTCTGTTGAAACACACATCTGCTCATTCACATCATCATTATTTTATCACATAACACTCTTCAATATGAATAAAATAAACCGTAATCTGCAACAAAATCTTAACAAGTATCTCAACAGGCTTTTGCCCCTGTCAGGACTTCAATCAGAACAACTTTTGTAATGGAATTTACGACTTTCAGAAAAGTGGTTGTCTCTTGTTGTGCAAAGGTCCTGGATTTCAAACGAATGGCACTGAAAGTGTGACACTGGCGCCTTCAATGAAATGCTTGGAAACATCACTGTAGTGGTGGCCTTTCCAGTAACTATTGAGAAGTCTAGCGTTTGTTGACATTTCCCAGACTTTCGCTTTGTGGTGAATGTCTGTATACAGTATGTGCTCACCAATGTGTGTCCAACAAAGTTCCTGAAAACAAGACGAAACTCTTAACCTTCACTATATCTCATCTTATTACAGGGTAACATCTATTGATTGATTCACTCTTAAATGGCAGAAAAACAAAGGTGTTTTTATTATGGTAAACTTGAATCTACAAAATACAAAAGGGAAATTTATTGCACAGAGCAACACAGCTGAACATCATATTCCCAGAGGTATTCGGATTGTTATCAACATAATTGTGGCTCAAAAATGAACTACAAGGGGCACAAACTGATGATCAACTGGAAGATGGAATGTCACTTTCAGGCAGCCATAATCCTGAACACTGTGTGAGGCCTGAATGATTTGTTAAAGAGGTACTTCACCACTGGCAAAATAGGCTTTCAATTAAACGTGGCTATCTATAGAGTAAAAAAGCAAAAAAAAAAAAAAAAAAAAAAAAAAAAAAAAAACGGATGCGAAAAATGCAGAAAATTGTACCTGATCCGATTTTTTTTTTATGACGGACAAAAGTTTAGGAGGCAGTGTGTAAACGTGATTGACACAACATGAGGTCGTATTTATTTTTCAATGTGCGAAAATTTCGGACTGGTGTGCAAAGACCTTAAAGGTGCTGTCACACTGCACTTTTCGTCCCATTGACTTCCATTCATATGCAAGCGAATGCAGAAACGCAAGCTCGTGCGAAAAGTTTTGCCAAAGCCACTGGAAGACAAGCCTGCAACCTTTAGCCAAAAAAGCGTAACGGCTAATGCTAACTGGCGGTACGGGTGGTACGCACTGGGGGTACGCAGGGAGGAGTTTTGAACGGCGACACGATAGGCTGAGAGGTGCCGCACGTGATTAAGTTAGCCGTTACGCTTTCTCCAATGGTAAGAGACACAGACCCTCTTATCTCACTATAATAATACGAACTCTGGTTTCGCATTTCTCTACGTTCCGAAGTTCAAGTTTGGTGAACTCTGACCTGCGAATTCGCATCAGGTGAAGACGTGCGACCAGATCGATTCGTCACGGCATGACCTCTGAAATAAAAATTATATTTTTGCAGTAAAGTCCAGTAGGTTGTATATTTTTACATTTTGAATGTATTACTATATGTTAACGTATATGTTGAATTCATGTTTATAAAAAAAAGCTGCTGTAGACCGTGACGTCATATCACGACCGTTGCCGCATGAAATTTCGCACATTCAAAGTCTAGACCGCAGCTTAAACGAGTATTCAGCGCGTTGTAGGCAGTAGCTAAAGGCTGCAAAGAGTTGAAAATATGGAGAGAACACCCCGACGGAAAATCTGAAAAACTTCCATGTTTGTAGTCAACATTTCAAACTGGATTACCACTAACGAAAACTGAAAGAAAATGCCAACCCCCATCCCGAAGCAAAACGCCGGAGCATAAGTTACAGGTAAGAAAGCTGTTGCCATATTGTTCCATTTATTTATTTATTTTTTAACCATAAATTATGTTGTCTAAAGAGTAACGTTAGACAAAGCATGATACATTTTTCAGTGATAAACCTACACGCACAGTAACTGTAATGCTTCACTTGCTATCGAAATTTCCTACTTACCACTTCTGAAGTGATTATGGGCTGTCACATTCAAGTGATTTGTTGTCAGAAAGAACAGGAATCATGGAGGTTTATTCTTGCCTATTTATTGAAAAAATCTTATCCACAAGTTTCCTACGCCCCATGAGGCCTTGTGTCAAAAGTGGGAGTGTCTTCTGGTTCGAAGTAAACAAGCGATACCTGACACTCATTTATTCAACTGTTGACAGTCATTCAAGATTTAGCGATCCAAACTTGCAAACGTTTGGCTTTTACTTAAAGATTTAAGATTCCAGTATCAATATTTGAACAATGTTTTACAATAAAAAAATGTTACAGTAACAGTAATTTATTATTTATGTCAGGAATGCACATCAATCATGCTGAATCTAACTTATATTTATATTGACATAAAAAGAAAACACGTACCTATTCAGTTGCACCTGCTTCCATTTATTTACGATCACAAGAATGCACAAAACAACTCCATTAAGGCTTTTAAGTCCAAGGCTTACACATTTAGAAATATATTGATAACATGCCCTATGTTTACGTCACTTTTCTGAGCTTTTCTATTAATTTTCCTGTAAATTATGTGATTGCGCTCAGAGGATGTTTGAGTGATCTCTCCTTCTCACTATACTGTTATCCTTTCAGCCAGAGCAACAGAGGGAGCTCATGAGAATAAAACAGGAGTTATGAGTTATACGTGTTAACCGGAGTGTGTGAATCTGTGAAAGACGCATATGCATTTGTCCGCTATCAACAAAGGCACAGGGAAGAGACAGATAAAACATTAAACCAAATAAATACACGATTATAATCATATAAGAATTGTTTCCATAAACATGTGTATTAATTATCGCAATGGTTAACATAAGTAGCCTTTAGCATCGCATATATGACAGTGGAAACGCGACTGGCTCTGGCACGCATGACACCAGTAGGAGTAAAACATCACATCATAAGGCTTTGGTGCTAGCTAGCATCAGTGACAGGTGAAGAACAGACAGCGGGTTGTTCATGTATTGCAGTGCTCAGATGCTCTTGTAGTCATGCAGCAGCACTTTTGTGGAAGGTCAGTAAAGTAAAGGACAATTAAGGGCACGAAAACTGTTTGTTGTATTGTGATATTATTAACTAATAAATGTACTAGACTGAAATGTTGTCCCTGAGTGCCATAACGACATCTCTCACAAAGGTTTGCAACTTTACAAAGTAAACAATGATCCGAAAAACACTTAGCCTCTTTGCTAATTAGCACACAAAATACCATTGGTATGCTACTTCCGCCGCCTCACCGGAAGTTGTACCCACGTTCTTTTTTACAGTAGCGCCCCGCGGAAACAGGTGGATAAAGATAAAATTATATTTGACATCCCATTCATTGACAACAATATATAAACATTCCCCATGCTATCTAGATAGTAAGCTTGCTGACAATTCTGGAATTTTCATTCAATACTTTATGTAGTCTACTGCTTACAGTGTCTGTTTGTACAAGAATAAATTTCAACATAAGCATATTCTATTTAAAGGTGCAGTGTGTACATTTTAGCAGCATCTAGCGGTGAGGTTGTGAATTGCAATATAGAGAAGCTACGGTGGCCAACACAGGACAAAGATGTTGTCGTATGAGACAGCAGAGTTGCCAGTCAAGCAAACGCGCTCTGTAGAGCAGTTTATCTGTTTAGGGCTACTGAAACATGCCGGCACGAAATGGTGACTTAACAGCATGTAACGGGACCCGCGGTGTATGTGATAGAAATGGCTCATTCTAAGGTAATAAAAACATAACAACATAACGGTTCATTATGTAATATCTTTATAGACCACTGAAAACATAGTTATGTATATTATATTGCATTTCTCTCAATAGATCCTCCTAAAATGTACACATTGCACCTTTAAATACCAAAGAAGTGGTACGTTTTTATCAGTTTAATTTTGATAAACATGACACAATATAACATCGCGACTACATGAAAAGACCTTTTACTGTTATAAAAATACAGATTTGTGAACATTATTGGAACTGAAGGTTTCAGAATAAACACGAAACGCACGTGATTGCATGCAGTCAAACAATCCTAGACTCTGCAGTGAGTACCACTTGATCCTTTGCGTCCTCCAATTACCCACAGTCCTTTGCACACATTCCAACTCACAAAAAACAATTCACAGAAAATAAATCGGCCCTGAGCTTGTCCAATTTCATTATGTAATGCAAGAAAAAAAAAAAGAAGATTTTGGAGATAAAGTCATTGTTTTCTTTTGTTTTGTTGTAAATTAATCACATAATGCTAAATTGTGCAAAATGTAAACTACTGGGAGACCACAGATAGTTGTCATTACCTGTCATTACCGCATTACTAGAAAGGCAGGTAACATAAAGGTTTTTAATATAAAGTTTTTTTCAAATTATAATTGTAATAGTATTTTCATGCTATGACCGTGTGGGCAGAAACATTCATGACATAGTCATGCACCCTTACTAGACCGTCTTCTTCTCAGCCTTAATGCTAGCCTACAAGTCTCCGAAGCACTGGAGGATACAGCCTCACTAGGATGCAGCCTTCCATTTGAGAAGCACTCATTGTTTTCCCATAAGCCATGGATCTGTCAAAAGTCTGCCATATGACACATATTGTTGCATCTGGCAGACTTTTACTGACAAATAAATGTGAATTTCTTAGTCCAGGTAACACGGATAATCAGTATGAAGTTGGTGATATAATCAGTAAGATTTACATTAAGGGCAAATCTCCAAAACAAAAATATTGTGATGTTTTTTCCAAATATTAATGCATTAGGTATGCTTAGATGCTTAAACTTGTTTTCACTTTGGATGCTACCAAATTTGTACTACTACACAGTAGTGGCTTTCCTGAATGAATCAATGTTTATAAACAAATCATTTGAGTGAGAGATTCAATGACTTGTTCATTAAAGACAGCTTTCGTTTCTGAATGAAACAGTGGTTTTGAACAAATCTATTGAATCATTGACTCAATTAAAAACATAGTCATTGTTGCCACCTACTGGCATATTGATGTAACCTGAGGAAAGAGTCAGTGAAAAATCCTAAACACAGACAAGCGATGATCCAAACAGTGAAAAGTCCCAGTGCTGTTGAACTGTATATAAACACTGTTGGAACGCTGTTCGACCAAAGACTAACAGTAACTGTTAGTCCTTAGTCAAGCAGCATTCCAACAATGTTGTAGAATGTACAATTTCTTCTTTACTCTAATCAGAAAACATAATATACTGCAGTTATGGTGAATATTAATCATCATCATTATTATTATTATACAGGCCCTTCTATTGACATTCTTGCCAAAGACGACTCTATCAACCCATCTAGGACAGCTAAACAAATTAGATGATTCTGTTCTAAAGAGGTCAGATTTCAAACAAATCTGACAAACAAACAGAAACCGCTATTATAGGCTTCCGTGATTTACTATATTCCCAAACTTTCTCAAGGAAAACAAACATACTGAAACCATGGACAGTGTCTGTTGCAGTGGGACGATGGGAATGTGTCTGATAAGCGCTCTCTCTCTGTCTCTCACCGACAAACTCAAGGCCCTCAGCCCCTGTGGAGTACCAGCATCCCCCACGCAGAAGAGTCTGAACATGTCGAGTGATTGAAAGCATGTACCTCTATTTAAACAGGCCAGAGAGCAGAGCGGCTTTGGCTTTTAACCCTCAATATCAGCGTGAGTCAGAGACAAATGTTTTTTTTTTTTTTGCATTTTTTTAATTCAGATAAATTAGATACAACAGTAATGGCATACACATCTGCCTAAATCTGTCAAATCAAAAACTTACTTCGAAATAATGCACTGCCTGCATATTCATTTCCAGTAGATTGGAAAAATCAAGCCAAACTAAATCAATATTAATGTGCTTTTAGTCCTAGTGGTAGTATTTCAATTTAATAGATCTCTTTCTGAAAAGGATGTTGCATCTAATAGTGCTTCCCTTGTGATCATTTGTGCATAGCTCATGCCAAGACTGGGATACAACAGCTTCATTGCCTGTATTAAATAGTTTCTTGTTAAAAAAGCCACAGAACAATGTTGATGAGGACCCTTAACATTTATGTTTTTTTTTTTGTTTTTTTTAATTGGGATAAAAAATAAATAAATAAATAAAAACAGGAAGAAACAAGTCAAGAAACAAGAGATTGTGGTAAACTCCTCTGGGAAAAAGTGTTGTTAACAGAGTGCTTGATGTAGACTTGCACAGCACCCGTATCAGTGTATTAGAGATATTAGCATTTTTAACGTATCTTTGTGTCAGTGTTGAGTATTAATTTCATTGCAAAGCAACACTGCGAATAGCCTCAGTCTCAAGAGATTTGCACAGAGCAGATTGTCTCACTTAGCTTTTAGTGTGAGTGACGCAACATAGGGCAGCGAACATCTTGCCTTGATTATGATTATTGTTATTATTTCCTCTCAAAGTGCTTTTAATAAAAGTCAGATGTGCCCCTCAAAACAGGTACTGCCATCATTTAGGCCTTTTCATTGTATTTGCTTTATTTCCCCTGATGATCTCACAAACTGCTGGCACTCAATAGATGCGCTCAGACCGGCCAAACCGTTCAGCACCTGTATTGTTACTTGATCTCATTCGATTGCCATGCAGTGCCAAATGATTATGGGGTGTAACTGACTACTCTGCCCTCTAAATGTTGTTAAATACATTGAGTGCCTTATAGTCGTTTTAAGAAAAGACACAGTTTGATTAAGGTAACTGCTTCTGTATACTTGGGTGATTGACCGCCCTGCTTTGAATTCAGTAATTCATTGTTTACTGGGGTCAAATGTAAATTAGACACTTAATTTTAAATGTAAAAAATTATGAATGTCACTGCATTAAACCAACTGGTCTCAAATTGATTTAGTGGATGTATGAATTCTGGTGTGACTCATATATAAACATAGTGCTTATTTTACAATTTGTTTAGATGCTTTCGCAGATGTGAGCTCCAGGCAGTCAGCGGCCATTCAGCGCTCATGTACCCGCAGAGAACAGCTTAATCTCGGCCAGTCCTTTGGGAATTTGCCACTGGCTCATAGTGGTTAAACATGAGATATAATTTGTTTGGGGTATATCAAATGGGCAATCCTTGGTCTTATTAATCTATTACTTGTTCCAGATGCAAATCGGTTTGGGTTAAGGGGAAAATTAATTTTCATAACTTTATATTTAGGCTAATTTAGATGCTGTTCTAGACCGGTGCTTTTGTGTTTGACTGAATTGTTTTGCTTGTGTTTAATATTGTCTAATGGCTATTGTTGTTCATTTAAATATTATTGTTCAATAAATATTATTTTTTATAAATAATATGCCTTATTTGGTAGTGAGAAAGGGTCCGTTAGTGATTGTGATTTCGACTTCAGTGAAAGTCACATTATTACACCATTAGATGGCAGCAAAGGCTGTCTTTATGAGTGAGTCAGTAGCAAATTGAAAGGGACTGGTTGTAAACAAGGAAGTTGTTTTAGCGCTGTCAAGGGAAATCTTTTAAAAGGACAAAGACAAAGATATCGCATTCCTCTGCGGACATTCAAACTAATTTTCTCACGAGAGTGTGAGGCTCAACTTACATAGGGATGAATTGAAAAAGCTCCTTCTGCACCGCGCCAGTGGACACGCACAGGAGGCGGGTGTGTCACTTCGTCGTCGGAGAGAAGAGAAAGTGAGAATGCGCAGCTGGTATCGATACTGCAAAGAAAGGAGTATTGGAATTGTTCCAGATTTTTCAGTATCGATACATAACGAAATATTGATATTTTTCATTTGCTGTGTCCAAAATCGCCTCCTATACTCTTAAACAAGGCACTATTTGAAGGGACAACCATTTGTAATGGTGTCCAAAACCATAGTGGACATTATCGAGTGCACTCATTCAATCCCACAAGTGTCTGAGAAAAATACCCCAGTTACGTTTTCACCGGTTTTCAATTTAGGGCATCACAAATGTGAATATTTGTTAAATATTTAGCTATAGATTTACATTTTAAATGGGTACTTTATATAACGTTTAGATGTACCATTTTGATTGATATGGAAAATGTAGATGTAGATTTAATATTTATCTTTTTGTAATGTGATTTAATATTTATCTTTCAAAATCTAGTCTCTTTTGACATTTGTTTGAAATAAATCTGGAAAATTGGGCAGTGATATGCAATACTTTCGGAACTCCATACAACACCCTGTGGAATATTCAGAATAAAGCAAACAAGAATGATGTGATTTCACGTCAGGCAATGTCAGCTGGTTTATAGAGTAGGAATATGTGGTGCTCTGGATCCCATTCAAACACATGTGGGCCTATGCAGTAACTACAGAGCTCAGTGCTGGAACTTGACGAAACCAGAACAATCGTCCCTCAAATAAAGTGTATTGTCAACAGAAACATTAGCCTGCACTACCACTACCCATGTTGCTGTAAACACAGGTCGTTTCTAGCTAATCATTGCGGAAACAAATTTATCCCACGTGGAGGTAATCGGTTTAATAAAGAGCATTCGTCTGGAGGCCATTTATAAATGCAAACCGTGCACATCTGGAGCTGATCCTGAACTGAGATAATCCTAGTCTGATGCTTCTCTGGTCCACCTGTAGTCCGGCACGGCACAGGTTGTGCATGAACCGTCTAAAATGATAAGTGTTTGCGAGCAAGCCCATATACCCTCAAGCATTATGTCGCTGACTTCAGTGAGTCCTCTCCAAACTATTTGCCTTTTTCATGACAATGGAGCTCTTTATGACTCTCAATAGAGGTTTCGTAGCCCAGCACTGAGTCCCCCTGTGGTTTTATGGAAACAAAGTTTACAAAACAGGGGCATATGTTTCAACTCTAAATCTGCATTACACATGGGCAAATGCAATTCTGATGATAGACATGGGGTATAGAAATGCTCCCTTTAGTATTAGTTAAATATTGACTAGATATTCAGCAAAAATAACTGCCTAACTGTTGCTTCTTTTGTCTCCTCAGCCAATAAAACACTTTTTAAAGGATTTCATGAAGGTTTCAACATTTTACAAACCTGACAAGTATTGTAAGGGCTTTTCATGAAGAGGAAATGTGACATATCTCTTACTGAGACCTTGTCGTTCAGGAACACTAGTTTTATATGGCAGTGTACATATATATGTCAGGATTATAATGAAATGCTGCCTGGAAACAAGGTTATTGCAGGTTTCAGACAAGACAAACTAATTAAACAAGGGCGGGAAGGGAGCTGTTTGATTTGCGATGGCAACATCACACAGCACATTCTTGCAGTTGAACATTACTGGAACTAAGCAGTGCAAACCCTCACTGGGTTCTTCAGGTTAGTTCACAGCTAATTGCAATTCTTGTTGTCTAAGTAACCGGTCTACAACACAGCACTCAGTGTTTTAGCGTACTACATAGTATCCTTGGAAGCAGATTGGGATGAGATCTGATGAGGATGTGTAAAAAGCGCCAGTGATCAAATGCAATAACAGGAATGTTAAGCAGTGTTTATATAATATGTGTATATATGTTTATATCAAGAGGAGTCATTTCACATATCACGTCTTCTTTACTAACAGCCTACACTTAATAGGGCTGTAGGTGGCACATAAAAAAATTTAAAAAATGGACAGCTCTCTCCACTTCCTTCCACTGTAGTGAAATTAAAACTAAAGAACTAACTACAACTAAAAGCAAACTTATTGGGAAGACGAAAACTTGAACTACGTCTGTGTGATGAGAACTACCTGAAATGATAGAAACTTCTTTTTTTTTTTTTATTTATTAATTGACATATAATTGGGTTTTTTTTAGTTTGGCTCAGGGTTTAAGACCTATACTGCAGCCAGTCACCAGGGGGCAATCGAAATGCTTTGGCTTCACTTTTCAGGATGTAGTGGATTAAAAAATGCTATTAAAGATGCTGTTATTGCATTCGATCACTGGCGCTTTTTACACATCCTCATCAGATCTCATCCCAATCTGCTTTAAGCTTTCGGACACAGAGACTTATGGCATACTCTTTTCAACATACTATGCTTTGAGACACACTTATTCTAATCTCATATACTATTACAGGGCTCGACAATAAGGACTGCCCGATGGCCCGGGGCCAGTGTGAACGATGCTCGGGACAGTAGACGGAACCGTCACTTGCCCGATCGGGCCAGTGCTGTAGGGTGTGCGATATATATCATCTATGATATCGTAATTGTTGATTTAACGATATGAAATGATCGAGTGTGTCCCTCACTTTACAAAAAAACAACAAAAACATCCAGTGAGTGCACGGATGCACTACGTGACGTAGTCTAGGTTAGACTAGTGCGCGTGCATATTTAGAGTGCACGCTTTCACTGCGTGATTTAGTCTCCTAAAATGCCTTTAGAATAACCCAGAATTCAAGATAAGGGGCAAAAATGACCCTGTATATCTTTTATATTTATATAATTTAATATAGTTAACCAATATTACACAGAGCGCTGTTTTTCTCCAAATATCAGCATGATTACAAATGTGATATTGATTTTATACAGCGTACAGTTTAATAAACAAGAACTTAATATCAAGTGACTTACAACGAAAATAGTTCCAAACAAAGTCCACAGAATTGTTTTGCGTCTCTGAGCAACACTTCCTGAATGAATCAGCCGTTTGAAAGAATCGGTTGAATCTCAATGACTCGCTCATTAACAGTGATTCGCTGCCACCTACTGGCGGGTTTAATTTCACATTTAAAGTGTCTTTATTTTTTAAATAATTTCAAATAACAGTAGGCTAGTCAACGTTTTATATTTTCAACATTTCAAAACATTATTTATGCATCTGTAACTGCTCTTGACTGATAAACTTTAATAAAGTTTAATCTATAGCTAAATAGTTATACATTAGATTACAATTTCTGTACCTGAAAATCTCCTGTTTAAACCTACATGAAAAACTTGAAAAGCGCTGTTTATTTCATTTATATGTTAGTTCTGTTGTATTTATTTGTGCTATTACTCGTAATTTGATTATTTGTTACTATTTTATTACTTACTGTTTATTTGTCAAATAACAATAGGCCTATTTAAAATTTAAGTGAGTTAATCTAGTAGCTTTTGGTGTCATAACCTTATTTATTAAGGTTAAATGTAACAAAGACAACAAAAACATTAACTGGGCTTATTTTATAGGCCCATTTTCTTTTCTTTTACTTTATTAATTTTTTGTTGTGGGGCCAGTGAAAATCTTGGCGGGGCGAGTAAAAATTTGAACCACTGGCCCAATCGGGCCAGTAGAAAAAATCCTTAGCGTTGAGCCCTGCTATTAGGATGGATAGTGTGCACATTGGGATGCAGGGATAGCTATAGTTTGAGCATTTTCTTCACCTGAAACAATAATTCATTAAAACATGATGGCATTTTAAAGCTAATATGAAATTGTTTGATTTAAAAAAAAAAAAATCCATCATTCAAACTATTACTTTACTCAAATACACTTTGATATACTATGATTTATTTTTTAAAGCTGTCACAACAGATTTAGTGGGAAATTGCATAATTAGGACATTCACTTGTGCATGTAATGTCATCCATACACAGAGAAATGTAGCTCTGACTACTGCGGTACATGTGGTGCAAGAGTAGCGTGAAGCTTAACACTTGCTATTTGTTGCTACAAATAACAAAGAAAAAAAAATTTGACCACTGATCAAAATGGCAAAAACTCAAGTAAATCACCAGCTATTCACCGTTATTCATCGTTATATATAATTGTCTCTCGGCTCTGATAAAATATTCTGTATTTATGTTTACACCGGTACTTCCAACCACATTCATTTGCAACCAAAACAAGCTACTTTCGCAAGATGAATGCCGTTTTATTTTTTCACATGAGGGCCAAGAGTTTCAAAGTGCATCTTTAAATGAGCATACTTTGTTAATTTTTTCCATAAAATGGCTCTGTCTTAAAATTCAGTGAATCTTGGATTCATGTGATGATGAGCATATCAGTCCAAAGAGTGCAGAAATAAAGAATTTTTGGAAAACAAATCAGTAGAAAATTGCTGGACATTTTCCGTTAATTTTACTCACATTTCCTTTAACCTTAAAACACAACACAATACAATGCATAATTCAAAATTCAGGGAATCAATACGGAAATTATTAACACATGTACATTGGACCCTACTTTTTAGGTTAACTGGGTATTCCATGAATACTAAAAATACATATACATTTTACATACTGCAAAAATATTATGAGTTGTGTAGTAGTTTCCTATTCCAAACATAGTTAAAGACTATGTACTAAGTTTTACCATGAGGAAAGAGAATGAAAAGAAGTCACTTGACTGGCTAGTCAGGCTGCTTTAGAGAATCGTTTGGCATCTGAACCAGAGAGGCCAAAGGCTTTCAAGCAGATGGACCTGGTTATTGCACGGTCAAAATGTTTCACCACTGATGATGTGTGACCACATAGCATTCTACAGCTGCCTGAATGTGTTTATGTCAAAGATGTCACATTTATTTGTTGCAGAGTGCTAAGACCATAATTCTGCTCCTCAGAAGAAAACAGACCAAAGCTTCAAACACTGTCATTGTTTTCAGCTACACAATCTGTCAGCTTTTCAAGTGGGTGACATAGTCTCATTAAATTATGTGCTTTCCTACTTGATGTGTCAGATATTTATTCATGCAGCTAACAAACCACTTAGAGCTAAGAGACCATATGATTTATCTCCCTCTCATGGATATTAAGGGGATCTGTCATTATTCAGCCCTGCACATGGTCTCTCTCTAGATGATTTCCTTCATCATTCTGGAACACAAGCTAAAAGCTCCCTATTTGTGATTAAGATCTAAATCAGTGGGGCTGTGAGGGAGATGTAGACAGTTACAGTACGTGTATAGTCGAACCTGTATGTGGGCTGAATCTGAAGCATGACAGCTGCCTGTGGATAGATGCTTGTCTATTTTTTGCTTTCCACATACAAGTATCTGTTAACACCTCTATGTATTCGAAATGCATAATAGGGAATACAGACCAGTTTTACCTCCTAATAATTGTGGGAATTATTGTATACAACCAGCATGCCAGAGCTTTAGAAATTATTATAATGTTGGAGTTTATTAAGATAGTGGGCGATAGCTAGGTGGCAAAGTTGGATATTTATCCAGTTTTGGTAATAGTCTTGTTAGAGACGTATTTGTGTGGGACAAAATCTGACTATTAGCTTTTATTTCCGTAACCATTCTAAAAAAACAGTGGAGCCATTATATTCCAAAAATGTTTTATAAATTCTGAGGGAAATCCATCTAGACCTGGTGCTTTATTATTTGGTATTTTTATTAATGCATTGTATAGTTCAGATAAAGTTAAATGTGACTGTAAATAGTCTATGGCCTGGATTAAGCCAGGATTAGGCCTTAGTTCAATTAGGGCATTTAAGTAGCTTTTATAAACGTGCCTTAGAAAAAAAAACATTAGTGTGCACCTTGAGACAAAACGATTGCAGTGACATATTTTTTTTTAGATATGTCAAATATCAAAGATAAGTTTTAAGATATGTTAAAATAGCTCAAACATGCATTTTAGTCTGGGACTACGCTTAAACCTAGTCTAAAAAACTAAATCTAAAAATAACTGGATATCTCTTAAATCTGGGTTATTTTTTTGCGGAATATAAATCACAAAATATGTCGAATAAATAAAATATTTGTCGTGGGTGTGTGCGAAAAATCTCGAGATACACAATCCTCTACGTACATAAAAAATACGAAGGCACCCCCCGGTGGTCAGTTTCTTTCAAATTTCTCACAGGCCTCTAGGGCTTCAAGGGAGTCAAACACGCTCAACGAGTTTTGTTCCAATTGGCCTCCATTAACCTTGTCTAATAGCTGCTCAAACTTCATTCGCCTCTGCCGGCCGTGTATTGTCTTCAAAGGCAGTCTTGGCACCTAAAAGACACCGCATGCCAATTTTCAAGTCAATCAGACTTACGGTTGCGTAGTTACAGACATTTTTTAGGTTTTTTCCATGTTATAGCACCACCAAGTGGCCAGTTGCCATGTCCTTTTTCACGCGACCACAGAATGGGCTCTTACATATTTTTGCTGAGTTTGGTAAAAATATCTGATTCCGTTCACGAGTTATAGCCATTATAGTAAAAGTGGCTCCGCCTACTTCAAACATTTTTGCAGCCCTTAGAGACCGTGAATCAAAATTTCAACTTTTTTTATAATTATTGACAATCAGACTCAAGAGAATTTTGCTGCACTAGTTTGGTTCCCATTGAGTCAAAAACCTAGTTCGCAAAAGTAGTTTTTCAAAACAGTTTGTCCGTCTTGAGCCAAAGATTCCAATGACATAAGACACGATTAAGGAGTTATGAGTGATTTCATACTTTTCACTGCTGTAGTGCCCCCGTCAGGCCGATCGGGACAAGCCTCAGTGACGTTGTAGACTGTGTGAGTACTACCAGCCCTCGAAGTTTCAGGTCTCTATGACTTACAGTTTGGTCTGCCCAATCACTTTTAGGGGAGAATGCTGATACTTGGAAATTTTAACAATTACAATAGGGTAATAAAAAAAAACAACAACAACTAAAAAAACACTTATATTTCAAAAACAATTTTATTTGTTCACCTACCTGCATGTTATGTGACCATTAACCAACATCAAAGAACTTTAAACATGCAAATGTGTAGTTAAATTATTGAAATATTAACTCAAAATCAGGGATTACTTCAAGTATATACTTCAGGTCAAAGGGATTCGGCTGAGGATATTGCTCTAATCAGCAAGATGTATAATTACACAGAGCCTTTCTGATGTTCTTATGGAAAATCATATGGCATTTTTTATTCTGTTCAGCACACTTAACTGCACTCATCATCTCAAGGGTCATAAGGCTACTGCTGTTGATGAATGGATGGATGGATGGATGGATGGATCATTGCTAAGATCTAATTAAACAACTGATGAAAGCCATAAAATTTGAAAAATATTTCAATAATTCTCTCACTGTTCTCTTTCTTCCACTAGTTTCAAGCAATAAAATCATTATAATTTAAAATAAGCTTCAGTAAATCAAGTTCTCTCAACATTTACACCAAAGCAGCATACAAGCGTGTGCATTATGGTGTTATGTGGGAGGACACATACAGTAAAGCAGAGACAGAACGATCCCAGAAAATGCTGTTAACATATATGTCAGCAATCTTTCACACCTGTACCCCCTTTTTCATAAATCTGTCACCATTTTTTTTTTTTTTTTTTACAGAATGTAAATGGGAAGATTTAGAGAGCTGTGACACTTTCTGTAAGCAAGAGAGGTGAAAGCGGATTTCAGCACCTTCTGCAATTACCACCTTTTCCTGGAAGTGCTTATGGCTCTAAAGGTTGGAGAGCTCTCAGAGATGCATTAATTCTGGAGGTGAGTTTAGGTGCTTGAGTCTGGCTGTCTGTGTTAAAAGCTGTTAGAGGTTGTAAATTAAACACGAGCGCTGCTAGTCTGGCATCAGTCCATAAACCTGCAGGACACAAGAACCCTGCTAATGTCACATGCAATGTCCCATAGCTAAATGACTGCTGAGTTCTTTTGAAATCCAGAAATCTCAGTTGAGTAATGACATTTTCTTAGAAATTAGGTTTCATATCACACTTCACACAAGGCAAATAAATTCTTTCACCAATTGAGAAGTCAGATACAGTCACTGTTAATCATAATTTAGAAGAGGATAGACTATTATGCTTTCTATGGTGCCATCACTCTTTTACAGAACTGAATATGGCGTGATAAGGTGTGGTCACATTTTGCAGATTTTTCAACTGGTTCTAGTTGGTCACGCATATTTGCCGCGTTAACTAACAGAATGATGCTTGGCTTATGACTTATGTTTGAGCTCCGCTACACTATTGACAATTGACAATGGATCTTTTTTGCCGGCAAAATTTTGCAGAAAAGATTATGAAATCAGTAATGTGTTGTAAAGCCAAGAATATGCTTCTTTTCCATCTCTTGCACTGTCCAGCGCGCTGCCTTCAGCTAGTTCTTATGCAAGGGAAGAACAATGTGTGTTGCCACCTAGTGGTCAAACTGATTTAGTACTGTCAAATCCACACATATGGGCAGGCGACAGTCAGATGCATTATGCATGTGCATAGAGGCGCTGTGTATGCGCATAGAGGTGCTCATAAACTGATAGCCAGGAACATTTTATCACATTGTATTTTCTTCAAATGCGAATAAATATAAATAAATCCAAAACAATTCATGTTTATCTTGGGCTTGGATTGAAGTTTCCCTGATAAATTACTACTTGTTGTAAGCAAACACAAAACTTGCTAAAGGAAGAGAGCTTGAGATAGAGTTGATGGATTGCTGGCTTGTTAAACAGGAATATAGAGGAAACATGGACCTTAAAGTCTGCTGTCTCAGGCCTGCAAGTCCTTGGTGTTTTGGCAATTTACAGCGCTTCCTATTTAGACAGCAACAACCTGACTCCCCAGCTCTACACTGATTGGTCCTCTAACCTGTTTTCAGGAAGCAATTGAGATAAGACGTCTGAATGGAGCTCTTTTTTCCGTTTCCTCATCCCTACACTTTGCCTCTAAGTGCAAGGAAATGAACAGCCCTGTGCATGTGTTGACATTATAAATGTGAGAACATCATGTGGGAAAATTCCCTGTCCAAATCTTTTTTCTTTATAGAAGTTACAAAAGTTTCTCCTAAAACATTACCAGTTTCCAATGAATCAAGGTGACACATGCCGTTAAAATTTAACCCGACATTACACATTGTTTTTTTTTCTGTCAACTACAATCATATGCATTTTAGTGGACATTTAAGCTTGGTTGTATCACACACCATAATGGCCACTTACAGAGAACAAAAAAAAAGACTTGTTATTGAAGAAACTATGGACTTTCTATGGATTTTCCACACCCGTATCAACTTTAAAACTATTATAACTTTATAACTTCTGCACTAAAATAAATACTGTGGCCCCTAAAAAAAATATTTAGACACTTAAGCCACACAATGTCTTTGCATTGCACACACACACACACACACACACACACACACACACACACACACACACACACAGGTATTTTAAATATTTCACAATATTACTGTTTTTGCTGTATTTTGGATCAAATAAATGAAGCATTGGTGAGCAGAAGAGACTTCTTTTAGAAACATTAAAAAAAAATCTTACCATTCAAAAACCTTTGACCAGTAGTGTGTATATATGCATTTATGCAATATCATGTATGAAATATATATAATGCAATGACATTAAGGCATTTTAAAGTGTGACTTAAGTGTTCAAATGTGTCCAAATACTTTTTGGCGTCACTGTATGTGCTTTATGAACACCCTTTGTGGTCTCTTGCATGTGTCATCCATAATTTTGGATGGTTATGAAAGTGCCCACGCATTTCACAACACAATACACAGCTCTGTGGTGGTTTACTGATGACACCACAACTCCCTTGAGAATGTGCAATGAAAGATAACATTTGGCTTTCGTTCCAGGGTTAGAACAGTCAAACATAATTGAAGCTGGTTAAATAGTTTATTCAAATGCAAAATTGTAAATGGAGAAATGTCCTGCATGTGCTTGTTTTTCATTTGACAATTAAATTGTTCTGAACTAATTACATTGTCAGAGTCATAAAGAACAATTCTGTCTTAATAGTGTTCCTAGGTGCAAGGTACAAACATTTTTGTCATGTTTACAAAGCAAATTACAGTAGGCCTATGTGAATTGCATGCCAACCTATGGATAGCGACCTTTCTCAGGACATCATATGGGTAGTGCTTTCAATAAATCTGTAGTTTTTCCAGTTTCTGTTTTTAGGCTTCAGTCAAACAGATACCTTATAACAGTATCCAGTGGTATCTATATGAAAGGTGTGGTGGAATAGGTCCTGGAATGTATTATGGCATGATGAGGGCTGGGAGACTGTGTATTTTTTCTTTTTCTTTTGCTTTCACATCTGTACAAATGTCACAGCTGTGGGTGGAAATATGTCTGGCCACTACAGGTGCTTTTCAAAGAGATTCAGTGTGTACAGTCTCCTTTTTTTCAGCATGAAAAGACAGAGTTTCCCGTCACAAAGACGCTGCAGCAGCAGGAACTGCTTGTAAAAGACTTTATTCTGTTCAGCCTCCTCCGTCACGATCCCTGCCTGAAAGATCTTGAAAGATCCCCATGGTATATTTTGTTCAGTAATACCCACAATATTTCAGGTGATCTGGATTTTGTCAGCTTTGACAATTCTTAGTGATTATAAAATAAAATAAATAATAGATATCGATATAGATATATGAGATATAACAACTTTTTCCAGAGCTAAAAACTTTCTGAAAAGCCAGAGCTCTTCAACATCTTTATGTAATCTGTCTATCAACCAACGCACGCACATACAATGGAAAAAGACTTGGAAGCAATACATGCTAAAATATACTAAGCTAATATGTTCACAATGTTCACACTAGTACATGTTATACTGTTTGCAATTGTATCAGCTTAAACCAGATGTGGAAATATTTGTTCAAAGATTATTTGTCATCAACTTGGAAACATCTGTGGAGCAATTACATTCGCTGCTTCTGTAGCTTCTTCATATTTTAACATTTCAGAGGTCTATATGTCATCTTGATTTGTTATGCAGTGAATGGGACATAGCAGATGGTAATACATCCTGAAGGACTGTTATTAAGAATGTTTTATTGCATTTTCAAGAGATTAATTAGATGTGATGAACAGAATTAATCCACAAACTGACAGATCTAAATACTTAGCTCAAAGTGGTTTAGAGAGATAGGTTTAGGTTTAGGTTGCTAGCTTTTCTGCATTTTCTGCTACCTTTTCTGCATTTTGCCCCACAAGTGAGAAATTTACAACATTGTGTGCCCATTCAGAATGTCTCTTTCATAAAGTTATGGAAAATTGAACATAATATGAATAATGACAATTTACTGCCACGTTACCAGGCAGTTCTGGTACATTGCTTGTTGTGTGAACAGATTTGCTGTCCGATCAGTAAATACCCCTATACTAAGGTAATACTAAGGTATTTTCATAATGTTTGCAAAAACATATTATTTTTGTTGCAAGAAATGTGGATCGGCGTGTACACAGTCACCTCTGGTTCTCCAGTTTCCCCCCTACAATCCAAAGATATGCATGATTTGGACACTGTAACATTGGCCATCCTACATAGGACATGGATAGATGTAAGAAATCTTGGTGTTTGGGGAATGCAATACCCATTAAGCCATGCTGAAGAAATGCCTGTGCACAAACAGATTGGGCATAGCACTTAAGCGACTCCATGGATCTAAGCCGGAGTCAAAAAAGCGCATTAATACCCAAGGGTGCATCCTGTGCAACTTGTGCAAAAAGTTAGACAGTGGCCCTGCTCCCTAAAGCCAGAGTCCACAGGTGCTAGGTAAAAACCCGAAAGCTTGTATGCTCCATGTAATGCTTACCTCAAATGAGTAAAGTTCAGGCTAGTCCATCCTTACTCCCTCTTACAGGACAGGCTTTAGCCTTGAGCCCCAAGAGCAGAGCTATAAGGGGGATACACAACATAGCCTTAGTTATGCTCCAGTGTGCTTTGTTAACGGCTCGATAGTCTCAGCCTCAGACGTCACACCCACGGAACGTTGGCTAAACGTCTGATGCATATGGCACACTTAACTGGAAACACTTCAGGATTTTCAAAGTCGTCATCTGGTTGGTTGAATTCTACAGGATGTCTGGGAGAAGTGTGTCGTGCACGGTCCGCCTGGAAACAAATGCTGTGACACCAAACTCGCTTGTGGAAGAACGCTGTTGTGTTTACAACTGTGAAAATGAGCACTTACCAGGATCAACTAAACGCTGGATTTTCAAAAGTATGTGAAGTTTGTGGCTCCACTGTTGCAGTAAACTTGCATAACATTCTTGAATTAATAATTTATTAGATGCACACCGGTCTGTTATTGTAGGGACATCGACTTTACATTTTCACGCCCCTAAACATGACGCAGAACAAAACGAACTGTGATTGGTTGCGTTACATGTCAATCAAACGAGTAGCAGTGGCCATCCTGAGGAGAGCTCAAACATGGGCTGCTCAAAAATGTGTCAGTGAGAGCTACGGTCCAGTGAAAGAGTGCGGCGCATATCTGTGAAGGAGAGCTGTGAGGGCGCGAATTACGGCGCACAATGTAGTAATTTAATGTTTATATATTTTAAAGCACTGAATCTCTATCGAATGTGATTAATTCGATTCTTAGCATTTTAAACCTATTATTGACTGAAATAAATAATTCAAAAATACGTTTCAAGATCAATGCATTGATTACAAATCCTGACTATGCATTGGGAAAACAAGTGAATCGATACACCCCTACTCGGTAAGTATTAACTGAGAGGCTCTTAGGGAGCAGCCTACTGAAGCTAGCATGCAGGGTGCTTAAAACTTCAGTAACCAGTACCTCCAGCCTGAGAGTACCGAGAAAGGTCGAGGAGTGGACAGCTACCGCTATGATACAGTCCATCTCTACTCTGCCTATGTGCCCATGCTACAAACTTCAGTATTGCCACTCATCTAAGGGGGAGCATATGGCCCTTACAAGAGAAAATCATCAGGTATGGAGGCAAACAAGAGAATGGGACACATTGCAGTTCACCCAAAATAACTCTCATTTACTAGGCTCTATTCCCCAAGGTAATTGTAGAGGAGCTTGTACCCTACTGAAAACCCCAATAAATAACTGGGGAGAGCGGTAAAAAAGAGAATGAAACGCTTATACAGTCCCCCCATAACTCTCTCATTTACCAAGCTAATACCCTGACTTGAGTAAAGGCACTCTCCAGAGACCTGTTATGGCTAGCAATCTCCAGCGCTACACCAATGTAGGCGGCAGACTAAAAGAGACGGACACTTTCAGATGATCTACTCCCTTCTATGCACTCATCATACTAGAAGAGGTCTATTGAGAGCACCAATCCAAAGGGGAGCATATTCCCTACTTCAAACCCCAAATAGTTGGGAACGGGGGTAAACGAGACAGAGGGATACTTTGCGGACTGCCAATCAACATTACGTTCACCTTGCATCAGCCCTAAGTAGGTACCTATCTAGAGGGAAGCGTTTAGCCCTACTTAAAACTTGAACTGACTGACTGACCTAGGCAGCAAGAGGGGCAATCTACCTCTGCTTCATCAGTCCTCCAACTCCAAATGCCAGTCCATAACCTGGAGGGACAGGTGAAGGGAGCAGGACATCATTAGACATAAAAATAAAGCAATGCATTACATAAATAAGCAGTGTTCTCAGTGAATAAAGAAATGTGACAGAGAGAGTGGTTTCTGCTTCTTGTTTCAAAAGCGATAACCTGCTCTATCTCCAAGCCTAAATACCATGAGTCAACAAGGAAGTGTAATAAATTCAACACCCTCCTCGAATGAGGGGCCTCGAATGATGATGTGGGTTTGTATAGTGAAGTCCCCACATTCTATCAATATGACAATCTTCACGCCACGTCTCAGCCAATATGCTAAAGGGGAACTGATGAGAAATGATAATTTCTCTTTTTCACCACATTGTCTCACCAATCCCTAAGACTCATGGTCGGCTGCTCAATGGAGGGAGGAGTTCCAAAAAAAACGAAGGATCGTTCTTTAATCACTTCTTCAATATTATTTTTTACCAGCCAGCTATGATGGAGGAAAGAAGATAAACAAAGAGAAGGAGTCGGATCATTTCGCCACAGCAAGTAGAGGTCACATAATCTCACCGCAACAACCCTTATTAAATCTGGGCTTATCCTCAGCAGTGCTCGTCAAGCATTGCCCTGGAACGCTTTACATCATCAGTCCAGATTCTGGCCATTTTAGGAGGCAACCTGAACCCGTGTGGGATGTACTTCCTGGATGTCGCCGACTGCGCCCTTGCCTCTCTGAATCTTTCCACCACTGTCTCAACGGAGGCACTGAAGAGTCCAGAGGGTGAGATCGGAGCATCAAGGAGGAAAGTTTTCTTATTGCCTCTTCGTAACCACCATTGCCGCCATCGGAACGGGTTGCACAGAGGACTAAATCTGTGGTGTGGCACAGTTCAGCAACTGCCTCAGCAGACAATCCCTGCCCCTGGTCCAAGTCCTTGAGCGGGTCAGCCTGGTATGCCTGCAAAACCGCCATCGTATGCAGGGCACCACCAGCCTGACATACTGCCACATACACCTCACCAACAAGCCACAAGGTGGTCTGGCACGGCTTTGTCAGCAAGACTGTAGCCTTCAATGAGGATATCTCACTCTGTGAGAGATGTCTAGCTACCATCTCTTCTACAGGGGGTATCTTCACATATCCTCGCTCACACAATCCCTCCACATTCGTGTAATTTGAATGTTGAAAGGGAAATATGTGAGCTAAATATGGATTCTTCCAAAACTTCTTCACCTCACTGTGAAGATCCAGATGATCCAGCTTCTGGTGTGCACAAATAGTCGAATATTCGAAAAATAAAAATACTATTCGAATTTTACTATGTTGCTTTGTTGGCCGTAAATGCAGTAAATCCATGATAAAGCACTAAAACTCGCAGATATAACTAAATGCACCTGGTGGCGCTGTGGAGCGTGTTTAAAAAGTTTATTTTATTTGATTGTCACAAAATGTTGTCGCCTGCCTCACGAAGTTTGGAATTACTTAGATGAAAATGATTTTACAAAATGGAATTTACTTTTGATCAAATAAATTAATTAAACTGAGTTATCATAATATCACCACCACCATAATGAGAAAGCACATGAAATCAAAACACAGGTCGAATGAGGAAAGACAGCTGTCCATCACAGCATTCACGAGAGGTAAGCACAGCTATAGCTAACTCCGAGTGAGCCGAGAAGATAACTTATGTAATAGCGAAATGATCTCGAGACATATGCTTCCTTTAAGTTTCGTCGAGTGAGATATATTTACGTACAGAAAACAAAGTGCTGCTGTTAGAAACTTAGCTTAGCACACCGTTATGTATTATCAATATCTCTGTGTCTCTGCAACGTCTGTCAGCGCAGCTCGTCTTCTCACCCGAGCTTGTGGATATTATTGTTTTTCTCAACATGAACATGTGAAACAACATAAACACGATAACCATATACTGACTAGAGTGTATTATGTACGTTACGTTTTGTTCGATAACTGTTGCTGTCTGCTTTATTAGTGTTTTTCCTGTTTGCGCTGCTTGAGCTTAAATGCTTCTGTTCTTTTATATTTTTTTTGTTTGCACATATTGTTTAATGCTTTGAACTAAAAGAAAACCTTAAGATATAACGTAAGCTTGTTGTGTACATTGCCTAATCGTAAGCTTGTTCAGAAATGGTTACAAAATATTGATGAATATTAAAAAAATAACGTCTTTCTCGTTTAACATCGTTTAAATAAACGAATATTCGAATATTCGTTTTTTACGAGCCCAAATATTCGATACAATATTTTGGAAAAATGCCCATCCCTACTCACTTCCTGAAACTCGTGCTTCCACTTTCCTTCCACTTGCTAGACATTAACGGCTCCTGTAGACAAAAAAGCTCATTACGTGTAACACAGGCATCCTTTAGGGCTGGGCGATTTTTCCGATTTTTTTTTTTTTTTTTTTTCTCGATTAATTCGAATTTAATGTTTTGCCTAGGGCTGGGCGATAAAACGATAACGATATGTATCGCGATAGACACGTGATCGATATCTATAAAAAATGTGTTCGATAAAACGTTCAATTTTTTTTTATCCTTCGTCGGAAGAAAACAGAGGTTGCAAAGCAAGTTTGGTTGCATTAACAAAGGCACTCGCTCTCTGGTAACCTAGCAACGTAGGGAGTGACACGCTAACAGCCAATCGTGTAACAGTATCATGTATGGTTGCGCCATATCGTTGTCTCGTGCTGGTCTGCTGGATTCCTCTTCAGTAACCGGCAACTGATAAGCAGAAAATGAGTGCCGCAGCGAGCGAGGAAATTGTAAATAAAAGAGGAAAAGTCAGCTCGCCAGTATGGCAGTTTTTTGGATATTATAAGTCTGACCGTAGTCAGACCAATGTCGTCTGCAAATTATGCAAGACCGTCGTCCCCGCCAAGACTGGTAATACCACGAACTTGATGTACCACCTTAGCCGCGCTCACCCTTTGGAGCACAGCCGTATTCAACCAACAACATCTGTAGCTGCAACACCGCACAACATTTTAATTATTTGAGTTTTCCATGGTTGTTGACATTTCTGTCTTAATAACTGAGGGGATTATGATCAGAGGAAGGTTAAGTTTAAAATAAAAATGTTTAAATGTAATATATTTTTCTCCTGGTCCTTATTTTAAATGGGTCAGAAAAAATATCAATAATTATCGATATCGACCGATATGAAACACTGATATCGTGATACAGTTTTCAGCCATATCGCCCAGCCCTAGTTTTGCCTCGATTTTTTTTCTTCTTTTCTGAATAAAAATGTTAGCAAACATTACAATTAGACATGTTGACAATACAAGCAATGATAACCGTTAAAAGAAGAAAATGATCCGACCTCACGATTCTGCTCCTGATTAACCATTCTCTTGTGATGCTCTGTGAACATAGAACACATCACTAGTCTTGAAAACATCTCAACTTTTCAGAATGCCGCAAGCGCACTGCAGGTCATGTGACAAGAACCAACCGATCAGCTTTGGCCTTTCCGCAACAACATTGAAAGCTCAGCCGAATAGCTGAACATAGCTGTACAGGGTGGGTTTTTATTTCTCATCTCCGTAAATATATCTAGTAGTAAAGCTAATGCAAATCAATTAATCCTTTGCTGATACTTCCTCGTCATCGTGGAGAGCACAGTTCATGGTTGCATAGCAACGACAGACGCCACAGGAGCGCAAGCGCTTGTGGAAAGGCGGAGAAAGCGACATGGCCCCGCTTTCCTCGTGTTTTTAGACGCAATATGTGAACGGCCCCTTAAGCAGCTGTTCACTCAGAAATGCGTTATTGCATTGAAAAAATGAGACACGGGCAGTGGAATGGGAAAAAAAGCAAAGTTTTTAAATGCAAGTTGAACTTTTTTTTAACTTGACCGCCGCTTTTTCAGAATGCCGTTTCATGGGTGAGACGCTGCAAAGGACGCAAGACACAAGTGCAACACCCAAACACGTCTGCCAAACATAAAAACAACAGGAAAAATAGCGCAGTGGAATGCAAAAACCTGTAAAGAACTACTACTGTATTTTTTATATATTTTATGTTTGCATTAAGGTGACAGGCTGAAAGCTGCTGTTATTTTCTGTTTTTAGAAAGCATTTGCTGTTAATAATAGCCTATTACTGGTGTTATTTATTACCATTACTTTTTGGCTAAGAAATATTTTGCATTTTTCTTATTTTAAAATTATTTCTGCGTATATAGGATATGTTTAAGATAAGTTTGTACAACATTTGCCTTCATATTTAATGCATATTTTCTGCAAAGATGTTTAACAAATAAGTCATTTGTTTTACATTTACAGCATGTTGATCACTTCAGGGGTGGTGCACTTGGAATAGAACTTTTTCTTAACCAGATGGTTAATAAAGAGAATGTTACTTGAATCATACTGTAGTTAAGTTTTTAAGCTGACTAGTTAAAAAAAATAATTAAAAAAATCGAAATTGAAATTGTGAATCGGTCAACCGTTCTGAAAAAAAACGAGATTTAATTTTTTTGTCAAATCGCCCAGCCCTACCCTGGGGGGTTTCCTTTGTGATGAATTTGTGTAAATATTGAACTGATACTGTGAGGTCAATGTGGTATAGACAGGGTACACGTGAGTCTGCTTACGCATTTTGTGGTTACTCTCAGATGGCTGGCAGAAGAAACATATTTTCCCTGTCTGGAATATCTGATCAGCTTTAAGTGGTGCAATTATATCTCATTAATCCATACAATTAATCCCCTTATATTGCTCATTTCCCTGCTCTTGGCTTAAATGATTAACTGGATGGAAGATTGTTTATTCAGGTTTTAGCCATGCTTGGCTTAGCACGTCAAGAGGAAAGCACTTGTAAGGGAGATCAAGTGAGAAACCTGGCTGTGTTTTAGCAGACTTCAACGTTTGGAACCTCAGCCAGACTTCTCAATTAACGAAAAGCTTGAAATGAACTGAAGTGAATTGCATTGTGATTTATGATGGAAAATAAACAGTCTCTAGATGGTCTTTAACGGTAATCTGTGGTAATGACGCGTTTCCTATACATAACACACACGGCCGACAAACACTAACATTGAAATGTCGGCTTAAACCTCTCACCCCGCTTGGGTGTCCTCACAACACACCTGATCCGAAACACACAATGAGCCGCCCAGCTGGTGGCAACCAAACATCATGCTGATAATTTTCCAATTAGCATTCAGGCCATACTGAGATTTTTTTTGTGTGTGTGTGTGTGTCATTGGCAGCTCCATTGATTTTTGTGGCTTTAAAAAATATATATATATATATCAGAAGTCACAAGAAGTAGGGACCTGTTGTGCCCAAGTTTTAATTGATTGCACCAGGCTTGATGGTTTTAAGGGGCACCGGGGTGATTGTTTGTTGCAATCGTGCAGTGACTTCCAACAAACGCTTTTATCTCTGATCTTTGATCCTCTGGTTCTGATCGTGTTAAAGCAGGATGGCTCCCAGGCCAGAGACTCTGGCACCTGTACGCAATCAAAAGGGAATTTGAGGTTGGCATAGATTAGCTTCAGGGCAGAAAGTAGTGCCTATTTCTGTCAGTCAAAGGAAGTTTTGCATTCCTTCCTATTGAAAGGTCATTTGGACAAAAAAGCTTTCAAGAGTGTTGCGACAATAACAATGTTTGGTCAACTCATAGCCAATAAAATAATTTTACATTGTTTTTAAATCAAAGTTGTTGAATTTCCACCTCTGATTTGTTTTATTAAAAGTGCAAATAAATGTGGTTCCAAGCAGCCCTTGTAAAAATGCTGCAGTATACTTAAAAGTGAAGATTAAAGTGCTGTCAAAAGGAAAAATGAAATCTGAACTGACATATTTGGCCTAAAGGGATCCGTGTGCCAGTTAATGGGCGGCTAATCTTGGGAGCCAATAGGCAGACTCTCAGATATCAGGTTGGGTGTCTGACCTCTCATTTTACTACTCTCAAGATCCTTTTCGATATAAGAGGATTTGACTTTTGCGTGCGGACCATGATGAAGAAGGCTGGAAAAATCTGGGCCACACATCCCTGTGGAAATAAGATGATAGGCAGGTTTGCCTCTACAAATACACCTGTTATGGTTTTTCTGGAATTCTCTGTTTTAACTGAGCCATCTAGCTGTACTGAAAATGGAAACATATTGGCCAGCGTGGTCCAAATTAGCGCACCTCCATGAACAAATACATAAGGCTTAAATGTTTTCATTACTATACAACTTCAGCAAAATAATAAGCTATATAGATTGCGTTTAAACTTTGAGCAAGCCCTGTCATATTTTGGTGTCTGTCCAGCACACAATGTTAGAATTAGGCCTCTTGAAAGAGAGAATGAAGATGGTTTAAATTTGTCTTGCAACTTGTTGCAATTAACCTCAAAGTCAGTAGCCAAAAGAAAAAAAACAGTACTTTGTAAGATGTGGACTGACATTTTTACCTTTACTAAATTAATCTTTGTCTTATTTCATATTTAACAGCAATTTTGCTGTCTCTCTTTGTATGCTGAATTGCCACTCAGCTTAAACAAACAAACTTTTTTACAGGTTTTGATTCCTGTTAACTTTTTTTCTTGTTGACATGACATTATTATGAACAAATGCATCAAACCATTATTATTATTATTATTATTATTATTAATAAACAAAACTATATTGAGTGGGGTACACTTAGGATAAATTAAAAAAATGATTTTTTTTTTTTTTTTTTTTTATATGCAATGTTTGCCTTTTTGCTAAATTTCAATTTGCCCTTTTTGCATATTTGCCTTTTTATCTTTATGAGGGCATATTTTTTTAACCATATAAAAACACATGAGATGTCATTTCTGTAACAAGAAAGGTGCTAAAGAGATGCAGGGTGGTAATGCGGATCTAGGTACAGGGGTTTTATTTGAACAAAGCAAAACAACAAACAAAAGAACCAGAAACAAGGGAGCACAGGGAGAAGAGACACGCACCCATCTATAGCAAACACTGACTGACGAGGAACAAAGGAAACAGAAGAGCTATATATATACACAGGGAACTAATTGGCTCCCTAGTGAACAACAACAAAAGTCCAGGTGGGTGGTGGAGCGGAGGTGGACCCGGGGGAGTGATGGAGGGCCAGGGCTATGAGGAGGAAATAGCTGTAACTCACCACGGAGGAGCTGGCAGATCTGGAGATCACCATGGAGGAGCCAGCAGATCTGGGCACCACAGTGGAACAGAAGACAATGAGGGGGGTCACGGGAACTATGGCGAAGCAGAAACAAGGAGCATACAAAGTTTGGGGGCAGCCTCGGTGGCCATGACAGAAAGAGGCAATGACCTCTGAGGCCATGTCAGGGAGCACAGAGAGTTCAGAGTTGGCCTCTGTGACCATAGCAAAGCCAATAAGGGGTACAGGGAGTTCAGAGTCTGTCTCCATGTCCATAACAGAGTTGACAGAGGACGTAGAGCTATCAGAATTGGCCTCCTTGGCCATGGCAGATGCCACCAACTTAAGGGAAGTGTGTGCAGCTCAGACACACAAAATGGCAGTAGTCATTACTGGAAGTGCTAGGGACGGGAAAGACCACCGGGCTAGAGAGTGCTGGGACCACCGTGCTAGAGTGCGCTGGGACCACTGGGCTCGGGAACAGCGAGAGCACCGGGCTTGGGATGCCGCCACTCGCCACCAACAGCAGAGGATCCACCACACTGGATGCTAGTCTTGTCTACCTCGAGACAGATCCAGTGGCTGGAGTCATGAAGGTATATGTGCATAGCCATCCCATCCCATCGATTAAATCCCAAGGATTTTATTTGAATATAAAGCAAAATAACAAACGCAAGAACCGGAAACAAGGGAGCACGGTGAGCAGAGACACGGACAATCTACACTCATCAACACATCAACACAAGTGCTATATATACACACAGGCAGCTAAATGGCAATTAAGACAAACCTGGAAACAATGAGATTAATCATTGAGAAAACTACAAACATGGCACTCAAGACAGGAAGTAACATAAAAGTCCAAACAGGACACGGGGAACATAAAACAGTTTCTTTAATGTAAAACGCTTGCATTATGGATTTAAATGAATCAGTTGAGTTAATTATTCAGTGACTTACTCATAAGAGAAAGTCACTTGTTTTTTTCTAAAGTGGGTTATAAATAAGTGTGATTGAACGAATCTGTGGAATGAATGATTTAATAATCACTCATAAATATGGTCACTTGTTGCCACCAACTGGCGTAGTGATGTAACCTGCAGAAGTCACAGAAAAGTGGAGTGATTCAAACGGTGTCCAAGTGGACAAGATCCCACTTTTCAGGAAATCAATTAGGGTACGAAATACACAACATATATATATATATATATGACAACTTATCTCCTCAAGAAGTTTACATTTACTTGATACACAGTGGATGAAATGGTTATGTGGGACTAGTCTAGCACATTTGTTGTAAAGTGAAATAGCTCCAGGTTGAAATGTGAGAAACATATGGTTTTGCTTTCATCCATGAAGAACTAGAACAGGTCTGAAAAGGTTGTGCCCAAATCTTTTTAAAGTCCATGTATTGAGATTGCTGATAAAATCAGTCGAGAGAGTCAAGACAGGGTTAAATTGTAACACAGTTGATTAAAGGTATCAAAATTACCCACAGTCCTCCAAGAAATTGTTGGACCACATTTGGAAGGGCATGTCTGGCATGCAAAGGCTTTGAATACTGTGTGTGATAAAGGCCATTCTCAGACATGACCAAATCCAGGCTGTGTGAATTAGAACCACATTGCATCTGAAACCATCTTTCAATCGGCTCTTGTGAATCCAACTCAAACGCTAAAAATGACAGGCTGTCCTGACTGCAACTTACTTCTGAGCATTCCCAGTTGTCTTGAATTTTGAAACATCCAGGGATCTCACGGAATAGCACCTCCCTTTAGCATTGATATATTTGTGGAAAAACAAGTCTTTTGATAGTTCACACAATAACATTTGTACAAAGGCTCACGCAAGCAGTGACTAATGTGTCTTTTAAAAGCCAGTGAAATACTTAGAGACACTCTTCCCTCTTCTTTGCTTTGTAAAACAGTGGTGTCTTTATGGCACATCTGTCTGAGATGAAGATATGTGGATCTGTGGGGAGAAATGAATCATTTAAGTAAACTAGTCTAAGTAAATATAAAATAATCATTTTCACGCAAACTCAAACCTCATGATAGGACTTCTTGGCATATGAAATGGAAATATAGGCTGTATGATTGCAAAATCTAGACAGACTGTCAGTCTGTGCCTGAGTGGTGGACTCTTTTTGCACATTACATCGTTATGCCCAGTAGGTTTCAGCAGGTGACTGTTTATAAGTGAATCCTTAAATAATTAAGTTCTTTGTCAAGTGTTTTTTTTAATCATAGTTGTGTTGTGTACTTTGATATTTTGGTGTTCATTAACATTATCTATTTGTTCATTCTGTGTCACGCATCCCATCTTTGGATACAAACTACACAGCTACCCGTGACACCTTGAGACACGCAACAAGGAATTCTGCGGTGATTTCATTTGGAACTATTTGCATTCACAGCAAAAATAGACAAAGTAACTATATTGTGTCTGATTGTTACGGAATATAGACTCAGACACAGAGAAATGCAGTATATGGTGAGCTTTATTCACAGCACAATCTTACAAACAGTCAGTACAAACTTGGTAATGATGACTTCTTGTCTTACAGGTTCAGGAGATTGTGGATGGATGGACAGGTTGCTGGTGGAATGCGCACACACCTCGTCTCAGTTGGTAAGTATGATGGTTTGGTTACTTGCAGGTGAACACAGGAGACACAAGGAAGAGGAAGACACAGGAGAATGATCGCTGGAGGGAATCACTGGAGTACAGAACAGGTAAGTAATCCACTTTGTGAAAACGAGACAGGACAACGAGCTGCGATGAGGTGTGTGCTTTTATGGCTGGCTTGATGAGAGTGCAGGTGTGGGTGGTTAGTATTTTGGTGAGGGAGTGCGCTGTGATTGGCTGAGGTGAGAGCATGGCAGATCCGTGACAGTGCATCGTGGTGGTCTACCTCTTTCATGGGGCGCGGGACGATCTGGGTAGCAAGTAGTGTGGGATCAAGGATACCATCTCTGGGGACCCATGAGTGTTCTTCTGGTCCATATCCCTCCCAGTCGTCCAGGTATTGCAGAAGACCATCAAGGCGCCAGGAGTCCAAGATGTCACACACTTGGTAAACAGCTCCATCCTCCAGGATCAACGGAAGGGGGGTTCCTCTGCTGGGCCAGGCTCTGTGGGAACAGAAACAGGAGAGTGGTAAGGTTTGAGGAGTGACACATGGAAAGATGAGTGAAGGGGAGCTGGAGCTGATACATGATGGGGTTGTTCTGTCTGATGATGGTGAAGGGGCCAATATATCTGGGACTGAACTTATTGCAGGGCAGGTGCATCCTGATGTCCTAGGTTGACAGCCAGACCTTCTGACCAGGCTGATAGGATGGAACTTCAGATCGTTGAAGGTCTGCTGTGAATCTGCACACTGTTCATTGAAGCTGATGTGAGCTGCGTCCCAGACCCTCTCGCTCTCTCGGAACTGGAACCAGTGGTCAAAGGAAGGGACATTGGATGGTTCTCGAGCCCATGGGAACAATGGCAGCTGGTAACCAAGTGCGCTCTGGAAGGGTGTGAGTCCAGTGGCAGGCTGACGAAGGGAGTTTTGCGTGTACTCGGCCCAGCCCAGGAATTGGTTCCAAGAGTTCTGGTGGCCATGGCAGAAGATTCGCAAGAAGCAACCAATCTCCTAGATCTTTCTCTTCACCTGCCCGGGGATGGTATCCTGAGGAGAGACTTGCGGTCATACCTAAGAGGGTAAAAAAAACTTCCATACCTTGGAGATAAATTGGGGCCCACGATCTGAAACAGTATCCTCTGGGATTCCGTAGTATCTGAAGACATGATTGAAGAGGAGCTCTGCAGTTTCTATGGCTGTTAGGAGAACCTTGAGAGGAAGCAGATGACGTGACTTTGAAAATCTGTCAATTACAACCAGAATGCATGTATTACCATCAGAAGGGGGCAGGTCTGTGATGAAATCCACTCCTGGGTGTGACCATGACCAGTTGGGAATGGGCAGCGGATGGAGTTTGCCAGTTGGTAAATGGCGCAATCAGAGCAACCTCGAATGAACCTTCTTACATCCTTGGCCATGTTGGGCCACCAGTAGCGGTCTTTAAGCAGCGAGAGGGTGCTATTGGCCCCTGGGTGGTCAGCGCCCAGAGATGAGTGCACAAAGTGCATGAGTAGAGTGCGTTATGCTCTGGGAACATACTGAAGCTCTGGTGGACAGTCCGGTGGAGTGGCAGCGGAGGCATTGGAGGAGGTGGCGGGCTCAGGAGACCATTGGATGGGACTCATGATCAGGTTGGTAGGCAGAATGGGGTCAGGTTCTTCACAGACCTCTTCAGGAGCATGCAGACAGGAACTAGTGTCAGCCTTAACATTCTTAGTACCTGGACAATAAGAAATGGAGAAATTAAATCTGGTAAAAAAAAAAAAAACACCAAAAAAAAAAAAAACAGAGCCCAGCATGCTTGACGGGGATTAAGTCTTTTAGCTTCTCTTAAATATTCAAGATTGTTGTGGTCAGTCAACACAGTTAAGGGATGTTGTGCAACCTCTAACCAATGCCTCCATTCTTCCAGGGCCAACTTGATGGTAAGGAGCTCTTTGTTGCCGATGTTGTAATTTTTCTCCGCCAGGCTAAGCTTCTTGGAGAAGAAAACGCATGGATGGAATCTGGCTGGAATCCCCTGCTGCTGAGACAGCACCGCTCCTACCCCGGTGGTAGATGCATCCACTTCCACAACGAATGGTTTGTTGGGATCTGGATGGATTAGGAGCGGTGCCTCTTTGAGTTGTTGGAATGCTTCGGTGGCAGATGTTGACCAGGACAGAGACTTGGGTTTGTTCTTCAACAGACTAGTTAGCAGGCAGGTGATGGTGCTGTAATTCTCGATGAACCGTCTGTAGAAGTTAGCAAAGCCTAGAAAATGCTGGAGTTCTTTTATGGTGGTTGGAGTGGCCCAGTTCCTTATGGCTTCCACTTTCCCCTCGTCCATCTGGATGCCCTGGCCGCTGATGTTGTATCCAAGGAACTGCACTGAGGATTGGTGGAAAGAGCATTTTTCAGATTTGAGGATAAGGTGGAATTCTCTCAGGCATTTCAGGACCTCCACCAACATGCTGGCGATGTTCGGCCATGCTCCAGGAGTACATGAGGATGTCATCAATGTAGACGAGCACGAAACGATGGAGAAACTCCCAAAGCACCTCATGCATGAAATTCTGGAATACGGAGGGGGCGTTGACCAATCCATACGGCATCACGAAATATTCATAGTGGCCTGTACAATGTCACAAAAGCTGTCTTCAGGACTTTGCCAGTCATCCATGAGATGATGGGGTCATGCTGCACAAGCCACAGGTGCCCTAGAATCAAATCAGCGGTGGAGTGCTCCAAAAACAGGAGATGGAGTGACTCAGTGTGCAGTTGGCAAACGTGGAGGTGGATGGGACCAACACTGAAGCATACATGCACAGGGGTTTTCCTGTTACCGATTGGACTTTGTAGGTGGTTTTGGTTGCAATTCTCGGGTGGTTGAGCTGGTGGTAGAGGCTTCCGGAGATGAAATTCCTGGCTGACCCAGAATCGGGGAGGGCATGGATTGAAATTGAGATGTTAGAGGCAGTAAGCATAACTACAGTGAGTGGCTTTAAATTGACTGCAGGAGTATGTACAAAACTCACCACTGGTAATAGAGGATGAGCTGAGCATGCAAAGATGACATGCCCACCAGCACTGCAATATAGACGTAGCCCTTGGGTCAGCCTCCTCTGTTGCTCAGCTGGAGCTAGTCTTGTATTGTCAATTTGCATTGGTTCAAAGCCTGGTTCTGGAGCGCTGATGGACTCTGGCTGGCAATGGTAGTAGGAGGATTGCTGGCCCGGGTGTACTTTGAGACTCGACTGCATACGATTGGCAACTCTGACAGCTGGATGAAACATTCTAGGCTGATGGAATCATCGTATGCAGCGAGATGCAGCTACACTCCGATTTCTAGTCCCTGCCGGTAGGCTTCCAAAGATTTCACGAAAATGACTGACAAAATTATCCAAGGATTGTGTAAATGTACCAGCCTGGGCCCAGATGGTTTCCACCCATTGGAGTACTCACTCCGTCAGTGGGGAAATGATGAAAGCGATCTTTGCTCGATCAGAGACGTAGAGATGCGGCTGCATCTCCAGGGCCAACGAACACTGGAAGAGGAATCCATTGCAATCCTCTGCCGAGCCAGAGTATGGTGCTGGTTTGGCTATGGGACTGGCAACAACTGTCAGTGAAGGAGTGGTGGTGGTGGTGGTGGTGACGCAAGTGGTGGTAGACGAAGTGGAGAATTTGACGAAGAGAATCCACAATCTCCTGGAACGGGTCTGGGACTGATAACAGAGTTGAGGGCACCTTGATGCATTTTGAAAATATAAACCTATATGACATACAAACTGCCAAGAACGAGGGAGAAACTCGGAAGAATATTTAAAAGTCTAATAATATTTTCATTACATTTACAAGCACTACAGTCTCTGAACTACTGACATCGTTACTTTTTTGTCCATTGTCTTCTGTGTATCAGAATAATTCCTTGCCATTGTGTTCATGATCAGACGTACGGCTGTATCAGTGTCCTTATTTGCACATATATCTCATTTGAAGAAGACGTGATTAAATCTATGCACATACACGGTGCTGGTTCATATGTAGAGCACTAGAGTATGTGAAATATGTCCGTAAAAACACCCATACTCCAGTCCGTATATGATCTTTGATCCACGTTGCAAGCGTTGTTAAACCTATCGCTGCGTTCCGCGCAGAAACCGCTCTCATGCACGCTCCGCATGTTGTCACATTTTGTTTGAATTCTCTGCTGTAATGTGATCTCATGCGTAATACAGCACAGTGATTGGGTTACAAGAGTTCATTCTCATGAATAAATGCAGAGAAGCGTTCAGAACCAGATGACAGAGATTCGTGGCTCTCCAGTCCCAGCAGCCAATCACACACTCCGGATGCACACTTCTACGTCAGATTCTGTGACGTTGCTTCGACTTTGCTTTTTAAACCGGAAAAACGAAATTGCTCAGAAAAACGCAAAAATAACCAATTTCCACTTGGTTAAATTTATGAGTGCTCTTAGTGTTTTTTGTGATGTGCAGCCTGTACATATCTGTTCACATCTCAGAAAAAGTGTTTTGGGGTTTCATGACCCTTTAAATCAGTCAAATTGTATAATTAACAATATTCAATATACAATATTCAATTAACAATACTCAATATTTCAATTCAGTTCAATTACAATTTACACGTTATGTTACATGTTCCCTGTGTCGTGTTGGGACTATTATGTTGAAGGTTTGCTGTGCCAGTTTTTTTTAGTACTTTTGATGTTTTTTATGTTGATTAGTTCCTTGATTATTTCCAGGTGTGTCTTGTTTGCCTTGTTACCCCTTGTGTATAAATAGCCCTTGTGCTTGCTTGTTCCTTGTCAGTCATTGTTTTCACCTGAATGCCTGCTCCCATTGATCCTGGTTGTTGTTTTGTTTGTATTTCTAATAAAATTGCACATAGATCCTCATCTTCACCTCCATTGCTTGCTCCTCGTGTTACAGTTTGAATACTACAAAATTAAAAATTAAATTTCTTTTTAACTTTTATTAATCTGGGCTTGTTTCTAAGCTCTTTTATTGCTCTTTCATAATAAATACATATAGCTATTCCTACAGCTTTCACATCAAATCATTAAGTTTTACACTGAACTTCAGGTTGTGCCAACTTATTTGCTGACGTTTTATGATGTTTCAACACTGTGGCCATTATGGCTAATTTTCATTTCTGTTTATTCTAATCTCCCATTGGCTGCTTGTACAACCACAGACATCACATTCTAAAAGAAAAATTTCATCATGTCAATGCATGGTTCTGACGCTGTCAATACTGATGGACCATTCTGAGCCTTCCAGCACTGTCATCCCTGATTTGAACATGCAGCTGAAATATCTTCTTTCTTGCAGCCCAGATCGATAAACAACATACCTGTCATCACTTCATTCAGCAGACACTTTTTATCCAAAGCAATTTCCAGTACATTTACTGAAGGGCCAATTCCCAACAGAGTAAACTAAATTTTTCTCTTTTTCGTTTTAGAATTGGAAAGTCAATGTAAAGAGAACACTGATTATTATACATTTCCCAGTTGTTGTCCCTTCTTTCCTGTGTAGACTGGCTGCTCTGTGATAGTTGTCTACCCAGTGGAGTTGCAAACATCTTTGTTTACAAATATTATGATTTGTCTGACTGGGGGGTCCTAGATCACACAAGTACATTTTTATGCAGGCTGTACACATTTTCCGTAGATTTGGTGATTTGTTTCTGAAGACTTTTATCAGCATATAAACAAAAATGAATCTTGACATGCTGTTCTAAATATTGCATATTAATAGGCTGCTATCTCTATACCATCATCTGCTCACTTTGAAATTACAATGACAGTTTTAAAAACAAAACAGTCCAGACAGGATTGTTCATCACATGATGGTCACAGATGTTTTTTCCTCTATTATTATTATTATGAAAAACATGTGGTGAAACACAAACACATTATATTTAAATTGTGAATAAACAGCTGGTGAAAAGAGACAAAAATATAGTAAAAAAAATACAAATTATAATTTTTGAAGACAAATGGCTCATTTTTGGTGTCAAAATATTTTTTAAAGTTAATCTGTTTTTATACAACACATACAATGAAGGCATTGAAAACATTTTTGATTTGTTTAAAGCAATTAATGATAAAAATATAGACTTCTGTTATTATTCATATGTGTTTAGCAGTAGTGCACTATTTCTCAGATAATGATGATGATTATTATATTATAAAAGTTATATTTGCTTGCATATTGTTCCCATATAGTATACTGTTAATTTCTGTTACAACAAAGGCACTTCAATCATATAAAATAGGGGTGACGATTACAGCATTTGACTTACCTTTGGCATCAAAGATTTCCATTTACGACATTCTTTTGCAGCATTGTTAAATGCATGAAGGCAACAGCCAATCAGAGGTCAGTTACAGCCAAAGAATAAATCCCATCAATATGGATCTATTCTAAACACTCACTATAAGCTAGTATGGTGCTGACATGATGTAAATAAAAGATTCATTCTCAGTACTTTTCACAAGAGTGCAGAACTCAGTGAGATCCCGCTACACTAAAGTGAGTGATGTGTTTCAGTTTGGTGATTAAAAAGGAAGTGGCCTTTGCTGGCTTTTTGTACTTTATCCACAATTTGAAAAAACATTTTGTTTTGAAATTGGTGATTAAATGATGTTAATAAATATGTGTGGCCTATAAACACTGTATGGCATGTAGTTGCCCCACACTCAAAAAGTATTTTAAAGAGGCCATATTAATGTTTTCATGCTTGAACTTTCAAAAAACATTATTTTTCATATATTTTTGTCATTAATGCTCTGTTTAGTTCCTGTCTCTATGAAGCCCCACCTGCCGAAAAGTGCAATGTGCTCTGATTGGTCAGCTAGACCAGTGTGTTGTGATTGGTCTTCCGCTTTGAGTGTGTTTTGGAAATAGGTGCATTCACGCCATGTTGTAAATACTGTAATATGAGGTTTCAACTTGTAAAAAGCGTTCACGTCGCCGTAGAGCTCGTAATTACAGCTTGTAAGATGGGAATTTTTCGAGAGCTCCTACCTGTACCACATGGCCGCTGCAGATTAATTTAGGAGCTGATAGTGTTGCCAAAGAAATGCATAATTCCCAGTCTGAGGACTTATTATTGAAATATCAGAAAATAATATGCATTATTTTCTAATAATTCAATGGACCAAAGTCAATTATTCCACTTATACTACAGTTACCACACCTCAAGACATTGTTCAGATGTTGTATTTCAATACATTTGTCAGGTTTTTGTCCTAAAAATGCTCTTGTGCTGTAAGACTCTTTCTTACGCATCTCATCCCACGCCTCCGTTGCTCCGTAGGCTTGAGCCATGGATATCAGACTAATGCAGTTATTGATGCAGTTATTATAGAGAGAGAGAGAGAGAGATATTACGCATGTGTGAATTACCTGAGTCTGTGCATGTCTCAACAGTTTTCGGCAGCAGCGTCTCTAGTAATAGTGAAACTGTAAGTTTATATGCTTCAAGAACAGCGCTGTTATTACCTTGCTAGTGAGAAATGTCATGTAGCTTTTAAGTTGCTTAAGTTAAGTTTCTGTACATTTGTGTGTTCGTACTGTGTGTGTGCATTTGATTGGGAGAGAACGGAAGAAAGAGAGTATGTGCTTTCCGTACATAATACATTTTGTGGCAAAAACCATGGAAATAATTTGTTGTTTTTATCCTATTGTTTACTATATTTCTTTGATTGGTCAGTGTTATTGTGGGTTTTAGTTCTTTTGCTGTTGTAGGCTGCAAGGACCTTTCAAATAGCTAACTGAAATCATTTGGCGAAGTGATATGGACATGTATATGGTCTACTTTAGCCGTGCGTTTTCCTAAAAATAATTGCACACCTTAGAATGTTTGTCAACCAATCAGATTCAAGCATTCAACAGCCCCACAGTATAAATTGAGATAATACATTTAAAGTATAGAAGGGAAGCAGAGTAAAAAAAAAATCCAGGCTATTTCAGTTAGTAGCTTTAAAAGGCTTTGCTTACTCTTTGTGTGCATCTCGACACACTGCATTTACCTTGAAAAACATTGTGGTGCTAATCAAGTCTTGCTCTTACAGTATTTTGAAATGGAAAGCCACTTATGCAGTGAGTCTGTTTCAGTGTGTTTGGACACTGAAACAGACTTGATTAGTTTAGAGACTTACAGTATCTGGTCACATGTAGTCAATGTGACAATCACTATTTGTAAATTCCTCATTAAAAGAACAATGGTTTTGAAGAGATACTCAGAGAGGATTCTGGGAAATTGCGTGTAGTCTGAAATGTCATATAACCAAAAATTTGAATTAAAGTGCACAGACTGTTCTGAAAAGAAATAAATCACAAACTTCTAAGACCAAGCACAAAAGTGGCAGTGACACTTCATTTCATTTACATGGGATTGTGTGCAAATTAAGGCTGGGCCAGTGTTGTGCTTCCACTTACCCCTGCTATAAATATTAATAATTGGGGACAAAGAAGGGTATGGATGTAATTTAATTGAAACATCTTGACCACTCCTAGGCGGTTCCCATGCACTTTTAATAAAATCCAAACCACGGCCATCGTGGGAATGTGTCAGGTAAACCTTCCAGAACTTCAATCTACAAAAAAGCACAGCCTGGCAATAAAACAGGGTGGATCAGACACATTCTTAAAGTCTGAGTACTTTGTGGATTTTCATCCCATAATGCAGTTTTAAAGTCAGATGTTATTTGCTTTAGATGTTAAAGCTTAGTCTTTTTCCCCCAGGCTTCACTCTCAAGTATTTTAGGGGAGCAAGGGAGCACTCCTCAATGAAAATCTCAAATGATCTGAAGCAAATGGAGTTTGACATCGGAGTTGCTGTACCCACGAGATGTCTGATGGTGTGGCGTGCTGGTTGCTCTGAATTAAGATCATGTTTTAAAAGAACATTTCAAAGCTTGAAAACAGCCCAAGCTGAGTACCGAGACACGAATTGCATGACTCTCTATGGAACATTTGTGCATAAATCGAATTACATTGCTATGAATATAATTCTCATGTTTTCTTTTCCTCGTCTGAAGTCCTTTCCATAAGAAAATAAGCCATCTGAATTTTTGTGTTTTACAAATGAAAACATGTCCATGCAGTTTGCTGAATGAGTTGAGCTGTATTCTTTTGTCTATTAATTTCAGACCAAGAGCTATTTTTTATACGTGTGCTTGGAATGCATAGATAATGTTAACTATTTCATTGAGGCCTTGCTGCTTGTGTTTAGGCAAACTGAGAGATCTGAGCCTGTATATATGCTGATTTTAAACAGGGCTTATTGGAGCGTCCGTAATGGAGATAAGCAGTAGTTAGAGACAAAACAATAGCCTGTCTAACAGAAACTATGATAACAGACACCGTACTGCTCAAATTAGTTGCCCTTTGTCTAAATTCATTGGCCAGCAACATGTCCACAAAGCTGGGCTGCATTTCCCAAAAGCATCATAAGCCTAAGTAAATTGTAGAACCATTGCCACCAATGGTTTCTACAATCAACTTGGCTCACAATGCTTTTGGGAAACGCAGCCCTGGTCATCACCTGAAGATTTAGGCTTAGATTGTAGCTTTATGGCTTTATTATGATAATTTTATCCACAAATCCACACATCCACTACATTAACAGAGGATAATGTTATACTAAAACTAAAATTAAAACAATGAAAAAAAAAAAAACCCTTAAGACAACCTATAGAAAGAAAAAAAAACATCCTAAGTACGCAGTATAATGTAAGTGGATTTTTTTTGTAATTGCGCCTTTGAACGATTATGTAATTGTGGAATCCTTAATTGTAATCACAATTAGAAATTCTATTAATTGTGCAGCCCTAACTTAGGGAATCCATAATAGATTGTTGATTTACCCTATAAATGACCAAATGAACAACAATTAAATAAATATATTTGATGCCATTGTCTATTCAGCAGCACATTTACCTGATTTGACAACGCTTTCACAAAATATCTTTACACTATATTAGTAAAATGTGACTTAATCATATAAATATAACTTTAATGATTCTTAAAGATTTTTATATTTTTGAGGCTATGCATACATAAACACTTTTATGTTTTAGATGCTTTTATGTCAATGCGTCCATATTGTGCGTTGGTGTATGTCGTAAGAAATGTAGGCCATGTGTAAATGTTGCATAAGAATACTAAGATAAGTCTGAAATGGTAGATTGTTCAAACTGGTTACATGCTCAGCCATCACAAAATAACCCTCTGACTTTACTAAAATAGACAACGGTCATATTGTATCACAGTTTCATTTGTATTTCAAGAGACCAGACACATTTCACATGGTTAAATAGCTGCGATGTGCCCTCCCTACAGAAATGTACTACATGGATTCAAGATCTTTTTTGAGCCTGATGACTATATGCTCCTGTTTCTTGCCCATAACCTTACAGGGCTAATTCTTAAAACTACAAACACGTCTCGTGTGGCCTGTATTTCTCAAAGTCTATCCAGTTACTGAAATCTGTGCTGGGAGTACCTAGAGGGAATGGAAGACGGAAACACAGCTGAGAACCATCGTGGATTGACGCGCATCCAGATCTTTTGGATGCAGGCCAAATTCAAGTAAAAACGTTTCCTTTGCTTGTGTAATAGGAGCTTCAGTTTTTATAATTTCATTCTTTGTCAAGTAAGGTCCAGGCTGGAAAAAAAAAAAATTAAACAAACTGTGAATTAAGTGGTTAATAAAGTAAACCATCATACTGCTGTCTGCACATTTTTACAAAACCATACCCATGTTCAGACACAGACTGGCAAATTGTTGTTTGTATCTTATCCTTAAAATAATCTTATAAGAAACTTTTTATGCAGCTGTTCAATAATAAAGAATTAAATATTGAGTAATTTACATTTTAGACACAATAATTTTTTATACAGAAATAGTTTCAAACAAAGCCACAGCAGAACCAACCCTCTTTGAGCAACACACAGTGTTTGTGTTACTGATTGAATCGGTGTTTTATAACAAATTGTTTGAATGATTTTATGACTTATTCCTAAAAGCAGTCACTTGTTTCATTCCTGACTGAATGAGTGTTTGTCAACGGATCGGCTGAGTGAATGATTCAATAACTCATTCTTAAAGAGAGTCACTTGTCATCACCTAGTGGCTTATTTTATTTATAACATCATAATGTCCAATTTAAAGTCACCATGAAATCAAAATTGAAAATTCTTATTTTTTTTTTTATAGAATATTGAAGTATTTTTTTTTATAAATGTAGTGCACATCATTATATATTTTTTTAATTCATGCGAAGTGCGACATTGGAAGTACACTTCACTTGACATTTGATGGGGTTTTTTTTAGCAGCGTGACCTTGCTATTAGAACTGTTGGATTTACCGGTTTAAAATGTAATTTAAAATTTACTAAAATTTTAAATAACATTTTGCAAAATTTACAAGTTGTTTTGTAAATATGCTTGCATTTTTTACTGTATTTTTATAGATTTATTTTGGCAACCACAGCTGCCAATTTTATTGTGGATAGTTTTTTTTCTTTCTTTTTTTCTTTTGTTTTATTTTGTGTTTTTTTTTTTTTACAGTGTACATAAAGAGACCCCCCCCCAAAAAGATATAGTCTTTCCTTCATTCATCTCACATACTCTTTTAAGGCTTAGCTTTGTGTATTCTCAGCTAGACCTATACCTGTACTGATACTTTGATATTTGACATGATTTGTTCACTTTATTTTAAATTACTTTAGTATGAAAGTGTTACAAGCATATATGTACTGAATTAATATATTGCTGTATTTAAAAGGAAGGAAAGAGAAAACCAATCCCACTGATTTGTTATTGCTCACCTGACACTGTTATCAGTAGGTCCAGATAATTTTTCATAGATTAAATCATGTCCTCACATCGTCAGTGCTGTTTTTAGTCACAGAAAGGTTTGAAGTATTGGTTCTGGTTTCTTGCACTGAGATTGCATTTCTCTTTAAACTCCACTCCATCAGATCAATTCATTCTGATAAGAAAATAAAATAGGCTGAGACGGATTGCTGGACTGTTCAACTGTCTCTATTGCTATGGAAACAAGATAGCAAGCAGTATTTAAATGCTTGCATTACATAATGCTTTATGCTTTGCTGCAAGCAGCTACTATAGTGACTAGCTTGAATTCTCTAACCAAATCTAATGTTATTAAATGTGGATATTTTCCTTTTGATGTTGAACAAAGAGCACATTTAGATTTGCATCCTCATGCATAAAGCCAGATTATTTTAGACAGACTGTTTGCAGATGATTAATAGATTAACCACAGAGGATTTGATTGCAAATGATTTTAACATCAGTCAAAGCATTCAAGAAGACTGTGACAGACCTTAGAAGGTCATTGTGAGAAGTCCCAGTGGCTTGTTCCTCTGCGCTGCACAGCCGAGTAGCAGGAAAGTGAAATTGATCGGTGTAAATGACCATTAAATCCCCAATCGCTGAAGTAGGCCGTCATCTTTACCTCCAACCATAGAGGGCAGTGTTGCCGTAGAATACCTGAGAAAGGCTTTCACAAGAAAGGACTTTATTATTGAACTTGAGCCAAATGTTACTAAAAAAAAAGCTTTTGTTTGTTTGTTATGGTTGACTAATAATTCTCGCTGCATACTTAATGTGGACATTGTATTTTTATTTGTTTTACAAGAGTGCTTAAATTTTTCACCACACATGCCTTTATTTTGAAGTCTGGGAAAGGAAGTGCAGCGGCACCCTGTGCGCACTTTCTACGTGAAGCGTCATTCTGATTTAACGTTACCAGAGTAAGGATGAACTTTTGGGTACACACTGTACAAATGTTTGTTTAAAAAGGTTTCTTTCTACATCTTAGCTCCTGGCTGAAGGGCACAAGGTACCGTTTTAATTTTATGTTGTGTGGTAAACTTTGAAGGACTTTGAAGTGTTTATTTTATCGATCTCTTTCATTTGCTAATGTTGTTATGCACAGTGTAGTATTGCCTCGTCAGTGTTTCTCTTGATTTGCACTCTAGATAGATTGTTTACAGTAAATCAGCACTTTATTTTTGTAATTTTATATAATTAATTCATTGTTAACTTAGGTGTTTCATGTAACGTACAGGGTTCCTACGCAGTTTGGAAAAGTATGGAAAAATATTTGTATTTCCAGACTATTGGCTCTATTCAGTTTTCTAATTTATCATACCTGCAAACTAGTCACTTTACAGCGAAATTAGCCCTTTTGAGTCAAAATACATAATTTATGTGAATCGTGTAGATCCGAAGAGTTTTTTTTTTCGGGGCGAGTGTGTGTGTGTCACAGGATTCTCACAAGAATCGAAAATGAGCTACTTTCCCATTGACTGGAGTGAGTCGCGATCTTTCTTGGCGCTCTGTGGCGTGACAGATCGCTATAGCGCTCGTGAAACAACCATCTCTTCCGCTTTACTAGTTACAACACAAAATAAACATGAATGAACATCCGAAGGTATGTTGAAAGATACAGTACAACTTAGCGAAATCCATATCATGTCACATGCAATCGATCAATCAGTGTTTCAACCGCAAAAAGGCATAAGTAAAACAGCTTGTAAGCTTGTGTCACATTTAGCCTACCTCAGAAAAGCCGTTCAATGTCCAAAAACTCATTAGTCAGCTACAAAAATGAACTTCGAGAGGAGCATTTTGTTAAATATATGCACTATAGGCTATTGCATATTCATTGTATATGTACTTAACGTGCTTTAATATTGAATGTATAAATCTGTGAATGTATAAATCATGACAGCCACCATTTAAATGTTTAGGCCTAAATAAAAAAGAGTAGAAAAATAATTGTCATTAAAAATTTATAAAAACTTCCTTATGTGTAATTTAGCCTATATGTAAGTAGCTTGCAAATTAATTTTAACCTTTAATAATATAATGATGTACCAGCTGTGGTTCCCTATATAGTTTACAGCATTAGTTGAGAGAGATTTTTTTCTTTGAGGAAATTTGCCATGTACTGTACCAGATAGGCCCCAAATTAATCAATATTGAATCAAAGGTAATCAAATCAAATCGCAAGCTTCTGAATCAAAATCACATTTAATTGTGAAATTTGTGTCAATGCTCAGCCCTACTGCCAATAATTTTTTATTATTATTATTATATATTTATTTTTTTACTTGAAGCAAATGTTGTTTTTTCCATTTATTTTCTTGTCAGAGTGCACCAGAATGCTTAGTTTACATGTTAAAATCACTAAAATCTCCTGGGGGAGGATGCCCCCAGACCCCTCTACAACTATTTAGTTCCTACACATCACCTTTTACACCTCTTTTGACTTTGCAGATGTTTATAAAGTTATGAATTTCTAAACTATTAGGGAAACTGTGATACTGCGCTTGTGTAGGCTACTCCGATGTCTATGAAGTAAATGTATCGAATTATTAGAATGTTAAACAAATTAAATATTTACGCCTATGTAGCAAGTGGTATGGTCGGAAAGGGAAACAAACTAAGTCACTACGCCACCCTGTTAAACAGGGAATATATTAGCACTTGTAGATTAATCCCCAACAAAAGTCATTAATCTACAAATCAAAAGTGAATACTAAATACCAAATTTTATTTCAACAATCAAACACTAATTTAAAAATCACTAAAAGACTGTAAGACCCAGACTACAAACATGAAGCAGAGAAAACATAGAAAAGGAGACCGAGGCTTACCAATGGCAGAAAATCGTTTGGAAGGAGGTCTGGAAATTTGAGTCTGGAAAAGTATGGAATTTTGAAATGGAAAATGTGTAGTTAACATCGCACTCTAAAAGGAGATTGTTGTAATTAAAACAATTCATAAAATCATATAGGTTATTACATTAGCCTGTATACTAAAATGTGATTTATTGTCACATTATTTATGGTGTAAGCCAATTCATTGCAAAAGTGTATTCATTAGTTTATAGGTTTATGGATATTTGTATACAATTTGCAGTCAGATGTCTAATGTTTCTTTGTTTGTTTTTATTCAGCTCTTACGGTGTTTTTGGAAATAAACATCAGTTCCTGAGAGTGAATTGCATCTGTTCAGCCGGGAATGCTACAATCAGAGCTGAACAAGACTGATGAAAAAGGAAACCCTGCATCAAGGAGGAAGGAAGACTGAAATTGCTTCAAGACTTAAATGTGTATGAATTTCAAACAGGGGGCTCTGGGACAAAGAATCACAACTGATAAGGAAACTCTGACGTCTCTGCGAGGACATATTAAGGCCACAGGGGTCATAAGCAGTCTGAGAGGACTGGAAGAGCAATGGGCAGTGTTGATACTGAGGCTGTTTCAGAGAGCTGTATTGTTTGTAACAGCACAGATGCTAATCTGGCCACTGAGTAAATTTAATGAAAGCATCCCTCACAACATCCCGCCTGGATAATAATATTTATCCAACATCACATGCAATTGTGCAATAAGGAAGAGCATTCCGTTGAGTGCTGAAGTTTGGTACTCTGATAAAATGTTATGTAAAGGGTTTTATAAAGCATTTCACATTATAAATTATATACTTGAAATCATAACAGACTGTTATGATTTCAATAATATAATTTATATACATTTAATTTAATGGAGTTAAAACCCTTCATTACAGCCATTCTTCTCAAATCTGTGGACGCGATTACTTGCAAATCTTGCATTAAGATATTTATGGTAATCAAATTGTCATCCAAAGGTAAAAACTAAATTGATCTGAATTTTGGAGGCTATGTCTATGGATGTCAGAATCAGAGTTTTTATGTGCAGTAGAGAAGGAATGCAAGATCAGTTCTTACATAACTTATTTATTCATTTATTTATTTATTAAATCTGCTTAAAAGCTTGTTTAAACATCTTAAAGAGTTATGATGCAAAAAAACGGACTAAAAATAATTCTAGTATTACATTATATGCAGCAGAATGTTCTGAAAGATATTGTGCTTATATTCATATGCATTTTAATTCTTCAGGGAAAATGAGATTTTTTAGAAATATAAAATTCTGTTGTTATTCTGCATAAAACTTGGTACATAGATGTTGCTATCAGTTTATTTAGAAAGAATGTATTATAAATGTATTAAATTAATTTGGCGCCAATAACTTTAGTGCATGTTTTCATAGATTTTTTAGTAGCACATTAAGATCTACAATAAAACAAGTTTTCTGAAAATAACATGGTTTAAAAGTAGCATCAGGTATCTTCAAGTTTTAATTTCTTGAACTTCTTCACAGAACTTAAGTATCTAAAATGGGCTTTAAACACCAGTGTATGAGTTGTTCATTTTCTCAGTCTATATTTTTCCTGCAAGTTTCTAATGAATAATCTTAGCATGGATCTTTATAGTTCAAAACTGGTTAAAATGAATGGGCTTTTTTTAACAGTAAAGAAATATTTTGTTGCATTCATTTATAGACGGTTTTGCTCAAGCTTCGTTAGTGTTATTTCACAAAGGACTGTTAAGATTTCACAAGAGAAAGCACTACATTTTAAGGAATGAAAAAAAGTTTATTCTGGCCATGGATTGGGTGTGGGATATTAAACAACAGTATGAGTGGGTATCACTTCAGATCATAAACTATTATAACAGCCACTTAAAACTATGTCAGGTTTTACATACATACTAAAAGTAATAATATATGGCTTTTATGCCATATTTAACAACAGCCATATCTTCAGATGTCAAAAAGAATGTTAGATTTCACAGAAGGGTCAAGCTTTGGCTGGTTAGCACCGTCCAGTTAGCCTCTGCTGGCAAATGCTCTAACTACACCATCCGTCTGCAAAAGGCATCTTTCTCCTTCATTGAAAAGTAGACATGTTTTTGTGACAAAATAATTGTTTTTGCAAGCAAAGCAACATATAAATTGCAAATATGATATTATATCATAGGTTTACTAGTGACTAATTTTGTTGCTCAAAAAAAAATCATACAGAAAAACCTGTACCAATATCCTTTACCAGATGAGCAACTGCGACCATTGTGATGAATGTTAATGTTAAAGGACAACTTTCATCTCCCTGAATTTTCATAGATCACTACAAATGGTCATTCACTTTCCTGCGCAGACACACACTGTATTGATATTTAAGTATAATTTCTACTACAGCAGCTGTAATGGCAGAGGCACTGAATAATGGATTTCCCTTGAAAATACTTGTACACCAGATTACAGGAACCCTTTGCATTTCTGAAAAAAATAAATGAAAAAATGCATTCCATCAATGTGTACTAAAAATAGATCTGCTTCGCTTGTGTTAAGACTAGGAGAATGTAACAAGATGTGAAAAATGTAAAGCATTACAATAGCAGTTTCATTGCATGTGTTAACTAAATATTGAGATTTTGAGCTGTAGTGTGTTTGTATACAGACAGATACATTTTGTTCTCTGTTTAAGGTCATTTGCTTAGTCAACAGGTTCGGCCTCATAGTCTGTAGTCTTCTGATTAAGAAGCATTCAAGGAATTTTTCCATGTGGTTTTCCATTACCAGATGTGAGGTCAAATAATGACTTTGTATCAGCTGGGATTTCATGGTTCTTTGAAGTGCGTTTGAACTCATACTGTACACCAACAGACATTAAGCGTCATGACTTCAGGCTGTGGGTTCATAATTTTGATGGTAATTTGAAGAGTGTCTGGTGAGGTCAAGATTTAGGAAGACATTAAAGGAACAGGAACCAAAAAAAGAAATCATACAGGTTTGGAATGGCATGAGAGTGAGTAAATGATGACAGGTTTTTCATTTTTGAGTGAATAATCTCTCAATCCCTCAGCATTTGAATGTGTTCCGAAGAAGTTCTACAGATGGACTAGTAATGGAAAAATTTTCTGTGTGAGACACCTGTTGTGATGAGCAGCAAAGGAAGTGAGTTGTGTTTGCTTTGGCTACATGACCTGTGTTCACATAGTGTCTCTGCAGTCTGGGATCATTTGCACACACTCTCTTGAAGATCTATGAGGAATTTCAGACCACAGCTATGACAGTCCACTGGTCCACTGAATCTACACAAGCTCATGAAAAACATATCGAATGGTTATGAATTTCAGACATTAAATTACAAGAGCAAAAGATGTGCTGCTCCTGAAGTCAGCAAACCTAGTACAGACCATTTTCAAGTTGTATGAGCCGCTAGTGGTAAACACAGAGAGACTATTTAATTCCATAAATTGTCTTTTTAATTGGTCAATATGTATCAATCTAAATAAGTTACAATTCTTCCAAGTGTTTACAAAGCCTTGTAAATATACTTATCAGATAAAATTTGCTCTGACAAGGCAGATATACTGTTTACAAAAAGGATTCTGTATATTTCACACAAGAAACAATGTTAAAATCAACACTAAGAAAAATGAAACCTCTACAAAATATCAATAAATAACATCACATCTTATGTTGATACATTTACTTACATCAGTATACAATTGCCATCATACCAAGCCTGAATAAAACCCTATTTTTTTGACGCACAAACCATAGAGATGGTTTTAAATGTGACAGTTCACATTTACATCTCATCATCATTACTGAATCATCACACATGTTAAAAATATACTTAATAATATGCTATTAAACTGATAGATTATTGATAACCACCTCCTGACAAAGACAATCTAAAGACATAGTTCAAAAATGTACATGTGCAATATAAACTGAAAATAGCTTTTCAAAATCTTTCGTTGATAGGTAGACCGGCTTCTGTTGTGTATAAAATCATATTGTGACATATCTATATATCTATTACATAACGTCCTCACAGCCTCCTTTTTATCTTTTTAAACCAACCAAATTGCTTGCCTCTGCAGTTCACCTTCACAGATGCAACAAAGTGCAGGACGATGAAGAATCAGGCATGATTTGAGCAGAATCATCATTTCTTTGAAACTCTTTCTAGCATTCAAAAAGTGTGATGTTTACCAATTAAAAGTGGGCTGTACAAAACGACTGAAACAAAAATGTAATGGTGGAGGAGGACTATGGCAGACATTTTTTGTTGCTATTAAAGCATGACGAGTTTAAAAAGCAGAAATTCTTCCTATTTTAAACATTTTGACATGAATGGACAGTTTAGATTGGTTTAGTTTTACAACAGTCGGTTTTATCAATTGAATCTTGAAGCCAAAACCGTGAACACCAGTCAGACAACATTTGGTTATGAGGCACCCAGCAGCGTGTATGATACTGTACATGGCAGTGTAAATCAAGATATGACAGAGCTGAAATTATATTCGATTATTATAATTAGTGGGACTAAAACCTATTGTAGAAAATCAGAATTTATAATCATAAATAAAAACAGTTCAGTGTTTCAGCATGCAGCCAAATTTGATATATCAAGGCTTGCTGAGATACGTGTTGACAGAGAGGAACATCATTTTAAAGTTCACATCAGTTTTTTATTCATCAGTGCCTCCTGACCCAAGTCTAGAAAGAAGAAAGAATGGATGTTTATCAGTGTGTTCTACTGGACATTCTCTAAACGAAGAAGAGGAAGGTAACGTGATGCCGAGATCACTGGGGAGAGTGTTACGTTTAAAATAAGCTTAAGTTCTGAGTATCACTCTTACAGTCCTCAATATCTCGTAACCGCTTCTCCCCACCAACCCAGCGGCTGACCGGACTCAAGTCAGCCCACTCTTTTCTACAAAATTGACAGGCTTCTACAGAATCTTCCTCAAGATGAGTTTGGCAGGGAAAAAAAGGTCTGTAGCTAAATAAAAAAAAAGACCATTTTTCTTTACAGAGAGTCAAGAAGCCTTGCGAGCACTTCTCCTCCAATAATTCAACTTTCCTGAGTTTACGAATTGAAGAGCAAGAAACATTTACAAAGAAAAACACTACAGCATGTCTATAAATATTTCTGGGTTCCTGGGATGGTGTTTGAAGAGCCCACAGACTCATTTGAGATGCACCTTCCCCGAATTCGAACACCCCAGCAGTCGACTTACGACTACAGACTACGCTGCTGAGAAGTTGGATCTGATGGAGTCTTCCCGCAACTGACGGTGTTTTCCGATGTCACACTCTTCTCGAGGTGTTCTCCGTTCAATGGTTATCCTGTAATTCTTCCTGAGGAGCGACGAAGAACAATATCATGAATGTAGATGTCAAGTATCAGCAGTACTGTTATCTCAACAAACATGTGGGCAAAAAAAAAATGTTTACCTAAAGAAGTAGAATGCCATGAGGAGAGCCATTCCCAGAATTCCCCCTACTATTAGCCCAGTCACTGCCGATACACCTAGTCCACCTGCTTAGGAAAGAAAATGAAACCATTTATAAGGAAAGCTGCATATAAATTATAATAATAAATATATGACTCATGTGCATATCATGCTGTTACAAAAAAGTGTCAGTCTTCAAGAAGCAGAGGTAATTTACATGATGGTTCAATGTGTTTTGGGGGTGGTGGCTCTGGTGCTGATCGCAAGGAGAACCATTCCCTCTTAAAGCCCGGCATGGTATCTAAAGTTCCATTGGTGCCGAAGTAGTTCATGATAGTCTGAAGGCATAAAAAGACACCACTTTCCTTACTTCAGACATAATTCTGGCACAAACATAGTAAACCAAATAATGCAAATTAGTTTCAAACGACTGAATGTCCTGACTTTTTTCGGTCAAATACAGCAGAAATGATTACGTGCGCATACCTCGTGCGTTCCTGCCTCTGGATCTGTCATCCTAATGACAGAGAAATCCCCATTTCGGTCACCACTGGCATCTAGAGACACCTGGCCAGCAATGCCTGTATAACGGAATGCAAGGAATGAGAAAATTAATTAGTTTGAAGAGTCAGACATTCCAAGGAAAACACCAGCAAGAGTCGGCAAATTCCGGGTGGGCAATACAACAGGAAATCTCATCCGCCTCCTGCCGTTTTTGTTGGCTTTGACTGCAGAAATGGTAATTTCATCTGTACATCTGTGTTCCTGAATTCTTGAGATTTTTAAAATATTATTTCATTTAACAGGAAAACATGACCCTGTTTCTGATGTTTCTGGCCGAGCAAAACATTGTTATTTCACGTTTAGTTGTCTTGCTGTGGTCATTGAGATGGGTCTGGGCCGCAGACATGTCTGAGCACTTATTTTGTAAGGGAGGTTTAATGAATTACAGTGGCAGGAATACTGGAGAACCCTCTGTTCACAACTACAATAATGGGAATCAAATGTGGTGAATAATAATAATGGGAATAAAATAAGACTTGGTCAGTCTTCGGATTCCACTGTTCTTTTTGCACAAAATATGCATGACTATTTTCCTAATAATAAGCTTAGAGTGTAAAATATTATTAAATAGGATGTTGATTTGTTAAGACAAAAGTGTTGCTAACCTACCAACCAGTTTATATGTGTTTTCTTAAAATTCATATGTACTCTACTGTTCAAAAATTTGGGTTCAGTAAGTTTATGAAAGAAGTCTCTTATGCTCAACAAGACTGCATGTAATTGATTAAAAAATACAGTAAAAACAGTAATATTGTGAAATATTATTACAATTATCCGTTTTCTATTTTAATACATTTTGAAATGTAATTTTTTCCTGTCATGGCTGAAGCTGAATTTTCAGCAGCCATTAAGGCCTGTTCACACCAAGGATGAGAACAATAACAAAGATATAGTTCTAAAAATCGTTCTAAATGTAAAAGAACAGCAGAATAGCACACCACAACTACAATGATAATGGCCCAGATGAACGATAACATTGAAATCACTTTCAGAATGATTTGTCCAGCTGATAAACGATAAAAACATTGACAGCCAATCAGAATCCATCCTGCTTTAAAGAGCTCGAACATTTAAAGAGGCAGATGACAAAACTGCAGCACATACTTTAAATAAACAGAACGATATTGTGCATTGGTGTGGACACTAAAATAGATATCGTTATAGTTATCTTTGTAATTATCGTTCTTGGTGTGAACGGGCCTGTACTCCAGTCTTCAGTGTCACATTTGTAATATTGTAATATTTGTAAATTGTAATATGCTGATTTGTTGCTCAAGAAACATTTCTTATTATTTTCAGTTTTGCTTAATATTTTTGTGGAAACCATAAATAGTTTTCAGCATTCTTTGATGAACAGAAAGTTTAAAAGAAAAGCATTTTTTACTGTCAATTTTAACCAATTCATTGCATACTTGCTAAATAAGTATTAATAAATAAAAAAAAGTACTGACCCCAAACTTTTAAATGATAGCGTATACGGTACATCGGTCTGTAGATGGTAAATAGGTTAAAGTGGTCAAAAAGATGTAATTTGCGGCTACTGTGACTAATGAAAGAGTACTTATGCAATTAACCTCATTTGTGTAATTTAAATAAATGGATCATACTACAAACTGAGTTTGTTATCATGTTATAATGCTTCAAATCCCTTCCTTGCAAGTAATGTAACATTTTGCGGGTACTCCCAAAGTCTCAAGTATAAAATCATTGCTTTTTAAATGCATTTAGTTTAGTTTGAACAAGAATTTCTGTACCCCAACTCTCATACATCAAACGAGCTCTGTTATGTTATTCAGGGCCTTGTGTTAATTTAATGCTGCATCCCAACCCTAGATGTACACATGCAAAATCAGCCTGATTAAACCAAGGGTTACACAAGTGTAATGTTTACTTTCTCAAGTAATCATCCTATTCTGACACTGTCTGGCTAGTGCAAGGTTTCACTTGATTTCTGCTGAGTTTGCTGCCACTGTTTACCTTCTCCGTCGCTGAACTTTAACACAAAATTGAACCAGTCGATTCTCACGCTTCTGAGTATATATTTGCATTTCAGAACTACAGCTGCTGATTCATTTTTGTTATAAAATGCAAATGATGTCTTCCACAGTGTCTACATTTTTACGGGAAAAAGTGCAGCATTTGTTTTACTAATTACCTTCAAATGTTCTGTTCCACATGCTGTGTGTGATGTTCAATCCATCCTTTTTCGTCAGACCGTTACTCATCACCTCACGCAAGGCAATTGCATACAGAAGCAAAGCATCATGGAACCCCTCCATAAACATATTGACCTGCAATGCAATAAAAGAGCAAGGTCTGAGGAACACTAGGTGAAGACAGCAATTTCTTAATTAAAATAATGTTTGCTTCTGAGAGAGACACTTCAATCAATCAATGTAAAAGGAAAATATCCAGGCTTTAACCTTCCATTAGCATAGTGGAGGAAGAAATAGAGAAGTGATAGAGGTGTATCCATTCATCCCCAAACCCCTTAATCCTCTGCAAGAATGCGGGATGCCTATCCCAGTGTCTCAGGCCAAAGGCTGGGGACAGCCTGGATGGATGGCCAGTCCATCACAGGGCTCACACATTCACACTCTCTTTGATATAAAAATGTATATATGTCTGTATTTTACTATTATTATTATTATTAATTAGATGTATTTTTGGCATCTTTGTCTTTACTCTGATAGGATAGTGTAGAGGACTGACAGGAAGAAAAGGGGGAGAGAGGGGGACGGGATCAGGAAAGGAACACAAGCAAGGACTCGAACTCGGGTTTTGGAATGCTGCCCACGAGGCTATCAGCTCCGAGAATGTTTTATTTATATAGTAAATATTTCTGAAATTGTTTTTATAAATTAGTAAATTAATATAATCAGGGTTCGCACAACCTGCTTGAAGTACTTGAATTTGACTTTTTGAAATTTAAGGCCTGGGAAACCTTGAAAATAGTGATATTCCTGAAAAGGTACTTGTATATATGAAATCAGTGTTTAATTTTTTGAATCTTTTAACGCAAAATTAACGCTGCAGCCCGTCTGATACAGACCTTATGTAGCCCCGCCTCTTCTCAGCGCTGCGCTCGTTGTCTTCTGTCTTCTGGTTTGTATTTCCATTATTTATGAATGGACCGCTCGTTTTAAAATCTTCCCGGTCGGGTCTACTGAGATTTGTTGAGACATCTGTTTTAAACATTACAATGCTCATGATAACTTTCGTTAACTCCGCAATAAGTCCACTTCACCAGCTAAGTACTCTTTCTTTGACAACGATGCCATAAGCTATAGTTTGTCCTGCATAGAGAATTATTTACGAGGCCGCCTCCCGCTGTCAACAAAACTCAGACAAGCAGTCACATGCTCAGATACACCTTTTCCACCGACACGGTTCTGTTGCGGGTTCCCAGCCTGTGTCCATTCTCGAACCGTTCGATTAGTGATGCGCGGATTGTGGTTATATCCGCGGGAAAGGCGGAAGTAATACAAAATAACATTCCAATTAATTGCGGGTGGATGAGAGATAAATCAATAACTCATTTCACGGTAAAACGCAATGAATGTGCGTCACTCATTTATTTTCGTTTTCAACTGAACGTATTTCTCTTCAGAGAAAACCAATCAAGGAAAACATGTGAGCACCTCCTAGTGGTCATTATATAAAACACAAAGGAAAAACCCTACTTGAGGTGTTGCTTTATAACTCAACAGCTTTAACTAAAAAAATATACACAAGCTTAACTAACAGAAATTATTCTGATAAGAGTGTTTTCCTACAATGATGTAATGAAACAGTGACAATTTAAGTTTGAAGGGAGTAAAGCCTGTGTTTATGCTATTAAGGAAATGTAATTTAGCCAAAGAAGAACTTTTAATTAAATGTTAATTTATAAGCAGCCTACTTCAGTGTGATATGTTACCATATCATCATGCATATAAATCAGAGAATATCATCGAGCGGTTGGATGACTTATTTTTAACAGTGGATTTAAGTACAAGTCATTACACAGACTTTTTCTTTGTTCAATCAGCACACTGAACACACTGGTTGGAGCTCTTTATTTTGAACTCTCAAAGTGCACCAGATTAATGAATTTATCTTTAAAATGTACAACATTTTCTTCCGGGGGGGCATGCCAACATTATAATATAAAATATTATTGATTTAAAAATAATAGCCATTCTAAACTTTGTATTTAATATAAATAAGTTGTAAGTTGTATTTTGGATACATTTTATCTGTAATTTGATTTTTAAAAATTCTTAAAAATACATTTATTGCAAACAATTAGAATTTGGAAGATAGTACGGTGGTCCTTGAAAACCAAAAAAGTAGTGCTTGAAAAGTCCTTGAAAGTCCTTGAATTTCATTTTACAGTATCTGTACGAACCCTGTATAATACATTTGATGATTAAATTGTTAAAAAAAAAAAAATAGAATATATTGCCTCTGTGTATCATTAAAGTACACATGCATTTATTTTTCACCTTTCTTCAATCTTTTATTTCATATTTGGCCCTCTATAACTCTCCTTGCTTTCTGAACACATGTTGCTCAAACTTTATTTACGTAGAATTATAAGATATTAGTAGACAAATATGATCAAGCAATTATTATCGTGAGAGAATCCAAGAGCAGCTCATCAATCACTATCTTATTTAACTGCAAATGAATGAACAACTGCATACAGTGTCTTCTAACATCAAGAGTGAATAAGATGGAGAGGATCCATAAACAGCACTGTCTTGTTCAATAAAATGCTAACCAATTAAAAAATAATAAGGGCTACCCAGCCGCCATGAATACTGAAAAGCACGTACTAATAGATGCTCATGTTATGATACGGATTAATGGTCCGTTCCTGCCACAGAGCCGCATGCTGCATGTGCGCAGCCCAAGGCAAACAATAGTAAAACCTGGGGCTTAGTCAGTCTGCGGCCCGGGGGAGATTCGATATCCGGCTGCCAAGATTACTGTATATTTACATTCACCCTCAACTGCCTAATAAGAGTGAAACAGCAGGAAAAGCTGATATAGTCATATGACTGTTTATATACATATTCATTTTTGGAAGCGTGAACAGAGGTGAAATCTCCAAGCATTCAGAGCATAACAAACCCTGCCGTGTTTTCATACAGAGCACAGCTTGCAATTCAGCAACACAATGTATTGGACTAAACATTCCTCATGCGAAAAAAGTGATGCTTTCTCATTGCGAAACAAACCCCGCTGATATTTAAGATCAGGCACTATTGCTAACAGTTCGTGTAAAACTGATGCCATCTCAGTTCAAGAATGTGATATGAAAGAGATATAGAGGAGATTTTGATTAAATTTCTGTTATTCTAACTCAGATGTTAAAGGAAAGGTCTCGAGGCCTGTCACCCACGTTGAGATGTGTGGTTTTCCATCACAGTTTGCAGCATCTTTAAATGATAAAGTGATTTCTTATGTAACAAAAATAAATAAATCAACTGTAAGGTTTTCTTCCCTGTTTTAGTGCCTATTTATCATGGCTATTTCTGACTTTAAGTCTCACAATCTTAGTCTTATAAAACTTATAAACTGACTAAAATCAGTTTCTGCATATATATTTCATGTAAACATATATATAAGCAATTTTAATACATAATATATAATTTTAATGTGTTAAATTCCTCCATAGTTATTGGGATGGGAGAGAGAACTGCATAACGGCACTAATTCATAATTGGCCCAACTGCAGTGATTAAACCCAAACAAGCCCTGCATCATTACAGTGAATGTAACTCATCCTCAGGGCTCACTGGACTCACTGTTTTACCCATAAGCCTGTTTCTGTTTATTTGGGATGATTAACTTCAGGCTCTGGCATGAAAAGGTGCAACCGCATGTCAGTTTTCTCACCCCGGTGAAAAATTACCCAGTGCATTCTCACTGTCACTACCAGGTATGCTGCAATGACAGAAAGGCCAGAACAGAACTTTTAAGACACCGTCGGTAACACTTTACAATAAGGTTCATTAGTTAAACATTAGTTAATGTATTAACTAACATGAACTAACCATGAGCAATACATTTGTTACTGTATTTACTAATCTTCGTTAACGTTAGTTAATGAAAATACAGTTGTTCATTGTTAGTTCATGTTAGTTCACAGTGCATTAACTAATGTTAACAAGTTTTTTTATAATGTATTAGTAAATGCTGAAATTAACATTAACAAATATTAATAAATGCTGTATAAGTGCAGTTCATTATTAGTTCATGTTAACTAATGTAGTTAACTAATGTTAACTAATGAACCTTATTGTAAAGTGTTACCACACCATCTATGGAGAAACAAACATGAAAAATGAAAGAAAAAAATATAAATGACCCAATGGGAAACAATGTTTATTACACACTTTTTTATTTCACTTGATTTATTAATTTCCGCAATAATCTGTTCAACATATTTCACATATTTATCTCTGTATGTATTATTCGATTTTACTTATTTTCATGTTTATTTCTTCATAATGGAATGCAACAAGACAATCAACTGTTCAGACAATCTATTTTGAACGTGAAGAGCTTCTAGTCATTTAGAATTCAGTCGCTGCAGAAGGACTTTTTCTCGTTGATTGAAGACCACTCAAAACCTTTCAGATGATTGGCAAAACCTCTTCAAAAATGATAAGAATCAAAGTCCAATTGCAAGGACTGAGTGATATATTCTGCGATGACCTGGTTTGAAAACCTTCACAGAAATATAAAGATCTTATTCTTAATCCATGTACCACTATTAAATTATACTGCACTGCTTAAAGCAACAGGTGAGGCAGCAAAATGTGTTTAGTTCTCTTATTACATTGGAGGAAGAAATACAGAAACAATAATAAAGAAACTAATTAGAAATGAGAAATTAATTAGCAAATAAATGAAAATAATTTAAGTTTATTAACTTAAATGAAACTGCAAAAAAAAACAACATTTTGTCTCATTAGGTCATATACTTTTTTTTTTCACTTCATGTATGTATTTTTTCACACTTCCTCATTTATTTTAATATTTTGTCCTCCATAGCCCCCCTTATCTGAACAAACATTTCTTGAATGAATTATAAGATTATATAGAGAAATGTGATAAAGTAAAGGTTGTCATAAGAGAATATCATTGGTCGTTATTGCAGGTCTGTTCTGAAAACAGTGACACCCTCCACTGTTGATCAAATGGAGACGATTGAAGCGGAACGAACTTTCTGTAATAAGTCTGTGACTTCCTTTGTTTGTCTCAGTTTAGCCAATCGGCCACAGTGTGTTCAGATCCTGTGAGATGGTTTTAGAGACCCTTAATGGTCAGCAAAGCGGTTGACTGCATATCTTGTTCTAGATAAGAGTTGTTGAGATGGAAAGGAAAGAAGCACTCATGGGTGGCCTTAAATTCATATGCAGTCTAGTGCATTGAGTTCAATCATCTCTAATGAATGTGCCTAGTTGCTGCACTGATCCTCCTTTGAAGCAGTTCTGTTTAAGTACAGAAGGAAATATACATCTTAGAGCCAATCACCAAGCATTAAAACCTCATTATTTGTAACTTGACCTTAAATTGCTCGACTTTAACACAAATCACCTGATTTAAGAAGCTGTGATTGGATTATACACACCTGAGGAGATAGGTATTTTAGAAATGCTAATCTGTGCAAAAAGAATTTCTAGAGATTATTTGAGCCTCAGTGGTTTTTATCATGTTGGAACTTGATAACCTGCAGTGACGCACGGCGAAGGGCGAGCCGAAATTAGATGAAAATAAGAGAGAAACCTGAGGGCCAACAGATGACAGCTATTACTAAGTAAGATAAAATACATGTCAGTCTGAGCAAATTCATGGTTTCCTTCTTTTGAAGAGATGATGTTTCTCAGCTAAAAAATTGTTAATGATGCTGAAGAATGTTGCCTGTTTTTAGGATCATTTCAAAACCTTTTCTTCTGAGAGTATGTTGCGAGTGGAAAACATGGAAGAAACTTTGGAGAAATCCAATCAAACACATAAAACATAAAACACATTACACTGCAATACATAAAACATGTTCCTAATGACTGTGGTAATCCAACACACCCACCTACTGGTCATCAGTGCATAAAAATACTTAGCATTTTTCTCAGACTCAGTCATTTTAGTCTCTAAAGACATAGACTGACAGCACCTTGATCTAAAACAGCACTTTTTAAATATCCATATTTCATGAATCTTTTAAAGGTCTTACTTTGTAGCTGGATTATACAGTCAAGCTTCTAGAATTTTAACAGTGGAAACTGTCATTTATCCAGCAGATTTATGTTCTGCATATGGGGGCTCTTTGCAAATGAGTATGGCTGCATTTCCTGGCAGCTAGTATGAATTGCTTAAATCTGTGTGGATGCTCATAAGAACACCACTCACTGTAAGCCAATTCCAAAAAATGTATCACCTTTCTTAATGAATAAAGTGAGCATTCTTCATCCAGCTCATTAATTCAGCATGAACACCGCCGTCTGAAAAAACGGAGCAGATACAAGCGGCAGCTACAAGCAGAGGGCCAAGTTTGTGAAACATCACATTAGCCTGTGCTTCTGTCAGGTAAGGCTTCTCTGGGAAGTGTATTCATACAATGAAATAATAGTGCTCGTCACACTGAAGCCTTGACATTCATATTTGGAACGAGAATGGGCTTTGTCTGAATACACTTCTATATGGTAGTGGTCCCCCGCAAAGGTCCAGCTCAAATCTTTTGTGGCTCCTGTTGATACAGCAATTGAGCCAGTCAAAAGTGGCAGGGCCCCCACTGAGGTTATTAACCTTGGCACTTCGATTGGTCCACAATTGTTTTTCAGAAAGACAGTTTCCGCTGTCTTTCTTAGAAAAGCTCTGATGGCTTTTCAAAGGAAGCTGACATGATGGGGACAAAGAGCCAGACCAAAATATGGGGCCTATATGGAACGCCAAGTCACCCCATTCAAAAGCACTTAAAGTGTGAATGCACTGTATTCTGACTTTAAACTGTGTGAATAAATGAATCAGCTACTCTCTGAATATTGCAGGCCACAAAATGGATGCAGAAAAGAGGCATTTGTTTGATTGATTGATTGATTGATTGATTGATTGACTGACTGACTGACTGACTGGGGGATATGCCTGTATATTGTTAACAGGGGACAAAAGGATGGTGTATTTGAAAATAGCCAAGGAGGTTCTGCAACTTTTTTACGGTTGGAAGTTTTTAGGTTAATCTCTTTTGCATTCCTCCTCAATACTTGTATGTGTGTGTGTATATACTGTATATATATATATATATATATATATATATATATATTTTTAACTTTATGTGCAAATAGAAAGTAAATGCAAAATAGAAAGTTAAAATAAAAAAGGTGAAATGTGAACAAAGATCTTTAGATCTGCAAAGACCAGTCCAAATTAATCTGAAATCCAATAAAAGTCTGAAAGTATTCAATATATATTTTTAACATTATTTTCAGTAATTTTGTTCCAAAGACTCACGTACAGCACTGCAGTTTTCACAAACGGGGATGCCCGACTGCTGTAGTGACTTTTTCATTTCCACGGAGAAGACTTCAAACTCTGGCTTGGTGGACCTAAGTAATGTCACAGTGTTGAGAAAACTGTAGGCAGCCTTGGCCTCATTGTCATATTTGTCTCCTCTCCTCCAGGATCCATCCCCTGTGAAATAATGTTGTGTTTTATTGTAACAAATTCTTTCACATCAACATATTGCAAGATTTGCTATAGAAAAGTATGTCTCTCAAGATAAGGACATTATACAACCATGTTTTGCCTGTGTCTGCTGATAAAACCTCAATGACAATGGGCAAAATATCTACTCTGTTACTTTTGCTGCAACAATGGGGCTTTAAGATATGCACAGGAACATCGGTGGAACATCCTGGTTCTGCTCACCAGACAATATCCAGGCGCTATTGTGTTGAGCCAAATATCTCTTGAATGTAATCTCTATCAAGCAGAAGACCTGTAGATAGCTTCATTGTGCTATAGGGTCATAGGACAATCTCGTCTGACTATGGCTCATCTTGGGAATAGAGATAAGCTCTGTAATCAGTGCACAACAACCTTGAATAGAGCAGTGGAGCTTTACCATAGGAAGAGGAGTTGAAGAGCTCAATGTTGAAAAAGATGTGGCTATCGCTGGTTAATTTGCGTCGATGAGATGCCAGCATGAAGTCTCGTACTGTGTCCGCCTTGGCACACATAATCACCACTGCAAAACGACAAGGAACAGAATGTTATTTGCAATTCAGAACAACAACTTTAAGCTACCATCGCCACCTGGTTTATGTGTATAATGTCAAAAGGCATTTATGTCTAAGGTGGGGAACCAAGAAAATAATAAACAAAATAAAATAATATTGTAACTGAATGATTCTCATGTCGTTCGGTTCTCGCATGTGCTTTCCGCTGATAACGACGCAACACTGTACTAAAACAAAGTGTTCCCTACGTAACTATTCAGCACAAAACATACAGAGTTCACAGTAAGTGAATGACTCTTCTGAGCAGGTTATTTTTGCTGAATCTAAAACATAGAGCGTGGCCAGTGATTATTTTTAATGAATCACAACTTATGAATCAAATTTTTATTGCAGTTTCTCAGTTAATCTGAATCACTTACTGAACCACAAGTCATTAATTATATTTATTTATTTTTCATTTACAACTATGATACAATGTTAAGGCTTGTGAGACCTAAATAAGTCAGTGACTGGTTGTTTGTATGATAATACTGTATGCACCAGAACCATTAATTTCCTTATGTTTCCCATTTCTATTTATGGCAGACAAAATAAAGCACTGTCTCTTCATAAGACTTTTACAGGCCATAAATTCAACATGCACATTAAGGTATTATCATCTTGATCCTGAGAACACGCTCAGTGCTGTTCATTTAAGATTAATTACGACCTTTATGCTACTGGCCAGCTTTACAAGAACATGTGGCATTGATTCAATTATGTAAGCACAAGCCTGTGAATACCATAGGATAGCTTATTTTTGACCTGGTCTAACAGAAACACAGTCTGAGGTACGAAATATTTTCCCATGGAGCAAGGAGGTCAAAAATAAATAAACAAACAACAAGCAAACAGAGGTTTTTTCAAAAAAGTCACAAAGTGTCCCATAAATAGGAAGATTCAGAGGATTGGAACTTTCCCCACAGCTCAGTCAGTGTAATGCGCTGCTTGAAATATCCTCAGCTGAGTGGGACAAACTTCACCTCAGTATTCCTGCACTATAGCACCCTTTAATTACAGAGCATACAGCACACTACAGGCCCTGTGTTGGCTCTCCAGCGATTCCATGGGGTACAACTCCAGCCAGCAATATTTCAAAAATCTGGATTTTCCCACTGACACTAGTTACAAATGAGCTGAGGAATGCAAAGGGGCAACACATGGCACACTTACCGTTGGTTGCGCCGCATTTAAAGCACCTGGGGGTCTATATAGACGCATAGTGTGAACGTGCACATGGAAATAATATCGCTGTGCAAACTTGTGCAGTATCGCTACTGAGTATAAGGGTTTACTGTCTTGCCGCTCTGTCTGACTTTGGCAGCATGGCACAGAATGCAAAATAAGCAGGGCTATAATGACATATATCTGGCTTAGTAAATTCACTCCCTAAGGACCACTCAGCCAGTTTGTGCTTCTGTGCTCATGTCATTCACTGTCAAAACATTGCAACACTGTATTCCATCCTCATTAAAGTGCGTTATCTTCTGACATTTAGCATCAGTGTGGAGATCTGACAAAACAGATGTTTATAAATGTTTAGCTTAGATATATGCTGTTCAAAAAAATAGCACTTATAATAGTGATTACATCCACATCTAAAAAAAAAAAAAAAAAAAAAGGGAGAGCACATCATGGAAAAAAGCAGTCTATTTTGGATGCAAATCATTATACCTTGGAATTTTATATGTTACATATTCAACAGCTAGGTATCGTTTCCTGGTCCAATCACTATAAGATGCCAAAAGCAAACTCACAGTGTGCTGTGATACTATTAAAAAAATCATAATCCTAAGCTTTAGCTCCATAACTAAATCTCTCAAATGACCAATGATTTATCTTTTATGAATTGTTAAAATACTGGTGTCCGGGACACTGTGAGCCCGGGACACTGTGAGCCCAGACACTGTATTGTACACTTAGCTTAGCTGAAATTAGTAGAAGCTTGTATCCGAAAACTGTATTTCTTATGTCATGACAAGCGGATTGTTACCAATGTTGACACTCATCTAGCACATCATACCCACAAAACACTCCCACTCCACAGTCTTTCGATAAACAGGTGCTAAATTTTTTTTAAATCAGCGCTCATGTGCAGGCTGGGCCATGTCATTAAACTTACCTGTATTTTATTACATTTGCCTCAGCTGTGCCAACCAACACACCGCAGCCTCATGCAACAGGTTCAAAACTGCATAACGAAGACTGACAACACCAAAAACAAGGGTATTGCAATGGCCAATTAATCAAATCAGGCGTCACGGGTTCTGGAGAATGTCCCAATGACGTCCTTTAAAGATGACTGCAGGCAAACAATAACTATTTGGCAATCTGTACTGATTTCTTATTATGAGAAACTGTGTGAGAGAGTAGATAATGATGAATGCTGTTATTATAAGCAGCCACATAAATCAACTTTCTTACATGTTTTTGTCATTGACCTCTGAACACAGTTGCAGTCTGCATTTTGAAGTTAAAATGATATTTTAAAAAAAAACAAGCCATGAGTAGTGAAAAGTAGTAGTTAAAAAAATTAAATATGTACAAACTCATAATGTAATTTATCAGTTTGACACCCAGATAAATTTAAGCATATTTGCCATCTGTACTGTATCAGTACTCACTACTACATTACTTACACCACTGCATCCAAACAATGAAGCATCTACCATGCCTGGAATACTAATTTCAATGCCAGCAATCTACCTCATGGAACAGGCTGCATCATTTAGCATTCAAATATATGCTAATTTATACAGTGGCTATGTCAGTAATTTATGGTAATATAAACACAAACTTTTATTATCATAGGGCTATAGCCAACTATCTTGTCACTTGTCATAAAGCTTTCGTTTTTTTAAATGATGTTCCCTTCAAATTCTGGTAAATTTTATCTTTGAAAAATGGCTGCTTTAGTACTATCACAAGCTCCTTAACATAGTACTGAACTGCTGCTATATGGCATTTTCACAAAAATGAGTTAAGCCCTCGTTTAGTGATCCCAATGCTCCAAATTACAAGCAATTAAACATTTAAAAGTATTTTTATTTGTACGTTTTCTGAGAGGAGTTTCCCTTTTCGATACTTTACTCGTACTGCGTCGCTAGACACGGTGGGGAAAACTCCTTTTTCTCCGATTACTGAAGCCTTTTTCATATCGCAGTGAAAACTGCACAGTCATTGGTTCGTGCAGTTCATATAAAACAAACCAAAGACGAGGCAGCGGAGCTGCACGAGACTATGGTGATGAAGCCCGCCAGAGCCCGCTGAAATGGGTGCTCTGCAAGCAAGCTCTATCAACGCGCCGCTCACGAGTCGCTTTTAGCGTCTGCGAACAGCTGTTTCAGCGCATCCCCTGCCGCCATCCGGCGAGTTCAAAGAGATACTTCCTAAGGAGCAAATTTTCCTCCCAGGAGCCTGTGAGGAAAAAACAGCGGGACATAGGAACTCAGCGCTCGGTTACGAGTGAGCTCACACTGGCGCTGGTCCCGCGTGCCTCACTCTCTCCACACAGAGAGGTTTCTCCCGTTCTTTTCTCCCGCCCAGACCAACGTCCCTCTGCCATCATGAGTGACTTGGTCTCATTCGGGGGGTCTGAAGACGATCCCCTAGATGACAGCATGTCATTGGCGGCCTCAGACACAGAGGATTGGACGGGCTCGACAAACGACCCACCCCCTTGCTGTCTCTGGAACCCATCGACCCTAGAGCTGGGATGGACGCCAAACTTTTCCGTGTCCTCTTCCATGTCCCAATACTTCCATGGCCTGAAAAAGGTTATGAGAAGCTGCCTCCCCTGGATGAGTCGGTGGCCGCACACCTCTGCTGCCCACTGCCACTGGATGGAAAGCGAAGGTCTAAGCCCTGTCGGACGACATCAGCCCTCGCTGGACTAGTCTACACCTTGGCTGGCCAGGCGGCTTCTGCATTACACACCATGGCCATCCTCCAGGTCTTTCAGGCCAAACTCCTCCGTTCTATGGATGAGTCTGGACCCAACCCAGCCGTATTTAAAGAGCTGCGCAGCGTAACTGACCTGGCTCTGTGCGCTACAAAGGCTATGGCTCAGGCTATCGGCAGGTCAATGGCCAGCTTAGTGGAGCTGGAGCGCCATTTATGGTTAAACCTGATGGAGATCAAGGAAACGGACAAGACCCTTTTCCTTGACTCTCCGGTTTCCCACGCTGGTCTTTTTGGACCTGCCGTTGATGCCATCATAGCAGCCCCATGGCCCATTTCCCTGAGATGGGACCTCTTCTCTCAGGCAAACAGAAGCCCGAGCTATAGGCTCTGCAACTATGCCTCTCAATGGGATCCTGTGGACCTTCCCAAGAACGCCTTGAAAACTATTTCTCAGGCTAGTGCCCCGTCTACGAGACATCTTTATGCCCTTAAACAGTCGGTCTTCTCCGCTTGGTGCGCAGACTGCAGGAAGACCCAACCTCCTGCACATATCATTGATATTGTCCTTCCTCCAAGAGTTGTTGGATAAGGGTCGCACTCCCTCCACTCTTAAGATCTATGTAGCGGCTATAGCAGCTTCTCACGCTTCTATAGCCGGACAGTCGGTAGGCAGGAACAACTTGGTTGTTCGCTTTTTAAAGGGGTCTGGGAGGCTGAATCCGCCTCACCCCCTTACGGTCCCTACATGGGACCTGTCTATGGTTCTGTGGGCTCCCCCCTTTGAGCCATTACAATCAGCCGACCTTCTGCCCCTGTCGCACCAAAGGGCATCCGGTCACGAAGCAGAGACTAACCCGATGGACAGAGCAATTGCACTAGCATACTCCTCTTTGGGCCTGCAATGCCCCATTGGAGAACGAGTCCACTCCACCAGAGGCATGGCCTCATTATGGGCAGGGTCCAATTGTGTGTCCATTGCAGAAACCTGTGCGGTGGCTGGCTGGGCCTTATTGTCCATCTTTGCCAGGTTCTACAACTTGGACGTCCCTGCCTTGCAGGCTCGGGTCCTTTCTGCATAGAAAGTTGGCCTCTCGGAGTTCGATCCACTGGGTACCCATGCACCTGCCTCGAGGCAGGACCGGTTCTGAGCAGAGCTTGAACTTATCGTGTTCAAACTCGCTAAAATTCCCTGTGACTCAGATTAGGTCATTGGGGTCATTGGCTTCAGGCATTTGCTATTACTTCTTGTACACTCTTGGCCCTCCCTAAGTGCCTAGGCTGTACAGAGTTTTTTTCTTAGAACGATTGTCCAAGGCCAGGCTTGACCTCTGTGAGTTTAGCCCGCTTTGCCTCCTGTAGGGTCCCAACTTAGGTCTGAGCCCCTAATTAATGGCTTTGCCCTGCTATACTTGGTCACTCTGGACACCTTAGGTGCTTAAGGTGAATTTACATTTCAGTCGTTCCTCTATCATAGCCTGGTGTGATTGTACTGACTCCCCACCACGTCTAACGACGCAGTACGAGTGAAGTATCAAAAGGGAATGTACTCGGTAACAACGTAACCTCGGTTCCCTGAGATACGGGAACGAGTACTGTGATGCTAGCTGTGCTATGTCACTGCACAACTCAGTGTTGCCGCTTCAGTCGAATTAACCTGAGGATTCTATGCCAGAATGCCCATTTATATAGCCAGATGACCCCGCCCATTTCAGCGGGCTCTGGCGTGTTTCATCACCATAGGCTTGTGCAGCTCCGTTGTCTTGTCATTGGTTCGTTTTATCTGAACTGCACGAACCAATGGCCGTGCAGTTTTCACTGTGTTATGAAAAAGGCTTCAGTAATCGAACAAAAATGAGTTTTCTCCACTGCGTCTAGCGAAGCAGTGCTCGTTCCCGTATCTCGATGGCATGAGTCTAAACCAATGAAATGTGATTTTCAAACTCATGCTGATGTAAACAAACGATCTTACTCACGCTGACTGACATATCCAAAGCACAAGCACAAAGACGCTGCGATTCCGATATACACAGAATTGCAGTATTTCAAAAAAAAAAATGTCTTGGCGAGTATTCACACAAACATTATCTGTTATGTCTTAGGTGAATGTTTAGTTTACTGTTGGGGAAAACATCTGATGTGTAACATTATATTAGATCCGTGTGATACAGTAGGTCTTAATAGGCTGTCTGTTTCATTAATGTTAATCAAACAGTTGTGGAAATATGAAAAAAATAAAGTTGAATATATATATGTTTTTTAGATATGGGTTTTGACTTGGTTTGTGCCAAATTTGGTGGTATTAGCAGGGATTATAACGTATAGTTGCTAGGTGATTTTGTTTTGGAACCTTCAGAAAACTTTAACTCGATTTTTCTTAAAATTGACTTTACTGACTCTATTGACTTCAAGAAGGTAAAGCTCAGTCATTTTTTTGTCAGATTCCAACAAATTATACATCACTGAAGGTTTTTTAATAGAGAATGTGAAAATAACAACACATTTTTGATAATTTGCTCATTGTGACTCATTTTGCCAGCACGGGTCACATATAATCATGCATAATTATGATAGCACAATAAATAGGCTTATCAGCTTTTAAAAGGGAGAAGAAAAGCTTCCCATATCTTATGATGCTGCTGATGTCTAACTAAACTGTACATTATTTGGGCCCAATTACAACAGTCAACTGGTAAAAGGCAGATGTTATGGAAGTAGTGTACATCTGAGTGAAACAGAAAATTTTATGATGGGGACTTGGATCTATTCATCAGCTGTTGATTGGATTGAGGCTAATCTAAATGCGAGCTTGCAGTTGAGTGTAATAAAAAGGGCAGAGTTTAAGCAGACTAAATGATTGGACCCTCATCACAGGGTCCCCCAATGGTGATGATCCTGTGGACGGGTTGGTTGAAATTCCCTCATCCTTGAAAACCAAACAAAACTATGCATACTGTAGATGAAAAAATATAAGCCAGACTACAGTATGAAATTTTGGCCATGCTGCTTGTTTACTTTAAAAAATCTAAAAATGACAAAATTTCTCATAAAATGCTCATACGTTTGCAGAGTGTATTCTGTGACTATAAATGTACAGCTCAATGTTATCCTTCATAAGAAGCTTGAAACCGATGTCAAATTTTGCCCTGAGGCCCCGTTTACACTAGTACATTTTTGTTTTAAAATGCATAAGTTTTGCTACAGTTACGCCTGACGTTTACACTATGTCGACGTTTTCGAACCTTAAAAACGGAGACTTTCGAAAATGCTGCAGACCCCGTTTTAGTTTGAAAATGCCGGGGCTGTGTTTCAGCATAAATGGACCAAAAATGATGGCCCGCGTTCGCTCTGCGTATCCTTGACGACCGTGTAAACAATAACATGGAGACTGAACTGCAACCTTTCTGGCTTTGTTGTAATTTTAGCAGCCACTGTGCAGTTAAACTCTGCGTTTTTTTAATACTGAAGCTGCCTACATGCGCAAGAGACAACTGCTTACACTTATACGCACATGCCCAGTGTGCATGAACGGTCATGTGACATGCGTTTTCGGCTGTGTAGTACAGACGGAGATCATTTCTGAAACACTGTGGAAACGCCAGTGTAGATAAGGATCGCTTTCACTTTAAAACACAGTTTTAAAACAAAAATGCACTAGTGTAAACGGGGCCTGAGTGTTTGGGTTGTGGCTTGAAAAATGCATCCCATCACTGAGATTCCACATTTATATCTCTGCATGGCCTATGATGGACAGATCAAAGAAAGTATATATCATTATATGAGGAGCATTCCATACTTGCACATTTATAGTTGCTGTGGGGGATCGCAACATGTTGAGGACCTCTAGCTGCTGTAAACTGGTAGAAAAGGGAAAGAAAATTATAAAAAGCCTCAAGAGCTGTTACCCTGTCATTGTTAGTGTCAAAACAGCCCCAAGACAGCATTAACCTCCTACCCCATTTCAGTCATTCCATACTGACATTTTCAGAATTGGTGGAACATTCCTTTAATGACCAGCATTCACGCAATATGCAATATTAGCTTAAGAAACCTAAGATGTTCATTTCAACGCACGGGACTGTCTTAGAAAAGTGATACAGGGCCCCTGTATTGAGGGATATGTGTATATTTTCTAAAATCGACAACATCCTTGCTAGGAATGTGAGAAATGCACTGTTTATGAAACAGGATCAGTAAGGAGGTGCACAGTCAGACTTTTTGTGAAACGCCACAGATTAGGGGCAGACGGATATGATGTTTGAAAGAAGGATAACAGTAGACAGTTAATAGTTTTGACAGCAGGCATATCTTTTAGCGCCACAATGCATCCAACACCAATAGTAGCAGTGAGCTCAAGGGAGGGTGTATCCTCTCTGGTTATTGAGAATCAGCCAGGCAGACAGCGCATGACTTTACTCGCCATGAGAAAAGCTGTTAAAAAGTGCTTGAGGATGTCTAGAGGAGTGCTAAAGCCTGAAAATTGCTCCCCAAAATTCCTACAGCTCTTGCTCAGTGTTGACCGCCTGTCAAAATTCTGATCATTTTTTCCACCGGCTTTCTTATGGACTGCAACTGACCTCTTACCTATCTTTACAGACAGGGAGCAGCCCTAGTTAGGAAAATATCTGCATTTGACATGTTTGTGTATGTTCTGTATTGTTCTTGTCTGTTGCAACATCCCGGGCAGTTTAACATGCTCCGGATTGGGATTGCTGTTCGGAGTGCTTCCATGCATTATCATTTGGTATTATATACAACACTTCCAGAAAAACTATGTTCCAGTTCCAGTTTAAACTAAACGTGACTTAATAACATAAAGAAGTGTATTTGACCAGGGGCAATACTTTGCAAATCCACCCTTTTGACCTGTGAATACCCGAGTTGAGTCACAACTTACTACAGAGAACAAGCTACTGGTGAAATAAAATCTGACAGCATGGAATTTTCAGAATGTTTTTCAAGCTAATATTCTCTACAGTGTTTTCCAAACATTTTGTCAGTTACATACCCCTACAGTACAAACCACTTAAGTACCCCTTTATCATCACCAAATCTGAAATGTGTCCCATTTGCATCATGTTATACTGAAATTCTTTAATATGGAAACATGCAATCTTATTGTTTTAGTATCAGTGTGGATTGCTACCACTTGCAGTCTAATGTCTAATAGTCAAGATCTAGTCTAGTAAATGAAAGGTATCAGGCTCAAACCCAGCAAGTTACCATCCATTCCACTTGTGCCAATTATCACCTTCTGGCAAGAAAGTTCTCTAGGGTATTGTTCTTTTAAGACACTTTTGGCATCTATGGCAAGCCGTTTTATTCCTTAAAAGTACTTATCAGTACTTGCTGAGCAGAAGAAAACAGAACTACTGTAGCACCTAATGAATAGTTACTAATACTGAAATAGGCACCTGCAACAATTGGAATACATACTAATCTAATGTGAATAATATCAGAATCACAAATGCCCATGCAATTCAATGCCAAAAACGTGCAACTTGTTACACAGTTATAGTGCATATAATGAATAAGTACTAGTGACTAAATACATTCTAGTATTTGTAAGTATTAAAATCAAATTAAACACTTGTAGCTGATGAAATAAAGAAACCAAATATATACTGGTTTATCTTGAGGAATAAATGTTAAAACGGCTTGCCGTAAAGCGTTTGGTAAATGACGGACAAGTGAACGAGTAACGTTACCTTCGCTCCCGTAAACGGAGGTGATGATCCCGTCGGCGTCTACTCTCTCCTCTTGCGAGTTCAACACAGCGAAATCTGTGACGATGTGGTAGTCTGAGAGCGCCATATAAACCCCCTCCATCGTAAAGTAACAGTTTCTCTCGTCTTTATCATCGTCGTAAATCAAATACGCTGTTCTCCAGGCGAATTTTTTGAATATCGCCTGAAAAGTCTCAGCCATTTTCAGGTAAGTTGGTGCGATTCGTGTGAGATGAGAGTACTCGCTCGTCTCGCTGTTTTTCAATCTGAAGCCGGTGGCCAGAGCACCTGCTGAGATCACCGGGATGTTCCAGTGGGATGCCACTCTCGTCACCTGCGCGGCCGCGTACTCGCACACAGGACCGAGGACCAGGTTGGGACGCTCGTCTCCCTGCGTGTCCACGAGCGCGTAGAGAGCGTCCACCCCGCACGCGGAGTTCTCATAGCGCACATTGAATTTCAAGCCTGCAAAGGGTTCTACGCTCTCGAGGGTTTTTCTCGCGTACTCGATAGCCGGAGAAACTCTCGGGTAAGAGAACAAGTATGTGTTGTTGAGAGGCAACATGACCATCACAGTGATGTTGTCATTCAGTGCACTTGTCCTGCCAGGCATCATGAGTACTACCCAAATGGACAGACATAGTGACATGAAACATGACATCTTTGACACCAATGAACGAAGTAACTTTTTTTTCTTTTTTGCAAAGAGCTTTTTAAAGTTTTTTTCCCCTCCCAAATAGATTGCTATATAAATTAAGACTTATCCTTAATTAAACTTAGTATGGCAAAATCCCACTCTTTCTGTTTATAAGTGAGTTATGTCGTGTGTGTCTCTCCTGGAAGTCTCTGCAAAGCCCCTCTCTCTTCCCCTGTTTGGAGTCTTCTTTGGGTCTCTCCGCTTGTCTGTGTAATTACTCTTGTTAGGATGTGTGAAGTGTGCGGCTCGGCTGGTCACCACACACGCTGCAGTCTAGGAGGAATTTTCAAGCATCCTTTCATTATTATTCCTGCGTCATCGCTGCGCAGCCCGCCCCCTCCTTAAAGGTACAGTGTCGCAATTCAGTGCAGCCCACAACTTCAGTCTGGATTAAATGGTCACTACAGTTACAATTTTAATTAATTTATATATATATATTCAAATACAGGTTGATCCAGAGTGCTGTACAAGTTAAGCCATACCATAAAATACAGTCATTAACCCAACAATAAAATTGGAGGCCTAATCAGTATTAAAAGGCACAGAAGTTTTTATAATAAGTGATGGACTCCCTCTTTTTAGTCCCAGTTAAAAATCTGGCGGTAGCATTTTGCACCAGTTGTAATCGATCAAGTGCTGATTGTGGTAGCCTGTTGTACAATAATCTAGCAATCATTGCATTACAGTGCAATGACATGAATCCTAAACATCATACTTAATAGCACCGAGAACAAGTATATTTACTACTGCATTTAGGTTGACGAAGGTTCCATAATATCTGTATTGTGGACTATGTGACATTCACTGTACAGGGAATAGTGAAATAGTGAACAATTTTGTGCACACCAAATGGTTCTTTAACACTCACATTTGTATAGGAAGATATTTTTCTTGGTTGATCTATAATTGTATGGTAAAATAACACTTGTTGTTTGTTTATTAGCTATCACTTTAGGAACATTGTAATTTTACATTAATCGTTTAGAAATGCAGCATGTTTGAGCTGAAGCTGTAGTCGGTATTCAGTCTTTGGTGTGTATGAAAAACGTCTGTACACAAGAAACACCGCAAAAACACAAGCAAGATGTCATTTAAAATGTTCTTAATGCTAATACTAGCAGATAGCACATCATGGTTCACTGTTGTGGTGTATAACTAGAATTTACTCCAAATGATGGACTTCGACAAAGGGGCTCAGGTATTTATGCCCATGTAAATGATTTACAAACTAATTTAAAGAAACATTAAATCATAAAGTCAATAAATAAACTTTAAATCCTCAATCAATAATCTTTTTATCTCATGTCTTATACTGTATGTCATGCCAGGTTTTTGATAGCTGACTGTTCTCTGTCTGGACCTCATGTCCATCTATGCAAACTTAAACTATTTAAGCACTATCGTAGTGACATCTAGTGGTAGAATTACAGCAACACATCACAGATTTGACAAAATGACATGCAGTTATTTGAAAATGGATGTAGCCTAATGTAGTTTGAAATACTAATTATATGTATAGCATATAATGTATATGTATACTATACAATGTATAATATTGCTCTGTATAATAATTAGAATGTTGTATAATAATGCAACAAAAGTGTCAAGTTAATGGTAAGACTCAGAGTAAGAGCAAGCACATTTCAAAATAAGAAGGCCTTATAGCAGGACAGATTTAGCAGCAGATTAATATTGACTCAGCCAAACTCTCCAGACAAAATATATTTCATATTCACGTCACTGCTAAATGGTGCGCTGAGTCTGTGGCTTCAGTCAATGAGACTGTTCTGAATCCCAGCTCCTTTGATTGCCCCCATAGGTATTACACATTCAGGCTGAATAAACAAAATGGATATAAAGATAACAGCAACCAAAAGATCCGTTCAGAGAACTGCAGTGAAGTACGTCCCTGTAATTATCTAATGGCCAAAGTACAACGACAGTCCTGGCGGACCTACTGAACTCCCACTTAAATATCAGACTCCCTGTTTCCTGAGATGCAATATGCTGAGAGTGTCTTTTATTCTGTGGTCCAGGGTGTAGTTCTCCCATGGGATTGCTATGGTTACTGAATTACAAAATTGTTCCAAAATGCTCCATAGCCATTAAAACTCGGATAATTATGTTTACGTTTTAACTTTTTGCAATTGCACATGCTACTTGTGTAAGTCAAGTTGTCATCCTGAAGTCTTACATTTTCAGATTTATATCTCTTTTTTATTAATTTTTCTGTAATTCCTGGAATAGACCCGTGCTTGTTTTGGGTTTTGCTAATCTAATCGATGAGTTTATGACTCGTGCTCTCTTAAATGTATTAAAGTGCTCACGTAATTGAAGCCATCTGTCAGTGCGAGTAAAAGGGCTGTGTTCTGCATTAATCCTGATTATGCTAGATTAATGTCTCCAGCTCGAGGCCGGCAAAGTCATGGTTTCCAATAGCCAAGGGATGTCATGCATAAAGTGCCACCTCATCCCCCGCTTTCTGGAGGTAACTCTAACTTTGAGTGGATGGGTTGCTGTTTTTCTCACACTTCCTTGTAATTTGTTAATGTTTTTGAACATTTAGCAATGACAAACTGCATTTGCGTCATCAATTTACAGTGGTGTAAAAACATGTTTGCCACACACCTATTTCCTTTAGGCCTCATTTTGAATGTTGAAAGTCTTCAAATGCAATTCAATTTTTCACAAAAAGAACCTGAATATATAATACATAAAACAATGAAAAGTATTTTATTTATTTATTAGGTAAGGTTATCTGTAAAGTTACCAGACATTAACAGACACTGTACGAAAGTATAATTGCTCTGTCGTTATATTAGTTCAGTATAAACATCCTTTACTTTGACTCTCACCATCAGTTAATTTGCAAGCACAAACACCCAGAAAGTGCATTATGACATTATCAAAGGAAAAAAACAAAAACAAACTTAAAAATCTAAAGAAAATAGCCATAACTACAAATCCATAATCAGGATAACTATAGTCTCCAAATTAATAATAGTGTACCTTTCAGAAATGTTCAGGATCAAAAGTGATCTAAAATAACTCTTGTCTTAGCTATTTATTATTATAAAGTTATCTCATTTATACAGTAGCTAGCAAGGCAGAAATTTTATATGCAAGTGTGTGAAAGGGTCTTTTCATGCCTTTATGATCAGTTCTGCTGATTTATTGCTAAACTACAGATGTGTTTTTGAGACACCTACCGGCTGTTTTACTATATATATATACATATGTTTGTGTGTGTGCGTGTGTGTGTAGTCAGGTGGCTATAATTACATAGAAAATTGAGAGGCCATAAAGCATTTGACCACTGGATTTACAGATTTAACCATATATTGTTATGTCTTTGGAAGGTTTTTGTCTTTCAAGCACATTTTTATTGTAATTTTTTTTATTATTTTAGAGCTGAGGAAAATAAACTCATTTGGCCTACACAAGGGACGCATGCAAACCTGTACACACACACACACACAAACACACACACACACACACACACCTTGAGGACAGGTTTCATTACTAACATTTAATTTATTTTAATATAGCTTTGGCTGCATTTCCTAACACATGAGTGCAATGATGCTGTCATTTCAAAGCATCACCTCCCTGTGTTACCTGGGAGGTGATGCTTTGATAAATACTTAGAGAACAGTTTTAAATAAGATGCTACAGTGGTCATTAGTCACGAGGGGGAGAATAATTAGAATAATAAAATGCACTCATATTGAGGGCAGGAGATGTAATTATAGTAGCTATAGCCTTCCTTTTAACCCACAGACTTTTCAACACAATGACATCAATACTGTCTAATTATGAGTGTGTGGCAGGCATTTGCAGACCTACCCACACACACATACATACAGGTATGTATGACAGTTGTGTTATTTTGGAACATATTATTGGATGTAGCATTAAGCATGAAAACAGCAGCTGAATCTGATTTGAACAACAATATTGTAAATCACGTAGTCTGAACTGATCAGATGGATTTTTTGGGTAACACTTTATTTTAGGGTCTTTTAACTAGTTGCTTATTAGCATGCATATTACTAGAATATTGGCTGTTTATTAGTACTTATTAAGCACATATTAATGCCTTAATCTGCATGACCTTATTCTACATTCTTAATCCTACCCAATACCTAAACCTATAACAACTACCTTACTAACTATTAATAAGCAGTACATTAGGAGTTTATTGAGGGAAAAGTCGTAGTTAATAGTGAATATGTGTTCCCTATACTAAAGTGTTACCATTTTTTGTTAATGTAACTCATCAATACTCGCATTGCATTCAATGCAAAAGAATATTGGGAATGCATTAGAAAAAGTAAGATCCACAATAATTCTCACACTGACCCATTTGATAAGTTTTCAGGGATCAATATCCCTGATCAGTATTGATTTGATCATCTGCTGTTCCATTTCCAACTGTTAACTTATGCAGGTCTTGGTCAACATATTGACTTCCACTCATGTCTATGTGTGTCATTAAAAAGCTGTTGTTTATAATTTTGATCTCTAAACAGGTAGATTTATCTATATTTCAGGAACAGTCTTTCATTTGTATGGTAGTTTAATGCAAATGTTGGTTACACTTTATTTTAAGGACACTTTTAAAGGTGCAGTGTGTAAATTTTAGCAGCATCTAGCGGGGAGGTTGCGAACTGCAACTAACGGTGCACACCCCTCGCACCCCTCCCTTTCGGAGAAGCTAAGGTGGCCGTCTGGCTGACACAAGACAAAGATGTCGTCGTCTGAGACAGCAGAGAGTAGCCTGTATGAAGCAAAACGGTCTCTGCTTCTAATAAACCAGACGACTACTACTGCTACTACTTCGTGTGTATTCAACGTAGTGACGATGCAAGCTGCCTCTAAAAACACGAACAATTTAGAAGAAGAACAACATAGTGATGAAACGGTAATAAAAACATTCTAAGGTAATAAAAACATAACGGTTCATTATGTAAGGTCTTTATGTACCACTGAAAACATAGTTATGTATATTGCATTTCTGTCAATAGATCCTCCTAAAATTTACACATTGCACCTTTAAGGTGTCCTTGTTACAGTGTAATTATGCAATTAAGTACTGAGTAATAATTAACAACATACACTATAGGGTTAGGGTATAGATTTGGTTTAGGGTTAGTTGCATGTAATTTTGCAAAATTTACTGTAATTGCTATAGCAAGTACAAGTAACGTGTAACTGTAAAATAAGGTATTACCCAAATATTGTCAGGTGTTTTGGGTGTTAGTTCACTGTTATATTTTCATGTCTAGTCCAGGTGATATGTGACAAAAATGTTCACTTTTTCATAAAAGCATGAAATTTGGTACACTTGTACAGTTTGGGGCCCTGAACATTTTCAGAAATGGAGCCATCACAAAAACGCCCCATGGTCGCCATGGCGACCATTTTACTTTCTGCCATAACCAAATTCTGTATTTTGTATTATATCTTCTGAATCAAACATGATAACACAGAAAAGGTGATGTCTACCCCTATGTTTTGATGGTCAATGATTACAATGATACCATATAAAACATCATAAACTGTTCAGGTGAATAGTTAATGGTGAATTTAGTGATGTGACGAGGAAATCACATCTGAGAACCTAGGCTAAACTTTATAATATGTGACCCTGGACCACAAAACCAGTCATAAGGGTAAATTTGGGCCAACTTTAATCTGAAAGCTGAATAAATAAGCTTTCCATTGATGTATGGTTTGTTAGGAGAGGACAATATTTGGCCGAGATATAACTATTTGAAAATCTGGAATCTGAGGGTGCAAAAACATCAAAATATTGAGAAAATAGCCTTTAAAGTTGTCCAAATGAAGTCCAAACCGCTATTTTTTCTTCAAAAAATCTCAGAAACACATTTGTTTGATTGTTTTGTTGTTGTTTGTTGAACCTATTCTACAGTCTTCTTCACAGTCTCCTCCACATTGACACAGAGCCGTTCACTTTAAGGAAGCTTTTTACATTTGCAGTGCCAACAGGCAGCCTTTCTTGCAGCCACAGCTTAAAAGTTCAAGGATGGAAGAGTTGACCACAATGGTCTCCAAATGCTTGGATCCAACCAACCCCAGTCTGTTGCCACCAGTACATCCTTAGTTGGGGGGATTTGGCCTCTGTTGTCATGTCATCTGCATTCCAGGTATCCCATGCTATCTTCGTGCCCCTGGTTGCAAATGCAGATACTGTGTCATTGCCAGTGAGTACAGGTGTACAGTAGAACACAGGAAGGGCCTTAGATCTGTAACTGCCAGTCGTCTCCACATCCTAATGACATGACCCTACAGCCAGTACACTGAATCAAGACTATCTGCTAATCTGCTTGTCACCCTTGACAACGAGTGTACCATGAGACAGCAAGAAAGGGTTACACTTTATTTTAAGGTGTCTTTGTTACACTGCAATTATACATTTAAGTACTGAGTAATATTAAGTAACTTGATGTTTGGTTTGGTTTAGGGTTAGTTGCATGTAATTATGGATAATTTATAGTTATTGCTGGAGTAACTACATGTAACACATATAACAATGACAGATATTAAGTAAAGATCATGTTCCATTAAGATATTTTGTACATTTCCTACCGTAAATATATGAAAAAAGTATTTTTGTGAGTGGAGATGCATTGCTAAGGACTTCATTTGGACAACTTTAAAGGTGATTTTCTCAATATTTTGATGTTTTTGCACCCTCAGATTCCAGATTTTCAAATAGTTGTATCTTGGCCAAATATTGTCCAAATATTGTCCTAACAAACCATACATCAGTGGAAAGCTTATTTATTCAGCTTTCAGATGAAAGTTGGCCCAAATTTACCCTTATGACTGGTTTTGTGGTCCAGGGTCACATATTATACAGTCTAGCCTAGGTTACTACTAGGATACTGTGATTTCCTCCTCACGTCACTGAATTCACCGGTAACTATTCACCTGAACAGATTATGATGTTTTATATGGTATCATTTTAATCTTTGACCTTCAAAACATAGGGGTAGACATCACCTTTTCTGTGTTATCATGTTTGATTCAGAAGATATGATACAAAATACAGAATTTGGTTATGGCGGACAGTAAAATGGTCGCCATGGCGACCACAAGGCGTTTTTGTGATGGCTCCATTTCTGAAAATGTTCAGGGCCCCAAACTATACAAGTGTGCCAAATTTCATGCTTTTATGAAAAAGTGAACATTTCACCTCAAATTTTGCACCTGGACTAGTCTTCTATTTTGAAGTTTTCTCATTGTCATGTGATTCCCCTGCCCCTCATGTGATCATGTCATGTGCTTCTTTTGCTTTATGTGTCTTTCTTTAATTGGTTCATTGTTTAATTGCATACAGGTGTATCTTGTTAGTCAGTAGTCTTTGGCTGTCTCCGAAATTGCGCCCTATAGCCTCATTCACTAGCTGCGTCTCATTTCGAAGGCTGCATCCTCCGGAGGACGCATTTGAAGGCTGCATACGTCATCGAGGCGGTCTCATTTAAGAAAAGTAACCGGTAGATTTCAAAGTAAGAAAGAAATTACTGTATTTTACACCTCACGAGGAATAACAGTCAGTTTTATTACGGTTAATTTTCTTAAATAAGACATCCTTGATGACATATGCAGCCTTCAATTGCGACCTCCGGAGTTCACTTGCGGGAGTGAATGAAAACGAGTGAGTGAATTCAGACACTGAGTGTGCCGGAAGGGCTAGTTTTTGATTGCTGTTTAATAATTATTCGAAACTTAGCAAATTGTCAGCCTTTGTGTATAGCCCTCATGTTCTCATTGTCTCTTGGCTTTGTTTGTGTAACCGCTATTTGGTGAGTGTTATATCAAGTCATGTCAAGTCAACTCAAGCTTAGTCAAGTCAAGTCTTTGTTTATTTTGTAGTGGATTATGTTTGGTAAATAAAGCTCCACATGGGTTCATTAAACTAGCCTCCCAGTGGATTTGTTACAAATATTCTGTCTAGTTTGGATCAACTGCATTGGGTTAGTTGTTAAAGTATGCTCAGGCACTATTATATGTTATCTATAATTTAAGTTATTATTTTTACTTATGTGAAATCTACTGGAATTGTATAATTTTGTTCACTTAAATCTAAAAAGGGACTCAATGATTATCATGCATATTTGTAATTGATCATCAATGCTATAGCACCATTATGGTTCATCACTCAGTGACCTTTAAAGCATAATTTAGTAACCTTAATCATGTGACTGCTGCAGTTGCCTAGTTACACAAGAAAGTTCAGAGCTCACCTGCTCAAATGGACTGCAGCAGAGCAACAACCAAAATACGTTGAATAAACTATGATGTGGACTGAATTCAGTGAGTATTAAAGGTACTTCATTGTATTAACTCAAATTTTTAATTTCAATGTACTCAAAATTTTAAGGCAACCGGGTAACTTACTTTTTTTAAGTTAAACCAACAATTCTTTTTTACAGTGTACCACCCAGATTTATTGTTATATTTTTCCAGCTGCAAAGATTTGTTTTCATACAAGTTGAAATGCCTGTTGAAACATTGCAAAATTATTTTCAACTTTTTAGAGTTTTGCAAAATTTCAACATATGTTTTTCAACCGTAAAGCCAAATCCACATCACCCCTGTTATCTCCGTCATAATGTAACTACAAGAACCTGCCTTTTACTGACACTTTTACTTTTTAAATACCTGAACTAGTTGTCTGTCAAGTACAGAGCTTGCTGTATGTTTCTAAATCTACTATCCACTCCTGATTATTTTCCATTAGAACCAACCTGACCCATCAAATCCCTTCCTCCATTTTATCGGGATGCTAAGAAGCTTCATAAATGCTATTTCCCCCTGCCCGCTACTTTCCAATGCATGGAATGTTTCTATTCTTCCCTTTTTCTTTGGTTCTTAACACTATTTTGATCTGTATTCTTAAAAAAAACAAAAAAAAAACAACAACATTCTCTTGAAATGTACTTAACATTTAAGCTTGATTTTTTTAACAAATTAGATTTTCACTAAAGCCAAACCAAGGTCAGGTAGGGTAGAATTTGTTCAGATAAAAATGTGATGTACCAGTATACTTGTCTTTTGAGAATTTCTGAACTTGGGTTACAGTTTTTGACCAATTTGAGCTGAAGACAAAATACATGAAAATTATTACTTTGCATGTGGCACATTCATGACTTCAATTCTGAATATAGACATGATTTTGCTGCTATTTTTTCTCTCACACCATTGCGCTTTATCTGTTAAGCCAGCCAATGTATTAGTGTTATTGAATTTACTCAGTTGCCATCTTAGAGCTGATGCAAAGCACAAACGCTTTGATGTTTTCATTAGCTAAGTGTTTCTGAGGATGCAAGTGCCATGAAAAATAATCTGACAGCAAGTTTTATGCTGAGTCATTTTATAGCTGAAACCGGATCATGAAAAATGTTATGATAATAAATAGGATTATCATTGTGGAACACTACATTTATCCTGTTTTAAATTTATTTTCTGGTCTTCATTTCTAACTAAAGTATTGGGAAAATATGCAGCTCTCAGTAATAACTCTGAAATTATAGTATTGTTTTGATGTATTTACCGATCATGAACAGCAGGTGGCGATGTTGAACAACACATTTTTTACACCACTAACAGGCAACATTTATGTGCATTTTGTGAATTTTTTAATCCACTGAGTATTCTATCTCAGATTGTTGGAACAAAGCTTTTGTTTACATAACCTTGACAACAGTAATCTCAGTCTGATAGACTAGTCTTTTTTTTAATCATTAGATCTTTGGCATGTGCCCCAAATTTTGTATCTTCTTTTTATTACTAATAGAAAAGTCTCACTTTTGTTCTAAGATATGCACACATTATAATTTATTGATTGTGCAAAGTGTGTGATTTCAGTCCTGTCACTGAGAAATTTCTCTGAGCACAGTTCACAGTTCTGTGTCAAACATAATTAACCATCATTCTAGCCTAATCAGTGTCAGTGCAAGACCTTAGCCTTGCATTAACTTGAATGGATTGTAACGGTGGAATGATTATCAATTTTGCTCAACAGTTCGAGGGCATAAAGCAACACAGGATTCTTGCAGGAGTTATTGGGGTCAAAAGATAATGGGTTATTTCATCATAATCAGAGAGCAGAGGGGTCATGGGAGAAATTACTGGCTGTTCAGTGCTATCTGGACTAATTCAGACATCAAATGTATGACAGTCAAACATCGCCTATCTATCTATCTATCTATCTATCTATCTATCTATCTAATCTCACAGCCATGATTCAGATGACGCTGCAAAGGCGCCTTTAACTTCATTACCACAAAATTGTTTAAAACCCAAAAACTGCGGTAATGACTAATACTTTTCTGAAATTATATGGAATTCAATTGTAAGTCTGTTCATCGGTTCATATAATTATAAATCTTGGATAATTGCAGGGCAAATGGCAATTATATGTTCTGCAGTCAGAAGGGTGTATTTACAGAAGACTAACACTCGATATTTATCAGTACTATTTAAGTCTGTCTAGATGCTGCTGTAATGCAAAGGATTGACTTATTCTGTATGATAATGAATGAACATTGGCTGCATTTTACATTAATGATAAAACAGTTACACTTAAATTTAGTGCCTTAATAGCACATCTTAAAATCAAATCTGGGGTTTTAGTATTTTCAGTGACCTCTTATTTTCATGTAAATAACAAACGCTTCTCTTGTTCAGAAACACATAAATAGTGGGGAGAATGGTATGCGGGCATTTGTTTCGGATAACAGCTTGTAAGATTATAATAGCCTAGTTATTTCTTTATCATTTGCGTTTCACGCACGCAAAGCTAAAACCCTCTTCAATCTTTGAATAGCTCACATCTTCTACACTTTCAACTCTCAAAGTCGGAGCATTCGTGTTAAAATGTAAAAATTGTTTAAAACGTTCAATTAGCTAGTTTCAAATAAAGTTTAAAGTGTAGTATTTGAACAGAAGCGCGCGCAGGAAGCTGATCGTGTTCGCTGCTCAGCTGTATTTCTGTTGGCTGAGTGCAGACCCTGCCCTGATTGCCTTATATCCATGTCTATTGACGTGTAGAGAGCAGATGGAAGCATAGGGACTGATCTGATCTCTAGTCCTCAGAGGTCATTCTCGCTACAGTTACAGCCACTTGTTGCCAAATCGCTCCGAGACCGCGAGCGCGTCGCGAAACCGCTTTCGTAAAGAGCTATTTCTTTGCTTTAACGACACAGAGCTAGATGTTGAGACGGGAATACAACCACTTCTGACTTTGTTTGGGGAAAAAGGTCACTTTTGAGCAAATTCGTCGCATTTGACGGGAGAAGCATGGTTGACAACACAAGCATAGCAACTAAATCTGCACTGGTAAGCATGCGCTTTTGCTTCTCGGGTAGAGTAGAGTTGTTTAGCGCGTTACATTAATTTAAATATTGTATTTAGATCTTTAGTGCACTTATAAGCTGTTTATAGATTACCGCATGTTTTGTTACACTACGCTGCCCTTCGACCTATAGCTACTGTAGCAACACCGCAAATATGCATAGGCTACATTGTCATATTTCTGTCATGGAATAGTTCGAGGTCGTTTTTTGCACATCGCATCAGAAATGTGACATTGCATGCATTTACAGCTTCATTGATGCTGACCGTCAGGTTGTTTGTGTAGTTGATCTTGTTAGTGGAATCATTTCCATAGGAAACCACGATTCTTGCCTAACCCAGTACATGCAAAGTTCTTTTATCCCATGAACTGTGCTGCACTGATTTGATCGGTAGGCTAATGTCATTTGAACATAAAAAAATAAATAAAATAGCCCACTAAATTGAAAAGTTTCATTGCTGCATTAAATTAAGTTTAAAGCGGTGCCGAAGTTACCTGCAGTGATAAGTTCAGTTTTTCGACTACTAATGAAGAAAATCGAGTAGAAATAACAAATTACTGGGAAAAGTTAAATGGTTGGAAACAAAGTTATGACATTGATGAGAAGATTTTTTTTTTTTTTTTTTTTTTTTTTTTTTACAGTGTATCAGTCATGTATTTTTTTTTTCAAGGTCTAAATAGGCATACAGTATTTTGCTTTTTTAAGTTACTGATGTTTATTTGCAACCAGTATGCAAATAACTTTCGGCAAAAGTTTTGACATGCTTTTTAAGAGATTTTGACAAAGCCTATATTTTCTACATATACATTTTAAAGAACGTCTTCTAAACTATAAAATGTAGCCTAAATGTAATTTTCGTGAGCAATCTGTCTGAGCACGTCATGCGCGCCCAAATTGTAATTTGGCGCCACTAGATTAGCACTAGCTAAACACCAATTGCCTAAAATACGTTTTTCTTTAAAAAAAAAAACAAAAAAAAACGAGTTGTTGTAGATTATAGTTTTTGTAACTATAGTTCTGATATGTAAAACTATAAGAAAGTGATACATAATGTTTTTATGTTTTATTGTGAAACTTGATTGACAACTAAAGTTGTTATGGTTACCACCTCTGGCAAACTAGACTTTGTTCGTTACCATCTTTTTTTGATGATAGATGAAAATACTTTCTCTAACTAACTTAAAATTTGAACTTTTATACTTATTAAAACGCCAACTAGCCTACTTGTATGAAAAATAATGTGTTTTATTCCCCCTCCCCCACCCCCAACAAAATATTTTGGCATCTTTTTGAGGGGGCTCAAGTCTTAATTAAGGGGGTCTGACTCTACTAACCCCCCTATAATTCGCACCACGCTTCCAGCTAAAATTTGTTGTAACATTTGCCTTCTGTTGCCCACAGCAAGCCGCTTTCTCGTCGGCGAGCACTCTTCCTCTGCTGGTCAGCTCCTCCAGCGCTCACAGTCACTCGAGCAGCGGCGGCGGCGGCGGGATGAAGCTGGAGGCTGTCATGGAGAACCTGCAGCGACAGCAGGCGGCTCGACTCGCCCTGGAGGAGAAGATCCGCCAAGCCGAAAAAGAGAAAGACATCAGGTCTATGGTGGAGTCGCAGATTCAACAGCAAGCCCTCGCTTTCCGCCACTATCAAGCAGCAGTCAGGGGAGCGTACGCTGCGGGAGCTCCGAACTCGAGCTCCGGCCACCCAAATGAGCGCACAGCCGACTCCGACATCGATGATGATGATGATGCTGACCTAGACCTGGACCGCGGCATGGATGATGAAGAGCGCGACTTGGATGAAGATGACAGTATGAACGAGGGTGGAGGGGATGAAGATTTGGAGGGACCCTTAGCTCATTACCAACCGCGCCATGCTGTTTATTCCGGTGCGGGGCTGTCTCCAAAAAGTACACCGATACATTTGTCCAGAGTCCAGCCTCCCTATCCAGCTCCAGGACAGGCTGAATCACCGAGTGGTTTGGCACCACAAGCACAATCGCAGCACCACGAATGGACTTATGAGGAACAGTTCAAACAGGTATGTCCATGAGTAAGATTCATGAAATGCCCTCTTATAACCATTGAACTTGCCCTCTGGTGAACTGTATGGTGATTACTAATGTGCAAAGTTTAAAAGCATGAAGTGAGATTGGGTTCAGTCCCGTGTGAAACTACTTGCTGAAGTCCTAGTATCTTTCATAACTAAACAGCTAGCAGTCATAATAATCAAAAAAATGATTTTTCCAGAGGAAACAACAGGCTTTATGGCAGTGCTAGAATTTTAATGCTTGATCTTAATGTAAACTATACTGTCCAGACACTTGCATGCATTGACATTATATATTCAGTAAGCCTATATCAGGTTCAATTGCCGCTTCAGTGTCCAGTTTCATCATTAACACATTGACATACAGCCTGCACTGTAAAATTTTCCCACTTGTAAAGTTTAATCGCTGCATTACATTTTTAAGTTAAATCAAACCTGCAGTAATAAGTTTACTTCACACGTTTTGTACTACTTTGAATTTAGAAAGATTAATTGCTTAAATACTTCCTTAAAATGTTTAAATTATCACAGTTTCATAATTTAGGTCTAAAAGTGTTTTTTTGCAGAGTGCATGAAGAGCAAATATGTTGTTATTAGAGTCTTTGCTGTTGATGTGTACAAGCACAAAATACTAATTTGGCTTCAATTGGTTTTGATTGTTATAAAACTGATTTTTGTTTGGGAACTGGATGTTTTAGTTATTCAAAGTCAGCTAGTGCACCTGTAAATTCAGGATTATGTGCGAGAATGTTTCAGCAGTTTAGTTCCACTGTATTCTCAGGGGATAATTTAGAGTGATACACTGAGAGTGAGGCTCTTAAGCAAACACAGATCTATACAGAACGAGCCTGGATGGACTTGTCATTCCTTATTTATGATAGATCATTCTGAGACCTGGCCAAATGAGACATGCACATTAGCGGCTGCATTAGTGTAAGCACTGGCTTAACGTAAGGGGTACAATGTGGTTTGAATAAAGACAGCTGCTTTAATTAAATGTGATGAAATTGAGGAAAATTGTGCATCAAAATATCTAAAAATTCAACACAGAAGAAATTCAAAGTGCAGTTTTCATTATTTTAGTAATGAAATGTAAATATATTTGGTTTTAATTTCTAGAAGTTTTGTGTTTTATATATATATATATATATATATATATATATATACATATCATGTAAGAGAAAAAATCAACCACATTCTTTTCTTTTCCTTTTTCTAAAAAAAAAAAACAATACTGAGGACAGTGTTACATAACACAATTAATGTTTTGCAGAAGTCTAGAACATGCATTTTGTAATCGCTCTTGAGCTATTTGGACAAATCAAGTGAAATGCAGAAACAATGAAAGGATGCCGATGGCATTTGGCAGACTGACTGGAGCCAGTGTACTGCCTGTTTTCAACACTTCAAAAAATGTCTAAATGCTATAAATGCCTTCTTGAAATAAGAAAGACTGTTTAGAGGAATGTAAAAATAGACTGAAGCATTAAACTTACTTGTGACCAAATTCCTGGTGTCTGTATTTATGAAAGTAATTAAAACGCTAAATACAGACCATGCTTACCTTTGAAAGAACTTTCAAAGTCAGCTCAAATTGTTGTGTGCAATATTTTTTAATTAAAACTAAACCCAAAGATCTAAATAACTTTCAATTATAACTAAATAGAAGGTCTTATAAAAAGCTATATGTGTAACATTGTTTGCACTTCATATCATAAATTCATTTCTTTTAGTTAAGCGTAAGATGGATGTGTGTAGCAATTCTATTTGCACTGATATTAGAAATGAGTCATTTAACAAAAAGGAATAGATAGGAAAGAGAGCCAGACAAGGAAGGATCGGAAGAGACAAAGTTAAACCGGTTGCCATACGGCCGTTTATTATCAAAGAAACAGTGAGGGGAGAGGGGGGGAAAAAGCAAGTAGTTGCGTAGAGTTTTGGCAGGAATGCAGGAAACTAGACCTGGTGGCATTCCAACCTGGCTCCCTCCCAATAATGCTGGGATATCCCTCTCAGGCTGCGTATGGGTCGGCTCGAAGCCAAGCCATTACGAAATAGGAACAAACTGCATACTTCATCACAGTCTAGCCAGACAAACATATTTGTGTGTGTGTGTCCACAAAGAGAATCACATTCTGTTGTACACTTAAATATTTATTGCTTTTTTTTAGTGTTTGTGATTTATGCACACTCATTGAAATAGTTTTCTTTGCATTGCACAATAAATATAATTACTTTATGTAGCACTGTACTTTCAGAAACTGATTTTTTTTACTAAAAATCTTTTATAATATTAGAAAAATCTTTACTGTCACTTTTGATCAATTTAATGCATCCTTGCTGAATTAAAGTATTTCTTAAAAAAAAAAAAAAAAAAAAAATCATTCTGACCCCAAACTTTGTGTATGTAGTATGAAACAGGCTCCACTTTATAGTTAATATTCTTTATCAGCAGGCTCTGTATCTCAGCCTTTTTGAAGCACATATCAAATGCTTACTAAAATACAGAGTGTACTTTTTCCCCTCTGCAAATATCACTCATGATATTGATTACTCAGTCTGACCTCCACTTTGGTTTCGGGGCGTATGTTTGATCTCTCCCCCCTCTCTGCCATGTTTTGCAAACATAAAAAAACTCACAGAATGCCTTTTTCCCATAACAAGGCTTTTACAGGGCCATAGAGGGGGCTGGGCAGGGCTGAACAGGGTGGAGGAAACCCGGCAGTGGTGTTTGGTTTCACTATGAGCTTGTGGAAAAGGAGGTTTCTCTTTCCTTCTCCAGTCAGCTTTAGTTAAATTAGTCTTATGTATTGTGTATGTGGGTTTTTTAATGTTTTTTTTTATTGACTCAGAGGATATTAGCAATCCCTAAACTCTGAACTCTGTTCTAAGGCTCAGAAGAGATTGTTCGGCTGTTTAATCCTCTAGAAGTAATGGTTAGAAACCTGTGTAAATTCAAAATAATCGGTTTGCATTTTATAATTGCAATTCAAAACAGATTATCAAGTATCGAGGCAGCCAGTGGTGGCCTAATTTACTCAAACACTCACGATTAAGCAAAACATCTCTTGGAGAAAATGGGAAATGAGGCAATTGTGAAATCATTGAAAGGAAGACAACGTTCCCCCTAGCCAGGAAGGCGAAGTAGTCTTTGTGGTTAAACAAATGTTGTCAGAGGGCAGGGGTTTAAAGATATGCACCTCTTTGTTTTACTGAACACTTTTGTGAAGAGGAAAAAAAAACTTATGGAAGTGAGAGACAGAGGCTATATGCGGCCAAAACAGACCTAACCCATGAGCCTCTGCGGTTAGTCTGTTGATATATTTAAATGGCCTGTCCTAAAGTCTTCTCAAGTAACACACTTCAATTCAAGCCCATTAATACCTTCATAAAAATCTTTGGAGCCCTTCTTTGAAATCGACACACATGCACATATACACACACGCACACACACACACAGTAACTCCGGTGTCAACACAAGACATTCCTTGACTTTACAGGTCTGCTCCACCCCTACGGTATCCCCTTCTGTTTGATTGCACTGCTTTGCTCATATGTTTTGGGGTCCTGAGAGCCATTAAGTGCCCCAGCATGCAGTCTCAAGCTAAAACACATGCATGGAGCTAATTCTCCATATGGCACAGAGGTTGTGATTTTTACCCAGCAGCACTATCGTTAGACTTCTGTGGTATGAGCTAACCCAGGCCTTCCGACAGCTGTGGCAGGTTCGTTTTGGACATGTGCTGTCAGTGGAAATATTTAATAGAATTCCAGTCGTTTCAGTTTTAGATCGCCTTATAAATAAGAGCCCCCTTTAGCTATGTCCAATTGGTGGACTGTTATAAAAACCCTGTTGAACATGTCATCAGCTGCCAGATTTGAGGAGAGCTGATAAGCCTGCTTTGAACATTAACCATACTGAACATTCAGAACTGGTCACAGACCCACAGCTAGAGCTGTATCATCTTGCTTACTGACTGTAATAACAAAAACAGTGTCACGTCAAAGTGAGAGCTTCTTATTATTATTCCTATGACAGTAATAGCCATATATTGTAAAACAAATGCATTGTATAGAATAAATGAATATTTCATAAGTATATTATTTTACTTTATACTACGGGGCTGTTAAATGCTCGAATGTGATTGGTTGTCGAACGTTCTAAGATGTGCATGGCTAAAGTAGTTCTAGGCAGGTCTTGACCGCATTACAGTTACATATCACTTTGCCAAATGATTTCAGTTATTTCAATAGGTCCTACAGCCTACAACCGCAAAAGAAACAATACCCACAACGACACCAACCAAGCAAATAAATATAGTAAACAATAGGATAAAAACAAGAAATTATTGTCATGGTTTTTGTCACAAAATATGTTTTATTATGTCCTGAAAGCGCATACTCTCTCCCGCTTTGTCTCTTACTCAAACGCGCACATACAGTCAGGACAGGACACACACTCTCGCACAGAAACGTGTTATCCGCGCTGCTCTGACGAATTAATCAGTAAAATAGTTTAGCAATTTAAAAGCTACATGACATTTCTCACCAGTGAGGTAATAGCTGTATGGTTCTTGAGGTAGATAAACTTACAGTTTAGCTATTAGCAGAGACACTGCTGCCGTGAGAGACGCACAGACTCAGGTAGGCTCATTCACATATGCTTATTCTCTCTCTCTCTCTCTCTCTCTCCCTCTCTCAACTGTGTTAATAACCATTCATTCACTTTGAACTGAGCCATTCTGAGACGCGCAAAACACTGGATCACAAGTTGATTGCGTGAACAAAGCGCACACTTTGCTTTGAAATACACAGCACAAACAGACTTATTTAATTAAGTTGCAGCCTTTTACAATTTGATAAGGGGATTAAGCCATATTGTGCTTTTTAGTGTGTGATTTTAGTTCGTTTGACAGATACTTTGCCAAAGCAATGGTGCAAAACACAATGTTAAAAACACTTTATGTAATAAAGAGAAGTTCAAATATATTTTCGGTTTATTATGAAACTCTGGCGAGACAGTCTAGTTAATACACAATCTAGTTAATGAATGATAAACACTGCATAACATAATAATTATCAGCTTATCTGTATTTGTATCTGTACAGGGAGATTGATTTGTTTGACTTGTCTTTTTAATGTAGATGTCACATTTTAATAGCAGGAAACTTGGCTTTTCTTGTGTAGCTTGCAAAAGTCATAGGGCAATGAGCAAACTTAGCAAATACTAATATAACAACCACTCCACTCCCACAACTTCACCCCCCCCCCCCCCCCCCCCCCCCCCCCCCCCCCCCCCCCCCTTCCAGTGTGTTTATAAGAAGTAACACCTTCTCCGAGCAAGAGTATACTCTGTTTTGCGTGGTACTGTAATACATACCATTACCCTGTTAATGGTCTCCATAGCTTTTCAACACTTTGCCCTTAATCTGAAGAATGAGGTGTGATTTCAAGCAGTTGTAGACCACATGGCATCATTTGGACACACAATTTAGAGTGCATGTTCCCTGTGTGATTTCCTGTATGCTGGAGTCAAGTGATCAGAAGGCAGCCCATGTGAATTGTGAATCTTGCAGTGAAATAACTAGCTGAGATGTGGTTTTTTTTTATCTTTTTTTTATCTGTTTTAGAACAGGAACATACTGATAAGTACGTCTAGCTTCATTAAGTCTGATAAACATTCACTTACTGTTGTCTAAAACATGGGAATATTATTGGTCATTTATTAGTAGTGAGTCAATGTAGATTGATTTCACAATACACTTTGTGATCATGGTTGCCAGGCATAGTCTATGCAAACATTATGTCCAGGATATAAACAAAACGTTCTGTTCGCTTCAGCTACAAGATCTATATACAGTACCTGAGCCAGTAGAAACATTCTCAGATTGTACAGTAGATAACTTTTGACATGCTTGAATATGGTGCAATAATTGTGCAGAGTTTTTTTTTTTTTTTTTTTTATATTGTGTGCAGCAATGTCATATGATCATTAGAGATCCATGTGATATATTGTTTTAAGGTCATTTACTGCGCTCTCTGTGCAAGGTTTATCATACATTTTTCTTGGTACTTGAAGTAAATTAGCTATTAATGGACATACGGAGCCGTTTTACCTTCAGTTCAAGAGTAATGGTCAGTAAAGGAATGCCTAATCTTTTGCAGTGCGTTTAGGCTAAGCTGGAGCTCAGCAGTAAAACACTGTTAGATCATATTGCTTTGGCTTTGCATTTTGGTTTTTGGTGCTAAAGTGTTTTCATTAGTCCTTGTGTCAGTATCAGTAAGACACATGCAGGGCAGTGAGTATTACATGGCAGCAGGCAGCAGCTGAGGTCTCATGTCATCAGTCTTGGCCCATATGGCCTCACGTGTCAGCGTTCATTAAGGTGAAGAGTTGTAATGAAAGATAGGGAGGAATCAAGCATTGAGTGTCTTAGGCTTACGGTCAGAATCAGATACTCTCTTTACAGGATTAACTTCTTCAGCACATCCCCCCATCCTAATGATCCCACACACACACACACACACACACACACATTTTTTTGTGTTTATATGAGTTTATCACTGCCTGATTGGTTTGGTCAAGCACTTAGACATGTCCATACAGTACGCAGTCGTAACACTGTGTTCTAACTAGGTGTGATGCAACAAGTGTCCAGTGACAAGCAATTTGTCTGACCACACTGTGCACGAAATGGCTGCATGATGTAACAGAGTTACATTCAGAAGATGCATTTAATGTTAGGGATGTGCAAAACTGACAAGTTGGTGGCTTACCTGAAAGACTATTTGAGTAATCTGTTTTAAGGAAATGCTGTATAATTTGGCCATCTTCCTATACTTGTAATGAGAAGCGGTTATCCTCCTTTTTCCTGACGAGCGTACCATGTTTTAAATTATGGGAGGCACTTTCGGTTTGGGGAAGTTCCACTCAAAAAGACTGACAACAAATAATTTCAAATAATAACATAACGCTTGGTATTTTAATGTGGTATCACTGGAATTTCTGTGACAAGAGCTCTTTTCAGTTGCTGTGCTCATTTCCTCCAGATTATTTTATTTTTTTCTTTGTATTCCGCTGTAACAGTATAGGAAAAAGACAACATGTCTTGCGCATTTGTAATCTGCTCTCCCGATTTACTTTACGATATATACCATGAATGATTCACTGGAATGCACCAAGAATCTCTTGTTTTTCTCCCCAAATCCTCACTTCTCTTTCCAGGTTTGTTTTCACACGGATGCTTTAAAAATGTAATTGTCTCCCCTTTTCACTTCTAATCCCTATTAGTAGTGGTTACTGGAACATTTCTATAGCAGGTAAATACTATATTTGTTATCTGTCCAAATGATAGAAATATTTTTGAAATATTATCACTTAATGCTAAAGTTATTTTTTTTTTTTTTTTGATTAAAGCAACAAATGTTACATAATATAGACAAATATTACTACAGTGACATTTAACCCGTCAGTAATATTACTGCAGAAATAATCTTTTGGGGTTATTCATTGTCTGTTGTAGTAATGTTAATGCTTTTACACCTTTAAGTTTCCTTTTAATATTCAGTGGTTGAAGTGTGAGTAGAATAATGTCACTTCATTGTACCCAGTTTTTATAAAAAGCTTATTATTGCATTCATAGAGCAAGCCTTTCACTGATTGTTTACAGCTTAATTGAAGTTACTCCCATAATTCGTGCAAAGTGTCATGGGGCGTAGGAAAAAGGTGGATAAACTGGCTGTTGCCAACAAAAGAAAAGCTTTAAGGGTTCGTGCCAGAAAAGTTTTCTGCCAGAATAAAAGTTTAAAAGAAATTAATATTATTAGTAGTATAGTATTTTTTATTTTACAGGGAAATATTTCAATAGTTTAATAAAGTTTAATATTTTTAGTAATAATAATATGTTATAGTCATTTTTGGCACAAGCGTAGAAAACCTGGAATTTTTTTATTGTATTTTAAATCATGATTTTCAATTTTTATCAGAAAAATTGCCATTAGATTTTTTCCCCAATTCATGCAGCCCTAGCAAAATAGAAGCTAAATGGAAATTGATCAAATGTTTTATCGCTTGTGGTCACAGCTAGTTTGGATAAAAATCACATGGAAATAATTTATTTTATTCTACTATACTTTTTTTGCTTGTTACTTTTCTGTATCACACCTGATTATGACCTGGTGTCAGATGTGTCGTCTTTAAATTCGCTGGGAACATTATTGAAAATTTACAGTTATAATTGATGATTGTGCACTCTAAGATGAATACCGTTTTTAACCAAATCTTTTTATTTTGCTATGTCTATTTGACAATTGATATATCTTTTTGTTAGTTTTGTCTGTTTGTGTAAACTGTTAGTGTAATCCTAGTAGTAACACCCTTTTCCTCAGCAGTTGAATCATTTATAAGATGGAGGGTAATCTCAGCCTGACCCATTCAGTCTGATTCAGAGACACACATGGGGCTAAAGATCACATGTAACATTAGTAAATTAGCTTGTTGCTTAATCCCACAGGAGATTTTTGGATAATGGAGCACAGAGGGCAGGTTTTGGGGTTGAAAAAAAAATGGAGGAAAAACGTTTAAAGTGAATAGACATATAGAAGTATATAAGCGTAAAATGGGGGTGGAAAGAAAAATGAAAGGGCTGTTGTCTGAGAGCGTGAATGCAAATACCAAATTTTTATGGCTAATCCAACTCACTTGCCTGTTAGTACAGCGTCTGCTTCTAAAGCAACTAACACCAGAATGTTTTGTGTTGTGACCTTTACTTTGTTTAAAACAAATGCTGTCTTTCTTTGCCGGCTTCATTAGCATGAGTCAAATGTAGTTCTTTGTACGTCTTAGCCCGTGATTTCAGTTTTGCCCTTGACATGTGTTCAGTCAGGCCAAGGCAGCGGGCCAGGGAGGAAGCTGAAAGAATCGAGTGTTGCTTTCGGTGGCGGTGGCTCTTCGTCTCTGATTCAGGAGGTCAGTAATCACCCCCACCCCCCATTCCTCATTTCTTCATTCAAATTGCACACACACACACTTTTACTGGCCTCAGGCCTCTCTGTAACAACCCCTCCACCCAAACAGTAGTGACAGTCTGGAGAACTTACGTCTGTCTCGATGATAGTGTTAAAGACAAAGACCATTTTTTTGTCAATAGTGTCGGAATAGTGTGGAATAGATGGTGTTGAATCTTTGTACAAACTCTCACAAGCAATTTAAAGGGACAGTTCACCCAAATATTTTTTTGTTTGTTTGGTTTTGCACCCCATTGGCTTTCATTGTTAAAACAAAAAAAGAAGACATTTTTCAAGATATCTTTTTTTATGTTAAAGAGAAAAAATTAAGTCATACAGATTTAGAACGATATAAGGGTGAGTAAATGATGACGGTGTTCATATTTGGGAGAACTATCCCTTTAAATGGCTTAAGAGGTAGATGTAGAACATATGCATAAATGCAAACATTTTATTTAAACCCTGTGAAACCACTTAACGTAACCAGATTAATTTATTTGAAGGAAGAATTATTTAAAAGCATCAACAAGCCACTTGTGAGACAAAGTAATGTCTGTCCTAACTACAAAGTGTGATACTATCAAGGTCCAATTTAATCCAGTGCTAAATTCATGAATAAGTGCTACTCAACTGACCGGCCAGTGCCCTACATAGTTCACAACCCACATGCAGCATAGAAGGCCTGCTTTGTTTTTAATGGCCAGCAATGAATTCAAGGGTCAATTAGAGCCTGAATTCCACAGGCATGTGATACAACATTCCCCACCTTCATGAAAGAAACCTCAATTACAGCAGACGCTTTAATGCAGAAGACAGCTCTGTTTTAAAGCCGTTGATCATTTCACTCATTTAACAAGAGCAATTTCAGTACTATTGCCATGGATGTCATTAACTTCCAACTGACTTCCACACCTCCGTGCTAAAAGATTTGCAGTTCAGTAAAAGAAACTTCTGCTTGCTGGTGCCACGGCAGTGAAAAAACAGGGAACAATTAATAGTAGAAACAGCATCAGATGCCTCTGGATCCTAGGGATTGTTTATTTTACAGAATTGCCCTGCACCCAATTCCTTTCCTGCTGCTGTAAAGATGATTTATCAGGTCTGAAGGGAACTATGAAATATTTGAAATGAAAACAAGCTTGTGTTTTTTTCCGTCTGGTTCTGTTGTTAAAGAAAGACGTAACCTAAAATATTTACACTCTAAAATAAAAAGCAGCAGTGAACACTCACAGGGGAAAAAAAACAGCCAGAGAAATGTGGTTTGTGAAGAAATGTGAAGAAACATAAAGTGGGTATTTTTAAATTAGTATTGAATGCCTGTAGTTTTGATGCTTTTTACTCTGGAGAGAATTCCTCAAGCATATAGCTTCAGAAGCAGGAAGGTTTCCTTTTCTCCAGTTTGCCAGTGGAGTGAACACATGAAAAAAAAAACTTTTGCAAGGTCATTTATTATGTTTTCCTGACTAGAAATAAGTTTATGCAGTTAAGATTAGTTCTGATTTTTCATATTTTTTATGAGGTTTAAGACGTCCAGTAAATTCAGTTTTTAATTTTTAGTTGTTTTTGAGATGTACTGGTTATTGTAGCGTAGTTTTCTAATGGTCTTTGATGAATATAGCTTGGTATCACTGAATGCAGGTTGTCAGTGATTTATTCAGTAAGCAAGACTCAGATATTTAACAGTGAGATGCGTTTATCACCCTATAAATATATGGCGTCATAGAAAACACGTCTGTATTTAAGAAATATCTATATTTTCTACTGTATAGCATCAAAGACAAAGTTACTCAGGAAATCAAGGAATACATATGTATTGGAAATAATGATTTCTGCTGCCCTTTATGTGAATTACGGTAACAACAGACTGTGTTGAACCAATCAAATTCCAGCTGTCTGCAGAGCAAAAAGGTGGACTCTGACCTTCAGTGCACAATAAAGTAAAGAGCCGAGGCTCTTTTGTCCATGCCATTTGTTGAAGATTTCACTATTGTGTAAGAGTATCGGTATCCTCTGATAGTGACTATTGAATGTTTGTAGTGCATGTGTACCAATTACACTTTATTTTTCCCGTTTCATTCCGTTCATCCGATCTCAGAAACCGATTTCAAAGCCTGCCGTGAGAGGTATGGCATAGCCTATATGACATGCTTTTCACAGCGCTGTCTTAATCTCTATCTAAATAATTATAATTCTGAAGGTGAGGTACAACTGATACATCTTTATTAAATAAATTTTGACAAATCAGTAATTTGAAAACTTTCTCTGAGACATAATTTCACAAACAGCGTGAGTGAAGAAGCGCACTCCCTCGAAATGGGCTTCACATCACTACATCGTGTCTGCACTATAAACAAGCTGCACAGTTGACTCAGGAATTGTCACTTGCACAGTCGTGGCAGTGTCACTAAAGTTTATCATTTGCACATCTTTTTAAGTCTTGCCAATTTAAACATTCTAGCATTTTTAAACCATTCAGCATAAAAAACAATGCATAGTCTTTACTGTGTAAATTAAATATACATTTATTCTTATTAAAGTTACAAAAGCAAGCAGTGAGAGATTTTCTCTCTTTTTTTGTTGTTTGATTAGCATTAATAATGACAGCAGGTAAATTTGGATGCTGTCCCTTTAAGACTGACTGCACCGATCCATTAACTCGAGCCTTGTCTTTCTCAACTGTATCTTCACTTAAGACATGGCTCTGTTTACTTGCAAATACGTGGTCACTTTGGCACATAGGTATGTGTATTTAACCATTCAAGCCCAATTAGGCATCAAAAAGCACTCAGTTCAGTCCTCACGCACTCTATGAGCAGCGGCTTCATGTCGCGCGTCTCTCAGACGGCGCTGAGAAACAGTCTCTTCAGAGAGCGCGTGCATATGCTGAAATGAGTTGTCTTTCGCTGCTAATTGCACTTAAATGGTTTAAAACCACTTGTATTTAAACCGCAATGCTTAAAAACTCATGCAAATTATACTCTTTCTTGACTGCGCAGCATAGCAACCTCACGTGAGCGTAACCTTGACAGAGACGATAGTCCAAAATCTCTACCAGTTGACAAATTTCAACCTGCTAATCGTGTCTACCAGTATATCGCCCACCCCTACTTATTGTGCTTAATACATTTTAACATCGAGCACGTCTCTAATTCGCGATCGCCTTCTGAGAGAGGCAGGTTTCATGCCCGCACTTTGGCAGTGTGCATTGCGCTTATAACTCTTTTAACATCAAGCACGTCCCGCTCTTTAAATTCTCATTCATGCATTTCATCACTCTGAAGTGTCAATAGTGCAATATATTTACATACTACGATATATACGATAAAGCAAAATCTCATCGTCATATCGTCATATCGCACAGCCCTAATGTATGTACAAAATTACCGTCTTGGCGAGTATCCTCCTAAACACAGTCTGTTATGTCTTCAGTGAACGTAAACCGCTGAGAAAGAAAACGCATGTGTAACAGTATATTGGATCTGTGCATTTGGTCTTAAAGTGACAGCTGCCTAATAAACCTACTGCTGTTAATGTTAATCAAACAACAAAAGACAAAGTGAAAAATTACTCACTGCTCTTGACTTAAGAACTTTTGTAACTTTAATTGTAATGATAATCTGTTTTTAATTTATTCAAGGAAGACTATCCAGTGTTATTTTTACATTTGATTCCTATTCAATTTCTGTAGAATTTTTTACCTGAATAACACTGTAAGATCTACCTGAAAAAACTTCAAGCACTGTATATTTCATTTGTATCTTTATTCTATTGTATTTATTTGTGCTACTGCTTTTAATTTGTTTATTTGTTCTTATTTTATTACTGGCCGTTTATACTTGTCTTTTTTTTTTTTTTTTTGTACATTCAGTTCAAAGTTTGAAATCAGACTTGTGCTTTGTATAAGCTATTGTGCAACAAAATTGCCTCATTGTAAAACAAAAATGCAGATCCTCTAAAATTAGAAAATCCCTCCTAAAAGAGTAATTTAAGGGGAGATTTCCCCCCATTTTCCAAAATGAAATTTGTGGTCTTAAAGGAACATTTTCCAACTCCCCTAGAGTTAAACAGTTGAGTTTTACCGTTTTTGAATCCATTCAGCCGATCTCCGGGTCTGGCGGTACCACTTTTAGCATAGCTTAGCATAGTTCATTGAATCTGATTAGACCGTTAGCATCTTGCTCAAAAATGACCAAAGAGTTTCGATATTTTTCCTATTTAAAACTTGACTCTTTTGTAGTTACATCGTGTACTAAGACAGACGGAAAATGCAAAGTTGCGATATGATAATGATATTGCGCAGCGTCTCTCACAAATGTCTCTATGGTTGCAAGGCACGCTCCCTGTGCAAGCAGGAGGTCACAGGCGGTGCGTAATATCATTGCGCCTGCTGCACCCATGGTACGGCAGCAAAGTTCCTTGATTATTACGCCAGAATGAGAGTATAGTTCCTAGCCATATCGGCCTAGAAAATTGCAACTTTTAATTTTCCGTCTGTCTTAGTACACGATGTAACTACAGAAGAGTCAAGTTTTAAATAGGAAAAAATCGAAACTCTTTGGTCATTTTTGAGCGAGATGCTAACGGTCTAATCAGATTCAATGAACTATGCTAAGCTATGCTAAAAGTGGTACCGCCAGACCCAGAGATTGGCTGAATGGATTCGAAAACGGTAAAACTCAACTGTTTAACTCTAGGGGAGTTGGAAAATGAGCCTATTTTCAAAAAAAGTGGAGTGTTTCTTTAATGTCTGTAAAATACTGATTGGATTTGATATATTTTGTTATGATAGCAATAAAATAGTTCTGCATAAAACGTGTATGTAGATTTTTAAAAAATATAAGCGTATTTATATTTTACTACTTTATTTCCCTCAAATTTCTTCAGTGTTTGTTAGTTTACACTTTTTGTCTCTCTCTATTTGTTTCACAGGTGAGAATTATTTTCTTAAAATAGCCAGGCAGTCCAGCTAGCACCTGATTTATATACATGTGAGCACAATCGGATTAATAGAGCTTTAAGTCATATCCGTGTAATACTCTAGATCATTTCTGGTCCCTTCCTTCCTCAAAGAGGTACAGGGAAGCAATCAGTAAATTCTGATTGAAGTCCTCACTAAATCAATAGAAGCCAGATATATCTCGTAATGCCATAGATCCAGAGCTGACCTAGAGAGCTGTACATCCTCACTTTGGTTTGTCCGGCCTATCTCTAACCAAATAGCGCATTAAATTGGGCAACAGAGTAAGTGTTTGTCAACAACTTGTTTATCCAGAGAACAAAAAGCAGTAAAAGTTGTCCTGCTGAAATCACAGATAATGTAAGATGATTTTTTGTATACAAATAAAAGTGCAGCCATGCATAATTTTTGTGTATTGATGAAGCTGTTGGGGTCGAAACTTGTC